>NC_135085.1:2410000-3010000 GCF_051107435.1 Chaetodon auriga | reverse complement strand
AATGTTTTATTATTTGATGGAGTTCAAAATGATTTAGATGCTCATATTTAAACAGTTGAATCAACACATTATCATATATGGTATTTTAGGGGTTTTGATATGATTAAAAGAGAAATGACAACATTTTAATGAATAGAGATGCCTAATTTCCACCAAGAACATTGGTTTTCCGGGTCTTGAGGTATCATTAAAGGACTGTGCAGCACAAGACTAAACTAATTAATTTCAAAATCCAAACTTCAATATTAATTCATTCAATATAAAACTGTGATCTAATTTTGTGTATTAACATGAAGAGCAGCAACTTGTACAACCCTATGTAATCATTTCAAAAATAATTTCCTCAAGAACAAGGAGGGGCTTCCTCAATCTCATATATCCACATTGACTCCGTGCCTCGCCTAAATTAGTCTCTCAGTTTAAGTTATAAATTATGTATCCTCACTCTTTTCTTATCATCATTTCATTCTAAATCAATTATTCTGTTCTCACAAAATAGAGAAAGAGGAAAAAGAAAAAGAGAATTGTTTTAGGAGAGGCTTCCTCAGCTTTGCTCCTTCACTGATGAAACATTTATCACTTGCATATTGTTTATGTTTTGCTTACTTGTCGATAAGGCTGGTGCAGCTGGCAGGTGGAGTGATTTAGATTGAAGGTAATGCAAAGAAATCCTGCAGGCTTCTTGTGCAGTACATCCAGTCAGTAAGGACAGAAAATACAGCCAAACAACAGCCTTGCTGGCTCGACTTGTCAGACAAGCACATTCTTTGACAGGAGGATTTGGAGCTTTTGTTAGTTGCTGTTGTTCTCAAGTTTTTTGCTTGAAGTATGCTTATTTGTTCATTCTAACAACACAAAAAGAAAAAATGGAGATGACAAACTGATAGACTGGTTTAAGGTCTATTCACATGGGGTTGGTTTGACAGTTCCATCTGAATTTTCCTTGTTCATAGATCTGTGCAGGACAAGACGGACCATAACAAATACATCTGGCCTATATTCCTTTCAAATATTCCACAAAAGTGACTAGTGCAGCTTAAAGAGACATGTCTCAGAGATATGCCTCAAACTTTTCAAATATCCATTGAAATATGTGAATATCTATTAAATGAATTGTCACAAAATTTAGTACAGATATTCATTATACAGTAAAGTGCGAGGCGCAAAGGGTTGCATTTAGTCTCTTAATTAATCATAGATGTGTTTTTGGATGTAACGTGAATTAAAACAATCAGAATGTCATCTCCTATTCCCTTTGAAAACAAGGTGTGCCTGCACCTGGCACACTGCTATTTAAATGTCAGATTTGGCAAGTTGGGGAAACGGATCTGCTCATGTGCAAAATGAAAGTAGCAGCAGACCATCTACGGGAGCAGCAGGAATCCACCAGTGCTCCCTGAGGCTGAATAATGTGCCCATTAAATAGCAGGAAAATACTTCACCATTGACTTTAGACTAGGTTTTTGTTGGTCAGTGGTGCAATCGTTTTCTGCTGCTTTGAGATAGCAGGGTGCTTCACAACATCTCATTTTAAGATCAGCACACATGGGCGCACAGATGAGCATAGGTACTTACACGAAGTGGGCGCTAGGCATGAAAATGACAACTGTGTTGGTCAGAAACTAGCCATGGCATGTGCACACTGCTTTTTGACAGGTGTAAGATAGGGCTTTAACCAATATTAACTCTGACTCGACTCATTAAATTCTGCCCACTGGTATGCTTTGTAAGCTTACTGTCAGTTAAAATGTCACTCTTCTGGCTACATCATCTAATTGGTAAAGGGGCAGGGTCCAACTGAGTTTTGACAGTCATCTTATCTGGCTCCATCTTATCTGGCTCCAGCCATTTCAGCATGGGATTGTGATGTGTGCTTATTTTGTGAGGCTAAATTAATGGAATCACAGACAAGTTCAATATCTATAACTGAGAATGATAGTATTACCACCCTCCTCTGCAGCTCGACAGAGCTTTTCAGCCCAGTTCAGATAATTGTTTTGGTTTTACAATTACTTTTTGGTTCAGTCACAGCAATCTTCATGATTCATGTTTCCAACAGCAACACCAAGCTGCAAATGGGCCAGCAGTTGGTGGCCAGCAGATAAAGAAAGTTGAACTGGAGTTCTTAGGAGCTTGTGGAGACTAAACAAGAGCTGAAAAGAGAGTGAATATTGAATTTTGTACATTTCTAGTATTCCCCCGCTTGTCAAATTGTCTTGGAGTTCTTCTTGCTCGTGAACAGAAATTGCATAATGTAAATTTAAAAAGCATTTTCTATTCCCCGGTTCTTTAGGGGAATATTGTATTTGCAGAGGAAACTGGGGAGACTGGGAATACACGGGATTGTCTTAATTAACTTTCTCTGTGCCTGCTTCAAAGCAGGCACAGAGAAAGTATTTGACACTGGCTGCCAAACTGTCATCTGCTGGAATTTAACAATGGTACAAATGGAAAAATAAATACATCAATTTCTGTATTATTATAAAGGCATCCGGAATTCACAAGTACACCACTGATTATTTCTACAGTATTATGATGGTTTGTATTGAGTTTGTGAGTTCCATAACATAAAACCTCAGAACCGTTCTGTAGACTGCTAAATTTGTACTTGAAAGCATATATTCCATATATCCCTTCTTTTTTTTTTTTTTTTTTTTGTTAGTTTGTTATTGTCTGAGCACGTCAGTTACAAAAATTACATACAGTTTGTACAAAGGCAACACATAAATGGTGTACAGGCTCCCATCTGTGTAATTTTGTAAAGTGATTATAGAGTTCTGTCATCCTGTGCAAACCGGCAATTAGCAGCACGCTCAAAATTAATGGGCTTAAAGCCACAAAATTGTTTTTAATCAGAGCTTGGCATTGACACTTGGACTACTTTGACAAAACAGTTCTCCACAATGAAACACAGCATTTTTGAGAGATTGTTTATTTAGAACAGGTTTGCTGAGTGGTATGATTTTCTTGAAATTAACCTCTATAAATAAGTGCACATAATCAGAGAGGTTTCATAAGAGGTTTCCTAAGAGTATGCCACTGTCAATTAATGTGCTCAGGCAGTTCTTTCTCTTGTTTGTTCAGTTTGTTGGTACTTTTGCAAGTGTCTTTCTCTTTTATTATTTTTTCTTAAACAACCTTTTGATCATGGATTTCATCTTCTCTCTTTCAGGAAGTGCAGACCTTTGACAAGCCTCTGACCGAAGAATCAGCTGTTAACATTCTGCTGTCATCATGAAGAAGAAGTTCTGGCCATTGTGGATATTATAGCAGGTGTTTAGCACTAGTTTGCAGTGGACTTCACTAGAAATATATGGACTGGTTTAAGCCACTTGCACTTGCACATTTTGTTTCTCTTCTGAATTTCTCAAATAAATCCTAATGGTCCTCAGCTGTGGGAACAATGTTGCAAGGAAGAAAACCACCGCATATTAAGGAACATCTGATGTCCTCACAAAGTCAGTGAACCAGATTATGGAATTATTTTTAATTTTTCTGAGGGAACTGGATGAAATGGTTATTTGGACTGCACCATGTGGACTCTGCTGGCTATTCACTGTGAAAAGGACTGTAAACCTGCGTGCTTGAGTGTATTTGTGGTTGCATACAATTGTTTGTGTATTCCCACGGTGGTATGACACAGTGCAAGTGAGAGGAGAAGACATTTTCGGACAATTCTTTCTTTACAATGAGAGTTCCAGCCGGCGTGGCTGCAGTTTCCTGTCTTTGTCCTCTGGTGGTCTTCCTATGTGTTGTTTCCCAGAGTTGTTGTGGGACCCGGGTCAATCTGAGCCCTCACACTAACCCCAACCCCAGCCTGTACACTAATCCCTGGCACAAGTCACTGCCTGAACCAACTCTGCATCCAAGCTCCAACCCCGAAAAACGTATGTCTCCAGTGAGGCCCAGCCAGCTCTCGAGCTCCAGTCCAAACTTATGGAGCAAGTCTCAGCTAAAACCTAGTCTGGACACCATGTCATATCTTACCAGCAACCACAGGTCTAGCACAAACTTTCCATTGACGATCTCCCAGACCACACCAAGCTCAAACACCAGACTCATTCTACAGCGTGTACACAAACAGGGCTCTAATTCAAGGCAAGTGTTGGCATACAAATCCATTTCTAATCAGATAGCAAGAAATACCTCAAACAATCCAAATCAGTCTTCAAAAATCAACCCCAATATCAATCCAAAAGTAAGGATTGGATCACTGTCACAAACAATGGTAAATACCAAATCTTACTCCAAGATCTCCAACCCAAACTCCAGGGCATCCATCAGAGCACAGAAGAACCAGACCAGGTTACCTGACACAGACAAGGATTCTCACCATCGTCCCAAGAGAGGCTGGATCTGGAACCAGTTCTTTGTTTTGGAGGAACACATCGGACCTGAACCTCAATACGTAGGAAAGGTAAGATATTTTATTGTTTTTCTTCCAATGGAGGACATAGATCCAAAAAATCCATTTTATTTTTCCTTACCCCTTTCGTGTCTTTTCTGAACATGTGTTGAGCAGAGAGCATGCACTTGTTGGTGCTTGTTTAATACATTTTAAGAAGTAATTACTTGATCTAAGCTTAATTGTTCATGTTCTGATGAGATAATTAGGAACTTGGGAACAAAATGCAGACTCTACTTTTTTTTGTGCCTGAAAATTACAGCAGTGTTTAGCTGCAGTGCTGGCAAGGCTGCAATGTGCTTTATGCAGTATTCAGAATATAGTTGTATGTATGTTTTTTTAATGCCATTACATGTAAAATTGTTATCTGATTATGGGATTTTCTGAATTAACGTGAATGCATTAGCAGAGAGCATTAGCATTAGCAGAGAGAGGGTGTAGTAGCGTGCATAGCTTCCTGCCACAGTATTTTTGACACTACCACTAGAAGTCACCAAGGATAGAAAATCAGAAATCTCCAATATAGTCCAGTCCAATATATACAGTGTGTATATATATGTGTGTGTGTGTGTGTGTGTGTGTGTGTGTGTGTGTGTGTACTTCTTTAAAGCTGCAATTACTGCTAACCAACTAGAGAGTGATACAATAATTATCTGCAGGTTTACATTGTCACGTTATTTTCACATGGTCGCTATTGTCGTTAGACGGTTCTGAAAATATTGATTATAGTTGCTTTAAGAAGGTGGGAGCTTTGTGCAAGAATGTGGTTGCATTTGTTGGTTATTATCCTGTTATATGATCTTTAATGATCAGAATATGAAGAAATTTTATTGTCATGATTGACCACTTTTGGCAAATCAGTCATTCAAGTACGAGTGAAATAATTTGCACACAAAGTCAGTATTTTTGATAGTATTTTCGTAATGAACACTATTGTCAAAATCAGGTTTTTGTCATTGGGATTGAAAATGTGTTCCTTCAAACAGATCACTGCATCATATAATACCTACTAGCCTTCAGCAGTTTGTTTTTATTCAGCCCCTCTTTATTAAGGTCATAGAACCTAGAATGCAAATAATTGTAGAGATGCAGGTTGAGATGGAGGAAAACAGTTAGAGAGCAACCTCAGAGGAACAATCATCAAGAAAATATGACTGTGACTATTATCCAGTACAGCCAATGTGGGGACGTCACTTTCTGTGTGAATCTGATGAAAGGATTCAGTCCTGCTGTCTACACTGCACTATGAATATGAATGTCAAAATCACAAAGCATGTGTGTTGCTCAGATACAATGGCTTATCCTTGCAAATGTCAGTAATTTCACAGCCATTTCACCCTCTAGCAAGACACAAAAGTCTATATGAAGTTGCCAAATGTTGGTTTTACATTGCCCACAATTTGTACATTCAATTATACAGCATATTATAGCTATATGTTTGGTGGCTGAAGATATTTAATGGGTTGGTAATCCAGTTAGACTGAAAAGATATATACTGTAGAACCAATTTCTGGTGATGCAGCTAAGCACATTTCACTGGAGAAACACTGCTGTTCGTCTGCATCTGCTTATATTTTCGAGCTCAAAAAGAATAGTGCATCCTTTTCACTTTCTCTTAGAGAAATACTCTGTAGTGGAATCATTTCACGATACAAACTTCAAACACACATGATACATCTTACATTTGACTCAAACATTTTTTTTGATGATATGGTGCCAGCCTGTCTTGGATTTCACTTCTAAGGTTGTACAATCAATCTGATGCAGCTTTCTTGCTGTCCACCCACAGTTGCTCAGTGGGTGGGATAGACTGAGATATGCACACCTTTGAAAATTAATACTTAGACACAGTCCATTGCATTGAACAGTGGTTGTCTACCTATCTGGATGCTTAAGCTATTAGGGAATCAATATGATTTTGTTTGTTTGCTAAGCTTAGTTAGCTAGAAAACATCAACTGTAGCATTACATTTAATGTTGTTCAAAGTTTTTTGGAAATACGGAGATACTCAACAAATGACTTGGAGGTCAGTGTTCCTTGATATTTTAATTTTTTTGATCAGGAAGAATTTACAAGAACAAAAATATGAAATTTTAAAGTAATTTTGTTATTATTAGCAATATTCTACTCAAAAGGGAAAAAAGGTTTTAAAAATGATTGAGTTGAACATTTTGTTGTGTATATTTGTAATGCAGTTTAAGAGCAGACAGATTAAAAAAGCTAGCATCGCATTGTCTTATAACAATGTAGAACTGAACGCCATTGTGACGTATCTCAAATCAAGCAACTTAAAAGAATAATGTACGGTTTTATTAAACTAACTGGGTTAATCTAATTATTCCCACCGCACGGGGTGCAGTTTGACTGGTGAAACAGTGTCATACTCAGCTCCGACACAATCTCTGTCTTTTCCCAGGTGTTTATTTTTCTTCATCAGCAACTCCACACATGCTTTGACTTAGTATAAACATTCATCGTGCCGTCGGTAGTAGCAGTTGGCTACAGAAGCAGGTAATCAACTGGAAAACACGAATGTAAACAAAATCGCTACCTTAATGCCACAGATACATTATCCATTATGTAACCTTCATACAGGAACATTTTTCTGATATTTAACACAAGTTATGATTAACTCACCAGCTCGGCTTCACCGGTCAAAACGTGGTATGGTAAGTTATAATAACCACCGACTGAAACAATACATGGTGGACCCTAGAGGGCGCTACGAACTCGCACCAGTATAAAACAGTATTAACCATTTAACATATTTGAAATAAGGAGAAATCCACACAAATAAACTAAATTATCATACTGTACAGGTCTGCATTAAAATAAAGATGGAACTTTACCACCTTTTTTAATGAATGCAGCCTTGGCCAGGAGGAGAGGTCATGAGGTGGTGTCCAACCTTCAACAGAGTGTTGTGATCCTTATCCAGAGAACTCTCCAGCTGATAGGTCAGCAGTGGTGGCTGTCCTTGATCCTGTGCCAGCACCAACAGGATATTGTTTCTGCTGTTTCCCCCCACCTTTAGGGAGCTGTTTTTCTCTTGTGGCCCTCCCTTGTACTTTTGTCAACAGATTCCAAACAGACTGTAAACAGCTATGTTCAACACCCTTTTTCCTGACAATCCTCGACCGGTTGTTGGTATTTGGTCTTCTTTCTCTTTGCTTCATCTTCATAGCCCTCCTTCCGTGATTGGTGATTTTCTTTCCTTCAGGAGACCAGACAATGACTTGTGATGTCAGGTTGTGGACAGTATCGCTGCCTGGGTTGACTGTAGCAGGTTTTGTTTGGCTTCACCCTGAGCGACCAGCCTCTGCCCCTCTTTGGGTGAAGTCATGGTTTTCAGCAGTGTTTTGGCTGGATGCCTCTTTGCCTTAGGGTTAGGGTTAGGATTAGGATGTCTGCAAGTGTTGTTAACACCCATCATACTGTAATGGCATCAGTATCTCCCTTGGATTAAAATAGTTTTGCAGCCTGAAAGGATGTGCACCATGATTCCTTTCCCTCCACATAGCTTGCAGAGAGGGTCCTTCTTCAAATGACTCCAGTCTCCACAGTTCGGCCCATGCCATGGTTCTCTTAGGGAGCTCTAAACTTGTGCAGGCACCCTGAGTTATGACCTCAATGGATTTAGCTGTTACCCTTTTTTTCTGGCTTTGTGCATCATCCTGGATCAAGGTTCTCTTTTCCCCGAAGGTTGGACCTTAATCATTGCTGGAAATGTGAAGTTCCTACGTCTGGTCCTCCAATGCAAGAATTTCCAATGATGTCCTTGTCATAAGAAAGCATTCTGCCTGACTGACTGCAGTGCTAGTGGTCCACTTCTGCATGAATCTTGTTTTTATGCCAGCTTCCCTGATGAGTGGATCTTGGTAGTGTTCGTATGTCAAGGAAAGTCTGCACATGGCAACTTTGTACTCCTGTACAACAGAGGACAGGGGGAGCTAGAGCTGTCTACCTTCCTCTCTACTCTCTCAACTGTTATCATAAGTGATTGGTAACCAAAGGTTGCCTGGGCAAAAGATGGCTGGGAGACTTAAAGAAAACAAAAAAGAATGAAGAAAAGATTTTAACAACTTTAAATTTAAATCTTGAAGATCTTCATGAAATTTAACCTCCATTTTTGATAGTCTTGGGCCAGTAATGTAGAGGGCATTCTGGTTCAAATTACACAAATTGACCAGATTTAACATTCATTTGATACTTCATATTCTCTTCACTTTAAGCTGTTGTTGTGATGTGACTTTGAGGCCAAAAAGTTCTGTATACCTGAAGGGGAATGCAGACTTGGGTGATCTTGTTTAATGCTGTTAAAAAAATAATAGATAAAGGCATCAGTTTTCCATGGTCTTGCTGAAATGCTGTAAATGTAGTGATATAAAGAATCTGACCAAGCCTTCAGTGCCAACTTTTATTACTTGTCCCTTTTCCATGTTGGCTACAATTAATAGAATTCTGTCACTACTCTATAGATAACAAAGTGAAGAGGTTAGAGCGGTAGTCTCTCAACAACAGTATATCAGCAACATTGTAAACTATATGGGTGCAAATGCAACTGAATGAAAAGATATGCTTACTATCATATACATACCTTTTTTTTTTTTAATTCAGTAAGGAATTTTGCCACCTGGAAAACTGAGATACAAATATAAAATAGAAAAATATTTATACCAAATGGTTTTAGTTTCAGTTTCACTTGAAACACAAATGTTTATTTCATAGCAACGATATTTCTATGAGAGAAGTTAACAGATAACCAAAGTTAATAGGACTCAACATCTGGGAACAAAATCAATCACAAAAACCTATTTACTGCTATAACAGTGTCATAGAAAACCAGTGTTTACCTACACATCATATAAATGAATAAAGGATTAAATCTGATGACCAAAAAGTTTCATAAATACTTAAGCTGCAACTAAATATTATTGTCATCATTGATCAATCACTTATGGAAGCCCTGAGAGGCAAGGTGAAAAAAGACATTTTTTCCAGGCAATGTCAGCCAAACAGCTTGCATCAAGCTGCAACTAATTTAGGGACAATTCCCACAATTTCATCATCTTTTTTTTTTTCTTCGTCTTTTTTTTGCTCCCCTTAAAGGCAAGGTTAAAAAAAAAAAAAAGAAAAAAAAAGAAAAATTACAGGCAAAATCTAAATTACTCTCCTCTGTATGACATTATATTTCGTCCTCACTACATTAGCCAACACTTCCTGCAATTTTTTTTTTTCACCTAGCCTTTCCAGCCTTCGATAATCACTTGATTATTTTGCCAACTGATTCATTTTCAAGTCCAGCAGTTCACAATCAACACTTTATATTACTTGGATATGCATTCATTTTTCTTCACACAAGACATAGTGATCCTGGAATTGACTGTGTTTGGACTTTGCATACTAGATAGATAGATAGATAGATAGATAGATAGATAGATAGATAGATAGATATAGACTGTATATATGATCTTAGGGGTAAGGGTGTATGTCTGGGTTTGAATGAACTACCATTCCAATAAAAATTTGCATAAAATGCCTGTCCATGGCATACTCAAAGAAAATTGAAAGTTGCTCATTATATTCATGAAATCTACATTGCAGGCTAATTTGAAAGAAGAAAACATTTTTCTGCTGATTATTATCACATTTTGGAATAAATATTTTTACTGTGGTGGATTGTCTGGACCTTTGCCAATGTTACAAGACTGTTATGTTGGAGTGTTATCGATCTGTTGATCACTGAGAGACATAATCTGTGAGTTGCCTCAATGTTGCACTAATTTTATCAAAGCTTGTCTGCTATTGGTGTTTATTGTGCCCCCTGTTGTGAGTGTATCTTGAGATGGTTTGCATCAGTCAATTCACAAGAATCTTAGCTTTCTAACACTGTATAATATGAGTATAAATGTGTAAATGTGAATGCAGCGCTTGTGTCAATAGATGGGAAGACCAATAAAGGATAACATTCTCCTATGGCCCACAGGTGGATCAGTAGGTGGGGCCACCTACGCTCAACAAAAATCTAAATGCATCAAATTTGTTTTTGCTCTCATTTTTCACGGATTGAAGTGGAAGTAAAAGAGCTAAAACGTTTTCTGTGCACAGAAGAGACTTATTTCTCTCAATAGCAAAATAAAATTTGTATTATTGAGCACTTCTCCTTTGCCAAGGTAATCCAACCACCTGAAACATGTGGCATGTCAAGATGCTGATTAAACAGCATTATTATTTGCATTGAACTACAAACTTCGCATGACTAGGACTACACATATTCATTTATGTCTGTGTGTGTGTGTGTGTGTGTGTGTGTGTGTGCGCTATGGAGGCATAAAACCAGTCAGTATCTGGTGTGACTACTGTGTGTCTCATGCAGTGCGCATGTGTCTAATGCAGTGTGCATGTGTGCCTCATCACCTCATCGCCTTCTCAGGGTGTTGATTGTGGCCACTCCTCTTCAATGGTTTTGTGAAGCTGCCGAATATTGACAGGAACTGAAACACGCTGTCATGCACGCCGATCCAGAGAATTCCGGACATGCTCAATGAGTGACATGTCTGGTGAATATGCAAAGCATGCAAGAACTTCCATGAATTGTGTACAGATTCTTGCAACATTGGCCCATTTATGATAATCATGCTGCAACATGAGGTGAGGGCGGTGGATGAATGGCCCAACAATGGGCCTTGCAATCTCATTGAGGTATTTGTGTGCATTCTAATTCTCAGCAATAAAATGTACCTGAGATTTTGTCCATAGCTTATGTCTGCCCATACCATAACCTCACCCCCACCATGGGGCACTCGGTTCAGAATGTTGACATTACCACACCGCTGACCCACATGATGCAATACACACTGTCTGCCATCTGTCCAGTACAGTGAAAACCGAGATTTCATCCCTGAAGAGAACACTCCTCGAAAGTGCTAGACACCATTAAAAGTGAGCATTTGCTCACTCAGACTGGTTACGACAATGAACTGCCGTCAGGTGTAAAGTCAAAGACCCTGGTGAGGATGCAGAGCATGCAGACGAGCTTCTCTGAGATGGCTTCTCAGATTTTGTGAAGAGGTTCTTTGGTTTTTCAACCTAACTGTTGCATCAGCTGTCTAGGTGGCTGCTCACATAAGATCTTACAAAGAAGGAAGCTGGATGTGGAGATTAAGGGCTGGTGTGGTTACACATGGTCTACAGCTGTGAGGCCAGTTTGAGGTACTGCCAAATTGCACAAAAAACAAAATTGTGAACTGGTGTGTCAGGTTGCTGTTTAAGAAGCTGGAACCAATGATGATTATGAATGAAACTACGAGTAGAAGCGGTGACTAATGGTCCATTGGTCATCTTATGAAGGCTCCTACCTCAGACATGTCGGACATGGCAGTTCAACAAGGACTGAATGAAAATAGTAAAGGCTTTTTTACAAACATGAGGGCATTTAGGTGCCTTTCATCCACACACAAACTCAATTTTAGGTAACTGAAAATGGAACTTTTGGAAAACTCCTTGCAGGGTGAAGGCATTCAGAAACTTTGTTTGCAGTGGTGACATGTAGAGAGAGAAAACAGAGCTTTTGACTTGGGCGAACCATTATCTCATCTGTTTGATGATCTCTTTTGTTTACATGGGGTGACTTTGTGCAGTGACAGACGTGGCCCAATAGTGCTGGTGCTAACCTTGCTATCAGGGGTTTTAACGTGTTCGCACATAAATGCACAGTTGCTTTTCCACTTTTTTTGAGGAACAGAGGCATCAGAATGTGCTGCAGAGGTCACAGATACTTAATCCAACACTCCCATGGCACAGACCTCACAATCAACATCACTGGTTTTGGACGAGACCTGGTCCACTATGCTGCCTCAGGGTCCTGGAGGCGTACAGGTCCTGAAGAGATGGGAGATTGCAGCCAATCACCTTGTCATTCGGTCTGCAGAGAAGGTGATTGGCTGCAATCTCCCATCTCTTCAGGACCTGTACGCCTCCAGGACCCTGAGGCGTGCAGAAAAGATTGTGGCTGATCCCTCTCACCCCGGACGCAAACTCTTTGAGTCACTCCCCTCTGGCAGGAGGCTGTAGTCCATCAGGACCAAAACCTCACGCCACAAGAACAGTTTTTTCCTGTCTGCTATCAGCCTTATCAACAAGGCCCGGAACCCCCCCCCCCCCCCGACACTCTTCACATTCCACCTCAGACTCATTTTGTCACATTGATATAAATATAACTCTATGCGTTACATTAACGCTCAACTTGGACTTCTTTCTGAAAAATAGACTGTGTTTCCGGAAAATAGCAAACAACAAAAAACAGACTTGTGTATATATATTTAAATTGTTATATTTTGTGCTCTTATTTTAGCAGATGTGTCATGCACCAATTTCACCACAACAAATTCCTCGTATGTGTAAAAGCGTACTTGGCAATAAAGCTTTTTCTGATTCTGATTCTGCCTTTGCCATAGTAGGATTCGTAATATAGGGGGTCAGACCTCTACTAATCTTCCAGTAGTAGTTTTCAGGTTTCTGATTAGCCAACATAGCTTTAAGGTTCTCATACGTTCTCATATGGACAGGATTTTTTTTTTTTTTTTTTCTTGAGAACGAAGTAGGAGAAACCCTGTTTTAAGAAATACCTTTGTGCATGCGGACTAGGCATTGGACTGTGTCTAGACAGAATATTAGGCCAGGAGCAGGACGATTATCATGGTACTGCTAACACCCATAACTCTGTGTATGTATGCATACACATGGTGAGTGGCCAGTGGTCGGTCTGTCCAATGGCCAGCTGGGACGCATGAATGCAATGAGTCTGATCTAATCTGCTTTGACAGTGACATTGCGTGACATTGACACTGCACTCTTTATGAAGGTGAGGACTTGAGCTGGGACTAAGACCTTAGGGGGTTTCATTGTGTATGTGTGTCTTTGTGTGTGTGTTAGTGCGTGATGGTATGTTATGTGGCTGGCTCACTGAAGGTGGAAACAGATGTGCTTAAGGTGCAAAAAAAAAAGCACACATGACGAAAAAGTGAGGTACACACACACACACACACACACACACACACACACACACACACACACACACTCGGAGCTCCCTGGGGCACACTGAGTCATTGTTTGTAGGGTGCTGTGACGGCTGAGCTACGTTTTTTCTCACTCAGATGAAGCCTCGCTTTCTATTGATTACTCTGAGCACAGCAACAGGGAGGATGAAGTGCAAGCCTGGCACCTTCTTCAGAAACATACTCTGTGCACGCACACACAGGCACACAGAAACTCATATATTGTGCATCAACTTTGACTGATGGAGAGAGCTATTCTGCTCAGAGGAAGGCGGTGGAAAAACAGGTGAGGTAAGGTGAGAAATGAATTGTATAGAATAGGAGAGAGCAGCAGAGAGGGAAGCCAAGGCAAAAATAGGAAGACAAAATGAGGTTAGCAAAAGAACAGTGAGCGAGAGCAGATGAAACTTCATCCTCAATAAGCCTGCTAGATATGAAAATGCATGTAAACAAGAAGCATTCACACTAGTGTTTTCAGGTCATTCTCACAGACACCTAAACAATATAAAAATGACTAAACATCTTCTTCAGCCTCTTTTGAGGCTTTTGGCAAACACCAAAATTGTAGCAGTCCTGTTTTTCAATAAAGCTGGACTCAAAAATGAGTTGCTCTCATTTATCTATTTTTCTGTTTCTGTTGTCAGATAAATGAGCAACCATAAAATAGTCCTCAAACCCCAGTACTTGTTGCATGAGTAATTTCTGTACTGTGAGACAGAAATATTAAATCACTATTTTATGATGTTGTCAGCTTATCGATTGCAGCTGTACTTTTCTGCTAACCATGGATATGTTGAAACTTCAACTCTTTATGTTTCAATTTGTATGTAGTGACAATGGTGCGGTCATGGTCTGGTGGTGGCTTAGGCACAAAAGTGACTAGGTTAGGGTTAGGAAAAATGTTTTGGCTCAAAATATCCAGGTTTGGAAAATATCAGGTCATGTACGTTTACTGGTAATCTGAGCCATGTCACGTTGATATCTATTGTAGAAATATTGAAATTATGTATATGAAACATGCAAGTTGACTTTCATCTTAAAAATAAGGTGGGCTTTGTTCTGTATTTGTCCTGTTGTTAACAATATCAAGTATGAAAAGACCAAAACTGACAATGTGTTGGTCGTCTCTCCCTTCCCCACCCGTCTGTCTCTCAGCTCCAATTTTTAAAAATGACTCACAAATACACAGTATAATTAAAAAGGCTTAGTGTTTTCCTATAACAGCTGTTTTAAGTTTTCAACAACATTACTCAAACAGGAGCAAACAGTTTATTTTCGGCGGCCTATTTTCAACAGCAGATTATTACACATTTGATGCTGTAGTGAGTACTTTACAGAGAAGCTGTATGTTGGATTGACTGCAGTTGACAAATATTTTTCTGGACAGCAGTGAAGCTCAGTGGCAAAGACAAATAAGACATTTCAGGCTTTGGATACACACACAATACTTAGACAGTGGGATACATACACAATCATTCATTTCAATAAGACCACTGCATTGACATAGCAGGAGTGCTAATGTACAGGGCTTTGTCTGCAACAAGCTGACTGAACTCTGACCTCAGTGTCATCACAATGGGTTGGGCACATAATCACACATTCCTGGCAGATTATATTATAATGTCAGTGGTGTGACTTTACCTCAGCTGTTACAATGGATGACAAAATAATTGTAGCTGTGCTAAATAAAGAGTATAGTATTATAAAGCACAGCGCTTTGTTCTGACTGATACGCCTTTGAAGAAACCAATGAATCCTGCACACTGTCAATGACTACCACTGACCGTCACTGGGTTAAATTCTGTCTGTCCATCACTTGTACTTGATTAATATTTCAGTACTCAAACCTCCACCATGTTAAATTTACCCTAATGAAGCTGAGGCCTGAAAAAGCATCAATAAAATGAGCACAAGTGATTGTCAGTGTGCTGGATTCTTTGATGTCCTACCAAGACTGTTTGATCCTACACACCCATCAATGCAACAGCTTTGTTATAATTGTTACCTTTTGGCTGATACTCAATACTAATGGCTCCATTATGCCAACTGGCCTTTCTGTATTGTATTTAATTATCTCACTGGTATCTGATGCAACATTTCCCCACCATTGCAGCCCTGTTTTAACACAGTACTGTATTTGGTCTGAACACCCACTTTGCGTGGGTGTACTCCAAGAAGAAGAATTACTCCCCTTGGGGGAAATATAATGTTTTCACTCCATTGTTATTATACATACAGACATAGGCCTGAAATACACACATGCACGCATGCACACACAAAACATAAACATGCAGTTGTTGCGGAGAGATGTTGGAGTGATGGGGCTCCCACACATTCAGAGGAGTTCAGTGCCTTGCTCAAGAGTACCTTGGCAGTGCCCAGCCCTCTCCAGCTGTCATTGCCCACCCCATACTGAATGGTCCATGCTGTACTTGAAACCATCCCATCCGGCTCCCAAGCCAGGTCCCCATGGACTGACCTACTGCTACCCCAAGAGGCCAAACAACAGAATAAAATGTGAGAAATTGTGAGGAGAAAAGAAGTGATGACAAAGGCAGGACAGGAGTGTTGGGCAGATGATGAGAGGCCAGGAGAGAAAGCAGAAGGGATGAAAGGAGGGAAGATGAAAGGCCAAGCAAGAAAAGAAGAGGAGAGTGAAGGTGAAATGAGGTAAAGAGAGGAGAGGGGAGAGGGATGATGAAAGGAGAGGAGATGAAGTGAGGCAATAGGTGGAAGAAGAGCAGGAATGTAGAGAGGAAAATGAAAGAAGACTTGAAGGAAAGTTGTGTCTAAAAATTCTTTTAGGGCAGTAAATGCAAGACAGTTACCTCTGAATCCTGACAGTCTTCACACCATCTGTGAAGTACAGCCTCATCATGCTGTCACACTCTCCTGGTCTTCCTCACCATTTCAGCTTTTTCATCCTCTCCCTCTTACTCCAGACTTAGGAGTGCCAGCATATCAGTAGCCAAGCTATGAAGAAAAAACATAAAGAGAAATTTGCCAGGTGGCCTTGAACCTATCCTGTCTTGTTATTCCCTTTATAACCTCCATGTTCTGTCAGTCAGACTTCATGCTTCTCCTCACACATGATTGAGCCTGACTGACATTTATTGGAAAAGTCTTCAGAGTGACACAAGCTTCTTGGATTTCTTTGGCCACCAGGTAGCCCACACAATGAATAACAGCTTCTTCACATCCAGGCAGGTCTCCTTGATAACACCCTTCACACCATGAACTTTTTCTCTTTATTCACTGAGTTGCTTTGATTTCATTATTCCCTGCAGTGCCTGAGGTGAGGCCAACATTTCTGAGCCTTTGAATGGCAATAAGAAGTAATAAGACAGACTATAGTTTCTGTGTGATTGTCTTACTACATCGTCTCCCACAGGCAGAGGATACCAGAGGCAGGCAGCCACAGCTGCTGATAAATGCTGATCTTCAGATTGAAATGCCCAAGGATGTTAACTTTATTAATACATGACAATATTAACTACTCTGTCTCATTTGGTTACGAAATTGTCAGACAAGGAACCTTAGTTTCATAACACTTAGTTGTAAGTGATATCACCAAATACACAAACTTGTTGTGGCTAGAAGTCAGAAATAAGATGTAATTCAATAGCATTAAAATTACATTAACAAGAATAACATGACAAAGTAGACACACTAGTGTTGGTCTAAACCTGTAAGGTAATACAGTTAAACATGCATTAATCAGTGTTGTATACAGCATATTAACAGTGAATCAAACAACTACATTTCATGCTACACATAGTTCACTGTGTTGCTTGTATGACATAATTCACTTTTAGGTTCAGTCTCACTGCTCTCATTAACATTTCTGCAGTGAAAAAGCTATTAATCCTACTGTATCTGACTGTAACCTGACAGACAGAACAGGCCAGGCATGTTTCATGAGTAACATTGTTCTTGTCAAATTTTCATGTTTTGGCTTGAAAATTGGGGGGGGGGGCACCAGAATGAAGTCTCACCGAGGAGTCTCACCGCAGGAATTATATTATGGGCTAAACCAATACCCAGGTTCACACTGGCAACACAGGTTTGTTAACTAAAGTAAGACAGAGACATTGTCCCAAAACAAAAGGAAATTTATTGATTATTAATTAAAAGGTAGCTGGAAGTATCTGTGAAGAGAGTTGTTAGCACTGTAAAGACAAGTAATCAAGCTGGTGTGAAAAATGTAGGAAAGATTTTATTACAATTATTTATTCTTACAATGTTATATTTAATTTAAAACAACTTTGCGTAGAAATAATTAAGATAACTGGGGGAATGGAAAGGTGGGCTGAGGCTAGCTGTGGGGAGTCAGCCTACTTAAAGGTGTGTTTCCACAGTGCAACTCACCCACCACGGCAATCACTGCAAACTGTGGTTCAATATTGTGTCCCTGTGCTCTTACCCCTACAAATCTGTGAAGGTTACCATGCTACAGTGCCTAACCTCCACCACAAGCCGGCGACCAGCTCCACTAGAAAAGGTAAAAGGAATAATCAAAGCAGTACAAGAGATCAATACCAGTTGGTTCAATCTAAAAAAAAAAACAAAAAAACAAAAAAAAAACACCTAGCCTCCCAACCAGCTACTCAAGGGGAGGAGGTGCAAATGTGCCTGAACTCTACACAAAAGCTAAAACTAAGGGCAAAACAGCAGCTGTTTGAGACCTATAATACAAACACATTACATGTTAATAGCAAGTTTATAACATGCACACTAAATGTGAATAGGTTATAACATGATAATAACACACCCACACTAATGTTAACACAGCCATGACATGGCAATAACATGCATGCTAAAGTTAATAACCATGTTATAACATGCCAACAACAAGTACCTCAGATATGAGTCGTACTGAAGAGTTCAAATAATCCATACCAATAAAAGTGCATTGACAAAGCCAACTTGAGAGGGCTAATGTCCAGGTCACTCAGGGCAAACAAATTATCACCGTCTCGTAGCACCTATGTCCAGTTGGACCAGAAAGTTGTGTTAGGGTACTTACTCTTGTTGTTCTCTTCCATCTAGAACCTTGCTTGTGATGTATAAAAATATCATATGTACGTCGCTTTGGATGAAAGTGTCTGCCAAATGACAAATTGTAATTGTAATAATTGTGCCAAGACCTCAGGGAAGTGGACACCGATATGACCAGGTAGACAGGAGACTAAAACCACAAAAAGGACTCGGGCAAACAAATACAATTCAGGAGCAAAGTCCATACTAAAATATTAAACCTATAAAACAATCAACAGCATCACCTACCTCAGAGTCACAAAGAGGGGACCATGTGGCATCAGACAGAGACAAGGCAAAAGGAAGCCATGATGCCGCAGGTGCTTTTAAATACCCTCAGCCTGATTAAGGGGCTGGACCAGGAAGGAGCTGACCTAATTCTATGAGGGTGCGTTTGCAAGCCAACAGAAGTCATGCAGCCTGAACACCAAGTGTTCCTGCTACACCAACAAAGCAGGAGAAGGCTATAAGAAGAGAGCAAAGTATTTTCAGAATGTGTAATTAAGTAGTTAACAAGAAAGGAGAAAGTCAAGGATAGGTCTGGAAGACCAAGAAAAGTCTCTGAGAGAACTGTTCGTAGGCAAATCAAAACCCATGTATCACTGCAAAAGACCTTCAGGAATATTTAGCAAACTCTAGAGTGGTGGTGCACTGTTCTACTGTGCAGAGACCCTGCCACAAATATGACCTTCATGGAAGAGTCATCAGACAAAAAGCTCCTCACGGGCTTTTATTTGTCATATATCATGAGAGCTCCCAGTCAACCCTCCAAGCCCCCGTGCTGCAGCGAGAGGTCCGTCTTTAACATGGTTAGTCAGTAATCTGGTTTGAGGCTGACACACGAAAACATCATAACTGGAAATGAAAAACTTGTGTAAGGTCATTCACATTTTATGAGAACCCTTATTTTGATTTCAGGCTCACTCCAATATTAAACAGGATACTTTGGCATGGAAATACCTTTCTGCTTTCCCTTTTGCTATCACAGTCTTGTCAAACTCTAAGTACTAGCAATTGGGATTATCATTTCTGCCCTCTGTATTAAAAGCTAGCTGTAATTGCTCTGTCAAGAGACAAAAATATTCTTTTAAATGGTTTATTCATGACAACAAGCAGAGTCAATTACATTTCAAAGGCTGATGTAAATCCATTAACATGAAAAATACTGTACGTACAGCAGTCAGGGTAAGTCTATGTAAGACCGTACAGCCACCAATCCAATCATCCTGACTATATTAATAACTGCAAACATTACCATCACACTGGTTCTACACACACACACACACACACACACACACACACACACACACACACACACACACACACACCCTTCTCACTAATCCATGCTTTCCCTGACTAACAGGGAGTGATCTTGTCAGATGGCTGCAGTGCTGCTGTACAGCTGACCTTTCCATCAAGCAATGTACTGCAATTCAGGGTTAGTACAGCAGAGCCAGGGATACAGAGGGTTTGCAGTCACTGGAAGGAAGCGTAGAAATATTTGGCTTGCTGGATTTAAGATAGTACAGTGCACAAGAAGAGAGATCAGTCATTTTATCATGGAAGCTGTATAGTTGCCTGCAATAATGTTGACATTGGATGTTTCTGCAAAACCCTCACAGTTTTTCAGCATATCTGGCACCTATAGTATGTTAAAGGTAGCAGGATGACGACAATGGTCATCTCAAAACCCTAAGGCAAATAAAACATTAATTACAGGTCTGTTATAGAACACAGTCTCTGATGTCCTGTGCTAGAGTTGCATGTGTTACACACCTGTCCACCGTCCCATTCTCCACACCTTAGTAACATAAATGGTACATTACTTCCTGCAGTGATACTCAGCAGTGCCACTGGATGTAAATTCTGCATTCCACATTCATCCGATATAAACCGATACAAATTGCTGCAATGTCTTCCCAAGAAAAATGACAACATCAAATGCCCCAAAATGATATTTGTTTACATTCAAGTGACAAAGCCCTCTAGCAGCAGGAAGTAGAAGGACCGATGATAGAGCAAAAAAGTCTGCATAGGGAGGAGGTCAGGGTAGGCTGATGGGTCAATAATACATCAGGTTTAAAGGAGACTCCTATTTGTCAGATCATAAAACACTTGTGTGTGTCATTCTGGAGAGCACAGACCAATGTTTTTGTCATTTAATTTGGAGGAGGTTCCCTGTGCTAACTTTAAATTAAAATCCAAATAACAGGGATAAATATAAAATATAAATGCAATTGATCTGGGTGTGCAAACACTTTTTGGACTTTGGTTCCATGCACCCCATGTCTCCTTTTCTGCATTGCTTCGCGCTTCTTCTCCAAAATTTCCAAAATACCACACCTGGTAATTGTAGCATTGGAGCATAAGCTGTGCAGAACTCAAAAACAATCTTAATGAAAACATGGACATTTTGAAAAAAAATCAAAATACAAGAAAAATGTGGATGTTGGTGAGTTCACCAATATTAAAGGTCAAAGTCAAGACTTTCATGACTGTTCCTTTGTAAAACAACAACATCCAGGTTTGAGAGTAAATCTAAGGCCCCCCAGCAAGGATCTATGCATGGTTCATCCCCATAAGACCCAGTTAAGATGGCATGTTTAACTGCTAATTGGTAATGAGTGGAAACCTGCCTACAAGTGCTCATTCAAGGAAAAGCACTTTTATCACTGTGCAGAAATGCATATGCAAATAAGACACACATACAGATGATGACAAATAAAAGTAAAACCCAGGAGTCAGCGTGTTGGCAATGCTATGCTGATACAAACCTCCAGAACATCTTTAGTGGTTCTCCAAGTGTGTGGAGCTCTATTGGAGAGATGAACGGCATCCCTCATTGGTGTTTTGATAATGATGACTGGGAGAACTGTAACATGTTGCTCCAAAATCTTCCATAGATGTTAATTTGAGTTAAGATGTGGTGACTGTGAAGGCCATTGTATAGGTTTCACCTAAATTATCCAGAGAGTCCTGTGTCCTGCGTAGATGCATCTGCACTGTTGTGTTTCTGTACTAATTTATTCATGTTTTTCTATTACTTTCTCACCAGTCTGTATATTATATGTGTGTAAATCTCAATAGTTGCCTAAAAACATACTTAAATCATACTATTTGTATGTAGATTGTAGAAACATACAATAAACCTCTTCAAGGATGGCACATTACAGGCTTAAGCAACATGCCACCAAATCAATGTATGACATTGACCTTGGCCTGGCCACTTAGGGCCAGATCTACTGAAGTTTAGCCTTTATAAAAATGTGTGCAAACTCACTGCACACGCAAAAAATGTACAAACTGATTTACTAACAGTGTGCACTAAGGGTTGCATCTTTCAGAGGTGCAAAATAGCACGTTTGCATCTAGTTAGTACGTCTGCCGCAATGAATATGCAATATGGGGTGTGGAGAAAATGTAAATATATTAATTTAGCTCCCGCAACATGATTTATCAAACCTGAGAGCAATTTTGCTCATAGGAACTGCGTCTATATTTAACACATGTCAAAAGGAGGTGAAAGCGGTTTGTATGCGTAATTGCGCACACATGGCTGCGGTTATTGTCGCAAGAAGGAGACATCGAAAGGATGAAAGGAGACGCACAGAACGCATATTTCACCCTTGTGTGAACATTTTTGGAATGAACGAGGAGACACTCATTAAAACATATCGCCTATCCAGCATTGCCATTTTGGAGCTGTTGGAGGATTTGGAGCCAGCCACGAGAAGGAGTCACGCAATACCTGCAATGAGAAAACTCCTTGCAAAGGTTACTTACTTACTTACTTACTTACTTACTTACTTACTTACTTACTTACTTATTTATCTATTTATTTGTTGCATCTGGGTCATTCGAGCGTACGGTGGCTATTACAGCTGAGATCTCCCAGTCCCGTTTTTCAGATGTGCTGTCTGACGTCCTAAATGCCATGTCACGTCAGATGGCCAACTTTATTAGGTTTCCACGCACTCGGCACTCATTGATTGAGACCAAGCAAGACTTTTTTTTTTTTTTTTTTTCTTCAGTAGCTGGATTTCCCAGACTTACAGGGACGAGTGACTGCACCCATGTACAGCTTGTGCCCCCCGCAGAAACAGCATGTGTATAGAAATCGCAAACAAAACACACACATTCATTCAATGTGCAGTGTGTTTGTGATGCCAAAGAGATCATTACCAACCTTGTGGCAAAATATCCCGGGTCAGTACATGATTCTTTCATTCTATAATGATAATATATTACATTAAGATAATAAGACAATGTTGTTCTTAATGTAATAAATAAGATAATTTATTACATTAAAAACAACAGCATGTTTCATACTGATTCATATGTTTCGTAAGGTGACAGTACATACCCCCTACACCCCGTCCTCCTGACACCTGTTCTCAACCTGACCACTGCCGGAGAAATAAGGTACAGCGAGGCCCATAACCGCACGCAGAATATTGTGGAGCGCACCTTTGGAATCCTGAAGAGCAGGTTCCGTTGTTTGGATCGCACTGGTGGAGCACTGCTGTACAGGCCAGGAAAAGTGGCCCAGATTGCAGTGACCTGCTGCATGCTAACATCGCCAAGCAACACAGGCTGGTGCATGACGCCAAGCCAGAAGAGAACACCGACCTGGCCCCCGTATGCAACAACAACCCAATACTGCGGGGACGCAGACACGCAGCAATCTTATTCAAAGTCACTTCTTGTGAGCTGTTTGGTATGTGCATTTTTCTATTTTCATTCAATAATGCAGAAATACACCTATATATTCATCTGATATATTTTACAGGTGTTTTTTTGTTTTTTGTTTTTTTTTAATTGCTGACTGAAAGATAAAATCTGATGGAGCATAAAAACTGAAAATGCAACATAGTCAATACTGTTACTCATTTTTGAAACACTCATGACTGATAACAGGTAAAAGGAAGCAAGTTTTCAAGAAATTTATATTAAAAATAAGTCATTTTGTGTGTGTTTTTCCCCCAAATCAGTGGATTAACAGATTTAGGCAAAAAAAAAAAAAAGTTAAAAAAATATATTTCTTTATTATTTTTTACAGCTGTATGTTTTTGTGGCTGCTTTCAGCCACAAACCACATTAGGGTAGTAAATCTGCCAAAGCTGTATTATTGACTTTTAGAAAAATTCAAAATCATATTTCCAAAGTTTGCGTTAAAAAAGTCTCCCCAAAAACCATTCAGTTTGCAGAAACAGAGTAAAGGTTATGGCAAAAAAAATGGACGAAAACGTCCCCAACAACACATGGGTATGTTGTAGATTGGAATACAAATGCAAGACCGTTCCCTCTGGCTAGTGTGACCCAACAAACTGAAGAGCAGAGCATTGCAAAGTTAAGCAAATCAACATTTATTGAAAAAAAGATGATTGAAATCACTTTCTAAATTCCAAACATTATTATCAAACGGAATACTCAGTCTCATTAACGTGCAAAATCATATTAAAGACACATTGTTTCAGTCAGAAAATGTATTAGGCTATAGTTAGAATAATAATGGTGTCAAAAAAAATGAAAACAAAACAGCTCTTCATCATATAACCCATTTTACACAAAATAAATATTCACAGCCAATATAAGACAACTTAAACGTGACAGTTGGGTGTTTTAGTTGTCTTTCCTTTTACGCAGGTGGAACTTGCCCGCCGTGCGCACCTCTCCCCCCTCTCCGATCCTCAACTGCCTAGCTGTCGCTGTGGGACTTGGTCGGCCCGCTTCTCCACCTGGATTGAGGACAGTCATTGCCTGCATCCCTTCCCATAGCCCTCTTGCCACAGAATTGACGGCCATCGTCAGGGCAGATACTGCGCTGACCATCTATCTGCAGTATGTGGCAATGTCCTGAGTGTCGCACCTTACCGCCAGTGCCAACGATGACGCCACTCGCATCTCCTGTGCAATTGTCTGAAGGGCTGCAGACTGTTTCTTTTGTTCCTGCAGCAACTCTAGATCAGTGTCCTCTGGGCCCTTTCAAGGCTCTGCAGGGGTGGCGACTGCTCTGGCGGGATTTGAGGGGGATGGCTGGACTTCTGATGAAGATTCTACGTGTAAAAGAGAATTTTTTTTTTTTTTAAGGGTTTTGGGATTTGACTTGAAAGACAGCAAAATGTAACCACAGGAGGTACATTCATTTTTCACTTACTAAATAAATATCTTTTCAGAAAAAAAGTGTTTTTGTACAGTATTATCGTGCGCCTACCTTGTTCTGTTTGGTACAGTGTATCATACTCGGCAATTCCAGTGACTTGCTCCTCGCAGAACGTCAACTGCACCTGTTCCTCAATGCTGGTCAGAGGCATCTCATCCACTGTGCCCCCACCTGTTTTATTTGCAGACATTTTATTGTACGCCAATTGTTCTTTTGTTCGTCTTCTGATATCTTGATATCTTCTTTTCACTTCATCCACTGTTCGCATGGTTTTGCCAACAGCATTTACTTTTTCACAAGTTTCTTCCCACATAGCGTTCCTTTGTCCAACAGTCACATTTCTCTGCTGTAGCTCAATTAAGTGATAATTGGCTTCACCTACCAACACCTCTAATTCCATAGGGTCAAATTTCACTTTGTGCTTTCTTCTCTCCAAACTCGCCATGCTGCAAAACATGAAACACGCAAAACCCTCGTTTAAATAGGGTGTCTCCAACACAATTGCACCTGTTGACATTTCCGCAATCACTCTGAGTAAATCACCCGCAAACTGCGGTTCAGCCCCAAGCACAAAATTCTAGATTGCACAAGCAAATTAGTACATGCAAATTGGGATCTTAGTAGATCTGGCCATTAGTGTATAAAATTGTACAAAGTATTGCACAGCATTCTTATTGCCCCTCAGTAAAACATTGCCTGCCAATAGTCAGGAATGTTTCAATGTTTCATTTTTTGTACTTGATTTCAGACTCATTCTTTGTGTGTGACTTACCAAATGCCAGCATAAAAAAATATGAAGATAAGAATAATATCCCATAGGTATTAAAAGTGTCAATGATAACAAAGGGAGTCTAATAACCTTCAACCTGCCCTGCAAATTTGATAGCATACAGCAAAGCCAGTCATGAGTAGGCGTTATTATGGTCTGCAGAGCGCGGAAACATGAATAGCCACAAGCATTAGGGTCCAAGCAGATGGCAAGCATTTGGATGCTTGTTTTCTTATGGTATTTAATTGACAAGGGACACTCGAAAACACACCACAGATATGAATTGTCACATTGAGGGAAGTAGGACTTTGCTACCCTGAGATGAGCACCGTGGACCTTTGTATCCCCAGAGAAGATGACTTTCTGACTGCACCACCAGAGACACATAGTTTCCACACAGCTTACAAGTGGAGGCAATGACATCATATGCGAAACTTGAAAATGTTGGTTATAGACTCAGAAAAAAAAATCACAAATTATTCAGTGTCAGCTGGTCCTCCTTTCATCAGAAAAATTTCTTTTCAGCAGTGTTTTCAAGCTAAACAATGGTGGAATAACAAAACAAAATTGTTATCATTTCAGTTACTCAAATACTGTGACTGACACTGAAATGCAAAAGCTCTGAGCAATGTAAAAGATGACTCAGTGGAAAGCTTGCAGAACATTGCAGATCAGCTTTTTGTGTTTTTATTTCTCAGTAACAGATTCACTTTAGTCTGCAAGTAAAGTTTATTCTGGAACATAACTAGCATCCTCAATGAGAAGAAGAGGGCTTTCAGAGCTGGTAACAGGGAGGAGGTGAGAACAATACAGGGGGAACTGAAGGTGAAAATCAAGGAGGCTAAGGAGAAATACAGGAGGAAGCTGGAGTGGAAACTCCAGCAGAACAACTTGAGAGAGGTCTGGAGTGGAATGAGGACCATCAGTGGCTTCAGAACGACCAACAACAGAAGAGTTGAAGGCAGTGTTGACAGGGCCAATGAACTGAATCTGTTTTTTAATAGATTTGGCACTGCAGGCCTGGTTCATCCCCCCGACTCCTCTGTTGCCTGTCCTGGATGACCACTATCAACCACTCCCTAGTCCCCATCCTCCTCCCCCTCCTCCTTCTTACAGCCCCCCCCCATCCTCCTATGTGAGCCCTCTTCACACCTCCTCTTCCTCCTGCTGCCAGACTGACTGTACTCTCCAACCTGAGGACTACACCCCTCCCCCACCTGTCACCTCCACAGTGTGCTTCACTGCTGACCAGGTGAGAAGACAGCTGATGAGACTCCAAGCAAACAAGGCTCCAGGCCCTGATGGTGTCAGCCCCAGGGTGCTCAGAGCCTGTGCCCCCCAGCTGTGTGGAGTTCTTTACCATGTCTTTGACATGTCCCAAAGCCTGGTTTATGCTTCCGCTGTACCTACGGTGTACACCTGATGCCGTCACTGAGCATTCATAGTTCTGCGTCGAGGGAACGCGTTGCTCCGCAATTCACCACCAAGCCGCTAGGGGGGTGTGGCTGTGTCTTTGTATGGTTTCGGGGGGCTCTTGTCGGATTCCTTGGTTTTCTTCCGGTCAGACACAACAATGGCGACTGAGATGGAGCGGTTGTTTTTGGAGATGGAGCTCATCGATATTGAACAACAAATGTTGTTACTCCAAATGTTGAAGCGCAGGCGACGCAGAAGACGTTTGCGGAGGTGGTCTGTCCGACCACCATTTATAGTGCCGCGAAGAGGAGTTGTAGAAGTGGTCGTACTTGCGTACCTCCTCAATAATTCTTTCTTCGGCTTGGTCCATTTTTTCTTGTAGCTCTCACCACAGAAACTTTGAAAATGGCGGTGTTGTTGTGCTGCGACCATAGGGCTGCGACTGAACCGGAAATTCCCTTCTGAGCGGACCAATCACAGTCCTCGAAGTTCACGTCACGACGCGTCGACGCGACGCGTAGTCGGGTTTTTTTGGAGGTGCACGTCAGGCTACGGTGTAGGGTCCACGTAGGGGTCTGCGTCAACGGCATAGGTACGGCGTTGACGCGACGCAGAAGCATAAACCAGGCTTAAGTCTCCAGAGGGTCCCCATGCTGTGGAAGAGGTCCTACCTTGCTCCTGTGCCAAAGACACCACAGCCTAGGGCCTCAAAGGACTACAGACCTGTGGCACTGACCTCCCACATCATGAAGACCATTAAGTGTCTACGCGCACCTGGACAAGCGGGCGAGCACTGTGAGGGCTATGTTTTTTGACTTTTCCAGTGCTTTTAACACCATTCGTCCAGCTCTACTGAGTGACAGACTGACAACAATGCAGTTGGACGCCCCCCTAGTGTCCTGGATTGTGGAATACCTGACTGGCAGACCACAGTATGTGCGCTTACAACACTGTGTGTCAGACAGAGTGGTGAGCAACACTGTGGCCCTGCAGGGGACTGTCCTCTCTCCCTTCCTCTTCACCCTCTACACCATGGACTTCAAATATTGCACAGAGACCTGCCAGCTTCAGAAGTTTTCTGATGACTCTGCAATAGTTGGATGTATCAGTAAGCGTGATGAGGATGAGTACAGGGCTGTTTTGGACAACTATGTCACATGGTTTGAGCAGAACCATCTGCAATTAAATGTGGCAAAGACTAAGGAACTGGTAGTGGAACTGAGGAGAACCAAGCCACCGGAGACCCCGTTTCCATCCAGGGGGTCGGAGTGGACATTGTGGAGGATTACAAGTACCTGGGGGTACATACTGACAACAAAGTGGACTGGGCAAAGAACACTGATGCTCTCTACAGGAAGGGCCAGAGTCGTCTCGACTGAGGTCCTTCAACATCTGCCGGACTATGCTCAGGATTTTCTATGAGTGGTGGTGTGGTGTGGTGGCTAGTGCTATTCTCTTTGCTGTTGCATGCTGGGGCAGCAGGCTGAGGATGGCGGACGCCAACAGACTCAACGAACTAATCTGTAAGGCCAGTGACGTTATGGGAATGGAGTGTGACTCTCTGACGGTGGTGTCATAGAGGAGGATGCTGACTAAGCTACGAACTAACTTGGACAGCGTCTCACATCCACTTCATGATGTGCTGGTCAGGCACAAGAGTACTTTCAGTGAGAAACTCATCTCACCAAAATGCAAGACTGAATGCCACAGGAAATCATTCCTGCCTGTGGCCATCAAACTGTACAACTCCTCCCTCTGAATGGCCCTTGGACTTTTTCACTCCCTGTCAGATAATTCATATCTATACTACAGTTCACTACTGACTTAATATAATAATCATGTGCAATAACCAACAGTGTAATTACTTGCAATAATTCAACTTGTGTAATATCCACTGGCATACATTTATTCTGTCATACATTATTTATTTTTTACACTGTTATATAAGTTATTTTTGTAAATACATGTAAATCTCTCTATCTCTTCTATTCTTTTAAGGAGCACCTATAACAAAAACAATTTCCCCTTGGGGATCAATAAAGTATTTCTGATTCTGATTCTGATTCTCGTAACTATTTAACTGCCAGGTGTAAAATAATGGCTGAGAGCAAGGTCAACTCAGTCCCATACAGGGAGTGTTGTGTTTGTCTTCACAGCATATTGCAGTAATAAAACGTTGAACAGGGCAAACAGGAGCAGATCAGAAAACAAGGAGAATTTGCAGTAAAATATGGCCAAATATTGTTATTTGGGAATTAGAGATTAAGTCCCTAATATAAGCCAGCTTCAAAGACAGACCTTACTTTAAAAAAAAAAAAGGTCCACATAATAGACAGTAAGTAGGATTATCAGAGGAATGGTTAAGTGATGCCATGGAAGAGCCGCATTTTTTAAGTACTACAGGCTACAGGCACTATAGGGAACCAATAACATGTTTCAAAGCACGAGTCTGATGATATTCTGTGTTTTTCTTTGCGTCAACAAATCCCAACCAACAGTGAATGTATCTTCCTTACAAGTGTGCAGAGAGAAGAACTGTGCCATCTGCATCTCACTCTGTTTATGGTGATGGACTGTGTGAGTGATGTTTACTTTTTTTTTGTCTACATACACAGTTGATCTATCAGAACTGCTCCTGAGAATGTCAACTTCAACTTCAATCCAGTTTTGCTTTCTTTCTGCCCAGTAACTGTCAAAACTCACTAAATGAACTCACATAATGCAGCTGTAAAATGATTGGGATTGGGAGGAATCACTGGGTCTTTAAGTCATTCATTAGCCATTCCTATTATTATATCTGCCTTTGTTTCTCATCTCTCTGTCACTGCTGTTGCAATCTGATGGGGAATTAAAGCATATTTTGTAAATTAGATGCACAAATTGAGTTCGCTTTACTTTCGCTCTGCTTCATTCTCTCAGTCCCAATTCAACACACATGGTCTGTCGTATTAGAAAATCACATCACTAGTTTTTGTTTGTTTGTTTGTTTTTATATTTTCAGTAAAGAAAAAAAAAAGAAGAAAGAAAAGTTAACTCGTTATTGTCTGAACAGTCATAGCAGGGCTAACAATTTTGGCTCCAGCTTCGGAAGGTGATTTGTTCCCATGGTGGGGTGGTGTCTGTGCATGTGTGTGTGTGTGTGTGTGTGTGTGTGTGTGTGTAAGGCAGTGGCTAGTGGCACTAACCTAAAATCCAAAGACTGTGACATTATGTGTGGTTCTGAGTGCCTCTCTTCTGCTCTCCTGCAATGCCAACAGTGTGCATAGCCTACTAATAAATGTTAGCTTAGAAATGGAGTCTAATGTCAACAAACAACCGGCACTCACAATAACACAGATTCCAAAGTCAAAACTAACATAATTGCAAAGCATGTGAAGTATATTGTCATACTATGGTTTTAGCTGGCTAATGTTGGCTACTGTTACCTTGCTTGCTACTGTAAATGAATTGCTAGTAGTTTGTTAAGTTTGCTGTTTCCTATTCCAAAATGCAGATGTTATTTGTAACAGTAACACTGTAACAGTGTTTGTAATGTGTCTGTTTGTGTTGACAAGTATTTTTTCTGCTGGTTTATAGTTTAAACCATTAGTAAGGAGGCTGTTCCACTTCTTCACCCCAGCTGTATTTAAAGACAATGTTTCTGAGTTCTTGTCCCATGTTTAATGCCATTCAAAGGGTTAATATCACTGAGAACTACTTAAAGCTTAATAGCTGAGGGTAGCGTATTACATGACATAGTAATTCTATTAATATTTCAGAATCTTACTAGTAACGTGTTGTTTTACTTGTTATTGCTAAAAGTATATAACTGTATCACATTACTTTTGTAATGCTTTACCCTCAACACTGATGTGCAGTTTTGTTTATGTCATGTCACTGTTATGGTCAATGCCAACAGGATGAGGCTGATTGCTCCTTTAACGTGACTCAAATCTGTGTAATTGAGGTCTGTGAGCCACTACCTACACAGGAAAAAAGACATGCAAGCATATTGTTACATTTGCACGGTATTTATCACCTCATTGCACTTCTGTAACATTGTCAGACTCACAATGCACACTTTAAAAAACAAAACATGCAACAAAATCAATGCAACAGAACCAGAGATATCATTGTTTTATTCCACACATACCTGACATTAATTATCCACAATGCAACTCAGTCACAGTTGGACATACAGGTGTGTTGTGGCAGTAGCAACTAATGTAGCATATAGAATCTGCCTCAAGCAGAGATGAGGAGTGGGCTACAGGTGTGGTAAACTTACTTCTTTTTTCAGTTTCAAACTTTTCAGCCCTAACTGACGCTGACTCAAGTGGCACCACTTTAATTTATCAGACATCATCATAGCATCCCACTGTGTATCCATCAATGTTACTCGACCCGATTATTCCTATCATGCACATATGTAAATGGTGGTCAATTACAAATATCTTTAAATTTAAAGTAGTGCAGTGCAAACCCACTACTATACAGCCTTAGAAATGAGCATGGAGTTAAATTAACATCTCACTGGCATAAGGTGCATTCCAAGTCAGCAGTTTTTGTGGGCATTTTTTCATTTACACATAAACAAACCTGAGTGGGAATATCTTAGTGTTAGAGAGGTGCTGATGAATTGATGCAGCAACACTGAAAGCTGAAGTGTACAGTCAAGTGCATTCTGAAAATGAAACATTAGCCTGTCTCTGTTGGGGTGGCAGGGGTCCAAAGAGTGGAGGCCACCTTTCATTTGTGCAAGCCACAAGGTTTGTTGAAGCACATAATATAGCTCAACATCTAAGCCGAGTGAATACGTTTATTGATATCCATGTTGATGACAGTTTCCTGCTCACTGTAGAGTCACCTGTTTATTTATACCCTCTGCCTTCATACCGAGTGCCCTCCAGAGCTATGAGTATGACTTCACATGGAGTGATGCTCATGCAGAGTGAAGTGTTATGGAGAGGGATCAATTTGGGAAATTAGCTTTGTTTGAAGCATTTGTTTTCAGCTCATTCTATATACCCTGAAAAATACTTAAACTAAAACTGAGTAGAAAGACGGATGCAAGCCAACAGCTCAGGGGCGTTTCATAATGAAGGGTCAGAAAAGCTAGGCTTCTTGTGAAAATATGGGATTCAGTTTGTCTGTTAAGGACACAAACTATCCAACCACAATGGCATCAACAATTAGTATCATTCCAAAATATGATAAAGAGCTACAGTATGAGAGTCAGAGACATGTAATTTGCACCTGAAATCACAGCCACTGTATTTTCTTTCTTTTTTAAATTATTTTTCGTTTGCTTCTCTTAGGTTATCTTTGTGCTTCTCAGTTTTTCTCTGCATTTCTGCTTCTTCTTTTTGGTCTTTACATAACATAATGACTGGGCCTTCTGTGTGGTGCGGCTGTGGTGTTCTTCCATTAGTCCAGTCAGCTGCCAGTCATATCCTGCCAGCAACTCTGGGAAGTGACCACAGAACCCTGACACTATTAGCATTTGGGCAGAATACTGAGCTAATGGTAGCAAGCTGTGATTTTGAGTGACTGGACTGGGACCATGTCCTTATGGAGGTCTTGGTGTGGTTGTATTGGTCTATGTTCACGGGTGATAACCATGTTCACAGCTGCCCAAACAAACTGCACCAGGGGGGAATGCCAGAGTCTAATAAATGAGATTCAGTAATTCTGAAGTGTGACATATGAACCTTGATAATAGGTATGGTATGCATATAATTAAGTTTAAGCAAAAAACTAAGGGTCTCTTTCAGTTGGATTATTATACTTAGTCTGTATAATTAAATTAATTACTCCCCTTCACTTATGAGGTGGGGTGCCCCAATAACTTACCTGTCAGAGTATGCACTCCATGCACCAAGACGGCGTGACCACAGCAGCCCAGGTTTGATTCTATTTCACTGCAGTTCATCCTCCCTCTGTCTCCCCCCACCTGTTTCTCTTCTACTTCACAGTCAAAAGCAAAAGCCCCCTCCAAAAAAAAAATTTAATACTGCAGTTTGCCATTTTGGAAACTACACTATTCTGTCCAAAGCTCAAAAATACTAAGACCTAACAGTACATCTATCTATCTAAGGTTTTCACTTTGAACTTTGAATAACCTCACCTACAAAGCCACCAGATTCTAGGCCTGTGAATCATCTCCCACATTTCATATTTTTTAAACTTTTCAAATAGCTATGGTGCTGTGCTCATTAGCACCGGTTCCTCATATTGGAAAAGCAATTAGTCATTCAAAGCTGCATAGATGGGCTAAAGAGTTGGTATGTCATCTTCCTGTATAGCTAGCTACTCACCTAGCTACATTCATTAAAAACAGTGAAAGAAGATGGCTACAAAATTGTCAACAAGCATTGGTGGGATGGACACAGTTGAATAGTTCATAAGTCTGGTAACAGATAGAGCTCTTAACTCTTCAATGTCATGAAAAACACTGAGTGAACTGCTTCTAGAATATGCTATTGCAGTGTCTGTGTCAACTGAAATCTGAGAGATATGTAACTTGTTTGTGATTGCTCATGACAAGGTCAGGTTATGTGAAAATGGCACTACTTGGAACTACACTAACCATAATGCTTTTTGGGGATGTGAAAAGGACGTGTAGGTAGCCTGCAGGGTAACTGAAGGCTAACTAAAAGCTACATTTTGTCAAATTGGCACCAATAAAAGTATACCAAATTCATTATTACCAGTTCCTGTCAACAATGTATCCATTTATATGCAGACAGCTATCACTGGATTACTGTGATATTGATGAAAACTTCAAAATGTGATGATCCTCAGGTAAGTACTAGAGTTCTGAGTTCTTATATGATTTGTTTGTTGCAATGGACATCAGATACAGTGACATCCTTGGAAAGTGAAGATATTCCAGCTCTAAATTGCAGCAGTTGAGTACCTTAATAGGCCACGGTAACACTTGTCCTTTTCACCTCAGACTTTATCTTTGTTGCTTCAAGTGTTTCACTTACCTTAACCAATTATAACTACACTGTATGTGTAAAAAATGTATTTAAATTTATATGTATTCCTTTCGTGCATTAACCCCTACCCCAAACACTGTAGTACAAAAGAGAGAAAAGATCCTGTTTCACTCCAATAATGATTCACTGCATCTTTTCATACACCCACAGTGGTGTTTTTTTATCCATTCCCATTGCTTATTAGCTTCCTATTATCTGTCCATCTGTCCATCATGCATTTAATGATTTATCTCTTTATTCATTTGCATAGCTCTGTCTTTATGTCAGCAAACAGACCCATTTTCTTCTCGCTGTCCTGCCCTCCTTTTCATTGGTTTAATAATGTTTTTTTTTGTGTGTGTGTGTGTGTGTGTGTGTGTGTGTGTGAGTGTGTGTGTGCGTGCGTGCGTGTGTGTGTGTGTGTGTGTGTGTGTGTGTGTGTGTGTGTGTGTGTGTGTGTGTGTGTGTGCGTTTATTCCCCTGTAGCAAACACCAGTCAGGAGCTATCCTTGGCCATTAGGCTGTCAAAGAATCACAAGACTCACATCCAGCTCTGAGTGCATCACATCTCTCTCCCTCTCCCCTCTCTGTGAAGTCCTCTAACTCACTTTATGAGTGTCAGTGTGGATTTGTGATGCCACTCATTTATGTGTCTCTTTGTTGGTGTTCTTCTGTGTGGCTGTTGGTGTTTTTCTGTGTCTGTTGGTGCGTTTTCTGTGCCTAATGGGGTTTTCTTTGTGTTTGTTGGTGTATTCTGTGGGTCTGTTGGTATTCTTTCTGTGTTTATAGATGTTTTTGTGTGTCTGTTGGCGTTTTCCTTCTTCTACTCTTGCTGTTGGTGCTCACATTTGGTTGCATAGCTGAGTGACATTTTAGAATGTTTGTTAGCAGAAAATGTTTGACCTCTAGTGTTGTCATGCTCATGTTAAAGAGGCAGAATTCATATTTACAACACACACAAAACTTGTATACATTCAATTCTTTATCTGCATCTCGACCTGTGTCCATAGAGATGGAGAAACTTGTTGGATTTTGAAAATACCTGGTAATATTGGGGATCTGTACAGGATTGTATTTTGCAGACTCATGACCACTATGGCCATTTACATTTCTCAATAGGGTCAGTGCTATCAAAATGAATATGTGCCATGCATGTCGATATTACGTTGCAACTGCAGTTCATGTAAAATGGCCATGACTTCAAGTAAAATAAAGCTGTCAAAAAATGTAGATTTGTGGATTTGTGGATAGATTTGTGTTAGACCAAGGAATATAGATCACAGCTCAAGTGTTATGAGCCAGAAAGTACTTGATCAGCAACAGTGTGCTGAGTATGAAACCAAACCAGGGCAGCGCCTAAAAATTAAAAGCTGTCCTTGATTAGACAAAAAAAAAAAAAAAGTATAGCATAAAATTTTATGAAAGAAAACAGATGCATAAACCAACCACTTAGTTTTGAAAGATGTTCTATGAGGATGAAAAACATTCTGATAATGAAAATTGTCAAATGGTATGATCAAATTATATCATCACTGTCCTTTGAAAACCATGTGTCTCCAAAATGTCAGCTTTTCATGAGCACAGAAAAACTTGTTTTAGTTTTGCCAAAGTTTATTTCTCAGATAATCCATTGTGCTTTGAAGTAGGAAAATTGTGAATTTCACACAAGTCACCAAAATTGGAGACACACATGTTTTAGGAACTAAGGAGAGGTCTAATAAAAAAGATCAAATTGGTGCTTACAATGTCTATATATGTCCTTATGATGATTAAATACATTTAAACTTACCCAACCCATCCTTATCAGTTTTCCCCCTCCGTGCACCTAGACTGACTGAAGATAGGGGTGTAACGATTCACTGAGATAAATTGATAACCAGTTTTAACATTTAAGATGCGACTATATCGATTTGTGGATTCCTGAAATGGTCTAAATGTACAGTGAACCGGTCAATGACCTGATTCTAAAGCTACAAATCACTTGACTTCGCTGCTTATTCTGCACAGCATCTCCTCTCTTGGGAAAATCTCACATTGATCTTTTAGAGATAGAGAGTAATGCTATTTTAGCATTGCTGACAAGGTAAAAAACAAGAATAACAGGTCAAACATGGTTTACAATGTAGGGTTTGACAACAGTCTGGCAGTTTGCAAGGTCCAAAGAACAATGATGAAGTACAGTTGTAGCAAGACCAATTCTAACACTCACCTGGTGAGGCAGTGAGCTCTTTATATCCACAGAGGGAGTGGGTCCTCCTCCATGTTGCAAGTTTGTACCAAGTTTGTACAGTTGCCCTGGACAGAAAAAAACCTGACTCTGGAGGGCGTCTTTCATGATTTTTGCAGGTTCTGCAGGCATTGTAGATTTTCCTACACAGTTGGAAATGGAGGGGTGAGGTGAGTGGTAGTGAGTTGGTTGAAAGCCTCAACCTCACCAGTAGATGCCACTGAGTCCTACACTCTGCTCCTTTAAGAAGTCATGTCTGACAGACAAGAGCATTCAATGAAACACAAGGGAAATTACAGGCACTTTAATGAAAGACACAGTGTTGACTGGAACATTGCTGATAAAGAACCAGCCTTGGTAACTGATAATGCCACAAATGTGATTATAGCTGCAGTGGAAGCAGAGATGACTCTCAACTTCGGTGCTTTGCTTGCACATTAAATTTGACCTCACAGAAAGCCTTTCAAGTGGACATTGCTGCAAAGTTGCTGGGAAAAGTGAGGAGGGTGGTAGGTTTTTGCATTTGAACATAAGGGGAGCTGAAGTCTTATGTGAGAAGTAGCAGCAATTGGCTTTGCCTCTCCATGAACTCATTCAAGATATGTCCACCCACAAGTACAGCTCCTATAACATACTAGAGTGCTTTATGGAGCAGCAAACTCTATTTATTTTATTTTATTTTACCACATTCATGTTAAGAGAGATCAGAAAAGGGAAGGATGTGAACACTCTTCATGATAATGACATTTGCATTGTTGAAGATGTAGTCAAGGTGATGGCACCTGTCAAAGTTGTGACCACTACCCCTGTGTGACGAAGAGTAGACTGCAATATTAGTGATTGCTCCTTTTTATGTGCAGTGCTATAATACATGTAAAAGTGGTACATAAAATACTCTTTGAAGTAAACTACCACATTTAGCTGTTCCTGCTCATCAAGCCATAAAAAAAATGATAAATAGAATAAGATGTTAGGCTACAATGAATGGAACCCCTGCAAACTGCACACAACACACGTAAAACTTTGAATTAACATCTTTCACATATGAAACTGAACTTGAAATCTGTCCTTTAAAACCCCAGACTTGACTGCATATGAAAGTAGTAAATAAAATGTTTACACGTATGTATATACGTGCAGTCTCCTGGGACACAATACTTCACAATACTTGGTGGCTATATATTTTTCGACCCATTGGAAAGTTTGAATTTGAGTTTGATCCTAAGATGTTGCTGTAGCTGGTCACTGTTTATCGTTTAAACTGTAGCAGACTGAGACAGCAATGTGAAGTCAGCAGCTGATTTGCATGATTTTCAACATAAAGACTAGAATAACCGTGCTATTCCAGGCAGCCATTGGTTTGCCTGCTTGGAATAGCAGAAACAATCACATTCCTGATATACAGCAGCATGATAAGCTTGACAGTTTAAATCTTGCCCTTGAAGATGGCAGTTTACACAACAGTCTAAACTCAAGGTCCATTTACTCACTTGGTCCAGAGCTTTAAACCGGAGCCTATTACATTGCATGGTTTACAAATTTAAAACATACCAAACCACTGGGATGGTCCTTAAAGCATGGGCATTTAAAATTCAAAAGACTTTGGTGACATAAAGAAGCATGGATTTAAGAAAACAAGTGAAAAAGCAGCCGATTCATTGTGTGTATTTATAGATATTTGAATGAGGTGATTATCTAAATAGCATTTCAACAGCATAAACTGGCTCAAAGAGTGAGTATTAGCATTCATACTGTTATCAGTTTCCTCAGGGGGGAATAATTGCCTGACTTTAGGGTATATGTAACTGTGTGTGCATGGGCTTACTCTACCTGTGAGAAGGCATTTCTGTGTGTCTATGTGTATTGTCAATTCAGCACTGGCTTAATACCATAGAGTGCAGTCCAAGTATCAAAGAGCTGCAGCTAACATGAATGGCTCTCTCACATGGCTCTCTGCATCCTGCACCCTGTCCACATCCACATACTAATATGTGTGAGACTGTCAGGCTGTGTGTGTGTGTGTGTGTGTGTGTTGTAGAGATCAGTTAACTAATCTTACCCTGTTCAGGGAATACACTTGCTGCCAAGAATTAAGCGGAGCTGCAGTGAGTGAGTGTGTGTGTGTGTGTGTGTGTGCGCATGCCTGTCTGTTTGTGTGTACTTGATGTCTTGCCAGGCGAGTATGTGTGTGTGTTAGCATACCCTGTTTGTTGTCAAGCGTGATTCTGTGTGTGCTCAGGTTTCTTGGTGAGGGCTGCGCTCTAGCACAACATGGCACCATCAGTCTGACGCTCTCCGTGTGACAAGCTGGTGAAGGATGATATTTGTTTGATGTATTCATTCATTTAGCTTTTCATACTCACAAAAATACATATTTATATGTGGGACCTCACTCTCTCTTTCTTACTCTCTGTGTCTCTCTTTCACAGAAATAGACAAGCAGTGCGTTTCTGATAGTATTTGGAATGAATGCTGGAGCTCCACTCAATGATACGTGTCCATGAGAAGACCTTAAAAGTATTTTAAAGCTGGCATTTTTACTTATCATTTTCATTGTTATACCTGATCATTGGTGGCATTATCATCAATTTCTTGGTTATACAGGAGAGCAAAGAATGCCTGGGATATTCATTATGTGCCAATTTAAATGGAGTTTAAAAACATTTGTAAGTCTCATAGGTGGGATTAAGGTAGGACTAGATGGCGCTGTAACACCACTAAGTATAACAATAGCCTCATTGTAGCCACACCAAGACAGCTGCTCTGCGTCTGCTGACAAGCAACTGTTAGATAGGATGATAACATTATGGTGTACAGCGAGTGTGGGCTTGACAGCTTGTTGCCTTAGTATGGTCATTTCCTTGGACTTATAGAGATGCCTTAGTAAGTAAGATTAGTAACTAAGCATCTCTATAAGTCCAAGGAAACGAGCACAGGCATGAATTGCATGACAGTTAGAAAGAAAATAAAAAGAGCAATAGAGATTTATTTGAAAATTCTGGATACTCTGTGTCTCTTGCAACCAGACTCAGATGGATGCTGGGATGTAGTTTATTTCTCCACTTTACAACAAAAACAATGCAGCATATGTTTGTTCTCTATAGTCTACCAGCATGTGTTCTTTCCTACTGAAATGTAGTATTTTAACCACTGAAAATTAATTGTTATTCTTCTATGTGTGCTTTAAAACTTGCTAGACTTACTCAAAGGGATCACCTGGTGACGGACGCCATGCAGCATATTCATGAACATCAGCACTGCATAAAGTAGCAAATTACGAAGTATACACCACAGAAAAACACATCACACCCCTCCATTTGAAACAGAAACATTGCCTGCACATGAAGAGATAAACATGCATTACCATTTAACTAATGAAGTTAACTTGTACAAAAATTAATTGCGGGATCCCTTGAACTAATACAAAATAGTAGAAGTAGAAGGAAATAATAACCATAAACACCTTGCATGTATCAATTACCCTCTCACATGTAGGCTATGTGTAGGCTGACTGAGTGCAGGAAAAGGCTGTCAGCATCAACATGCAGAATACATTACAGTGAGCAAATACAACAGGTAATAGATAACTTTTCATCTTGACCTAGGCTCACTGCTGAACAAGGCAAATCTGTCCAAATAAGCTTCCTCATTGTCAGGAAACACATGCAGTGGGATGTTTTTGCTATCAGTCTGTCAGATGAATTATTCTAACAGTAGTTGGTTCAATAAAATATGCCACACATGGTTTACTTTATATAATATGTCTAAGTATTAAGATGAAGATCTAACTTCCGTTGTTTATGTTTGTCTGTGGAGCTGCTCAGTGTCGACAGAGTCATTTGTTTCGCTCAACCCACACTGAGCACCACTTCTCCATCCTACAGTACATACCTTGCAAAAATCATGAAACACACACACACACACACACACACACACACACATTACAGAAGTCTTTAGGAAATAATTTTTCTTCTTCTTCTTTGTGGTCATGGTATCAGTGACAATAAGATATGTAAGATCCATTCAACATTTTGGGAGCTGCACTTAAACTGCATAAAACACTATTCACATATTGTGTCTTGGACACAAACATAGCACTGTCTTACGAGGGAGCCTTAGCTGGAGCCTTCCCCCTCTGGTCCCAGCTGTGGTGTCCCAGCTCATGATGTTATTTTTCTGTGTCAGCTCTTCTGTTAGCTTCATCACTTGTTCAAAATCACATTCTGAATTGTCTGTAAACCAAGCACAGCTCTCTTTTAGTGTCTGAATTAGGTCGATGCACTCAGGCACTGACAATGTTGGACTTTGTAAACCCTGTGGCAAAATTGCTTGTCTGAAATTATTTCCCAAATGTGATGAGTGTGTATGTACTTTTTCATTTGTAGTTGTTAGAGCAGGGACTGCTCCTCAACCTTCCTGTGACCACTGTTTCCATCAGCACATTCAGCAAGTACTGCTATAGTGCAACAAAGAAAACTGTCCATACCAATTCTATGCAAAGCACTGTATTTTCCATTCTTGACAGTGCAGGGATAAATTGAAGATAAACGGAGTTAAAACTGCGTCAGGGTGCCTGAGAGAGAGCACTGGTGCTATGGAGCAAGTGGCAAGGCTAACTTTGTTGTACACTAATGAGTTTGAAGAACTGGGCGGACTCGGCAAGTGGAGGCAGCATCCTCCTCAACTCTGTTGTGGCAGTGTCACTACATCAGCTCCGTAACTGGCTAAAGGCAGCCCAGAGAGTCCTTCAACTTGTTTCAGCAGGTCCACTTTGATCAAATTCAAACTTGGCTGGGTTGACCACTGAGTAATGTGGGTGGGCCAGTGCCACCCATTATTCTCCAGCACCATCCTCTAACCTCTGTGGACCCACCATCAAACTGCTCGGCTCCCAGGTGGGCCATTCTCTGGATCTCACAGCAATGCACTGGCCAGACTATGGGAGGTAACTCAAGAGTTACAGTTTGTCTTTTAGATGCAAGAGGTATCACTTGGGTTTATTTTCATTGGCCAAATGCTGTTATTATTATTATTATCATTATTATTATTAGTATTAGTATTATTATTTGAAAGTCCAGCCCCCACAGTGTCTGCTAAGAAAAATTATGGCTGTTGAACAAATTTAGTTGAGGATCCACGCTATACACGGATGAAGTGGAATGTCACCTCATCTGAACTCACTGTTTTCGACTTTCACTGTGACCTAAATTCATGTTGTCTTATGGTTATGACTCACATTTTTTTTTTTAAAGCAATGCTACTTCTTTTATTTTCTTACATGAATGCAGCTTGAATCACCAACCGCTATAAGTGAAATGGATTACATAACTGGTGTAGGTTTAAATGTAATGGGTTTTTACTATAATGAGTCAGAAAGACTTTACTGGGAAATCAGATCACTGTACAGTTGCTCCATTCTAGAATCGAAATTTGTAACAGCATAGACGCATTACAGAGTATGTAAAAATATTTGCATTAAATGATAACAGCAATGTATACTATGAATGCCAGTAGAGAGAGAATAATTGCACAGAGCTGATACAAAATTGAATGACTGCAAAATAAATAAATAAATAAATATATATATATATATATATATATATATATATATATATATATATATATATATATATTGCACAGTGTAAATGAAAAAGGCCTAAATATAGAAACTGTGCATCTGATCTGAAATGTAGAGTAGCCTAAAATTCAACATATTTTGAAGTCAAAATGTTTTTGTGCACATGGACATTCTAAGCAGCAAAGCAGCACATAAATTGAAAAAAAAGAAAAAAGAAAAAAAATAAATACCCATGTGAAAAAAATACACTAAAAAATGCTGAATAAGTTTACTGAGCATACTGAAGTGTGCTTGCATCCAAATTATTAAATAGTGTACTTAAAGTGTGCTGAATCTAATTTTTGATTGAATTTTGAAACTAATTTTGTACTTAGACTTAAATATTGCTAAAATTGGACAAAAGTCCAACTTAAGCTGTATTAAGTGTACTTGACTCTGCGAAACTGCAACTATTTTAAGTACACTTAGCATACTGCAAATATAGTATTATTTTAGATTTGCTCATGCTCTTCTTCAATTTGAAGTTAATAGATTACTAATATCACAGTGGGATGTTAGTGTATTTTTGCATACTTCTTGAGCATTTTCAATAACTTTAAATGTAATGAAAACTCCAAAAAATGTAGCATAAGTGAGTACTTAAAGTGTGCTACCAGATTGCTTAAGTATATTGCACTTATAATGTACATGAAATGTACCACAAATGGATTATAAGTTCATCTACGTTACTATATCTATATATTGCTTGAGCACTTCTAAAATAGGGCTACTAGTGTATTTTTACATGCTTCTTGAGCATTTTCAATACACTTGAAGTGTCCTTCAAAACTAAGGATGAACAGGATGTATTACACATACTGTATATGTCCTCAGATATACATACATATTAGCAAGTAAAAATCTACACCTTTGAGTATTTCATAACAGCAATTATCTTAAATTGAACTTAAATTGTTTTAATTTTGCTGTAGTATATTTATTAAAAGTATGCTTTCAATCTATTTAAGTACACACTTAAATGTCCTGGAAATATTATTTGCAATATTTAAATATACTTTAAGTACACTTAAGTATATATTTTTTTCACCTGAGTATACAAAAAATTAAATACCACTGTGAGTACTCCTACTATTACTACTACTAATAATAAATAAATAAATAAATAAATAAATAAAAATGTAATATTTGAAAGAACCTAGATAAATCCTATTTGTCTACGGTTGGTGGCAGTAAGGCGTCACATTTGGCTTCACCAAAAAAATATAAAAGAAGAAAATGACCGGTCAAATCAGGAGCTAATCAAACTAGCCTCAATGTGTTAGTTACCAGCCTCAGCATGCCGGTCACCAGACTTGTCATGCTGGTTGCTGATTGAATGAATTGTTGGCTTCATTTCCCACCACTGGATTCTCATTTCGCACCACCAGCCTCTCACCTACCTGATCGCTGATCAGCAGCTGGCTTTGGCAAGGACAAAGCATCCCTGACATCTCAGTACTCTTAATTTTGTCGGCTATCCTGCACCATAGCAAGCAGCTCTGTGAGGGTGGACTTTGGCAAGGTGGCACTTTGAGTAAAAAGCTAATGTCAGCATGCTAACATGCTCACACTGACAATTTAACATGCTGATATTTTGCAGGTATCATGGTTACCATGTTTACCATTTAAGTGTAGCATGTTAGCATGTAATACCAAAGTATTGGACCAAAGTATTTTTCCTTGAAACTTAAAACAAATGCAAAATGTTTTGGGCAAGTTCCTCAGAAATGAAGTGCAATAATGTGTTTCTGTGCCACTGCACAACATTTCAGTAATCTTGCACTGGCAGACTTACACAGTATTCTAAATATTTAAATAGTATGAATCAAATTATTCAGCTGGAAAAGATAGACACGCCTCTCTATTGCACTGACAAATTTTTCCATATTGCATATTCCTCTCCTTCTGACCCACAATAGCTCTTAAGGATCATCCACATCCACAGGACAACACCTGGGGACCGGAGCAGTTCTGAGGACTGTACTGCTTAAAGACAAAGGCAGGAGAAAACCCACACAACCTGGAACTCCCCACAGAAAAGCCTCTTTTCACTTTTTCATTTTGTTGACAGAATGATGCACTGATGTTATATAAACTGGATAAAGTAAATCAAATCAGAGTGAAACCACCTTATCATGCCTCTGCTCTCATGGTTAATGATGGAGCTTAGTGTAGCATGTCCTGTAAATCCCACCAGAAGGGAATTAACCTGTTTAAATTAATAACCATCGCTTTCTATCTGCCCACACACTTTTTGATTCATATTTCACACCTTCACAAGCCTTTGTTCTTCTAGCTGGAGAGACATGCACAGGGGGAATTACTTTAGCCTCAAAATGTCAGTTGCTGCTCCTTCCTCGCCAGATGCTTCTTAGAAACACTGTTGTTTCCATGCTGCTGTATTTTTATCCTCCTCCCCTATTTTCTTTGTCTTCTCCAGTCTGCTCGTTTTTGTTTTAAATGTTTTATTTTGTGCCAGGGAGATGGATTTTCTTTGTCTTTACACTGCAGCGTTATTCGAGCTCACACTGGCAGTGTACTCCTGTTCTTTCTCTCTCTGCAAGTCATTGCATTGTGTTGTCTGTTTCTGTTTCATTTTATGGCACTGACTGTGACAAGATTTGCCTCCCTTGACTCTTTGTTCTCTCCAACAATATTTTAGAAAGCAGGGTGTGAGGAGGCATGCCAGTTGTTAGCATATCCACCATGTTCCTCGTGTCCTGAATAATATTCTCTCCCTTTCTAAAACAAGTTATGTGCTAAAACAGTGGAGCTGTGAAAAAAAAAATCATCCAATGGAACCTCCCATGCAAAGAAAACAAGGTCTAATCATTAGGTACAGGCCTGTCTCACTTTCTCATTTTCACAAATAACCTATATTTTACCTACAACAATATATAGTATACAGAAACAGCATATCAGTGTTTTATAAAACGGTTAATACAGCCATTATATAAGTTACTGTGGCATTAGGCATCAGGACAAAAGGTTGAAGTAAAATAATTACATGACAGTGGTATGTTCATTCATGCAGTAGATGACAAATTCAAATTAGCACCCTTTTACTGGAAACAAGTTTAGTGTGAACTACTGTCAGCAACAGCTGTGGTCTGCACACACGCCCTTTAACTCTTACATCATCAGTACAAATCCAGTTTGGCAGCATCTCCTGTTTCTACCCATCTGTTGTAAACTCTGGTTTAATGGTTGACAGTCCATGTCCTGTGCTCCTTTGCAAATTCCAAATCTCTCAAGACAAATAGAAAGTTAATATCATTTCTTGTTATGTTGTTTTTTTTTCTGGTAAAAATGTTTAAAAAATCTGAGGAAATTGCATTTTAGCTGTCAGTGACAGCATTGTCTAAAGTTAAGCCTTACCCTTCATGTATTGTACAACCCCAGGCTAAAGAGAATGAAAACTGACATCTAATCCCACCACTGTTGTTTGTTTGTCACGTTGTCCTTGTCGGCACCTGTTGGGGCTGCATTTTGAAGTCCTGGCACTGAACATGGAAATTTTATTTCTTATAATTTAAGTTCTCTGCCAATCTTTTTATCATCAAAACCGACACAAAATTGAAAGTTTTTAAGCAATATCTTCCTCTGGGTACACAAAGGAGGTCAACAGGTGCAATTGTGTTGGAGACACCTATTTAAATTTAAATGGCAGTTTCTACAGTGCAACATGTCTTTGATCTGAAGCAGGAAAATGTGGAACCACCATCTTCCTGCCTGTGTACCTTGTGTTTCATGGTTTGCAGCATGGCGAGTTTGGAAAGAAGAAAGTGCAAAGTGAAATTCGACCCTATGGAATTAGAGGTGTTGGTAGATGAAGCCAATTATAACTTAATTGAGATACAGCAAAGAAATGTGACTGTTGGACAAAGGAACGCTATATGGGCAGAAATTTGTGAAAAGTAAATGCTGTTGGCAAACCATACAAATGTAACGGAGTTACTATGTGGTGAGATTCCACTTGCCATAAAAACTCATCACACAACACGGAGAAACTTATTTGTCCCATGGCAATTAAATGCAGCACCCCTGTGGATTAGGGTCGTGCATCCCGGGGGGCAGCAGCAGTCGGACCTTGCTGTCTTCCTGGTAAGTGCACGAGTTATGAGCTCTGGCATGTGTCATATTAATTACTTTAATTTTAAGGGGTGATTTAAGTTGTCTTATATAAACATATAGCTCCCGTAAGGTTGAGCACATCCTTTTTTCATAAAAAGTTGACAGTGTTTTTCTATTTTTTCGTGTTCACAAAATGACTAGTGTTACACGTGTAGCTAACCTGCTCTTTCTTTTTATTTTACATTTTATAGACGTGTATGTGTGTGTGTGAGAGAGACCGAGGCTGACTGTATGTCGATTTTTCTGCCAGGTACATTATACTTCGTTGTTGATTATTTCATGTTAATTGTAATAGTAGTAGTAGTCCCACAGCGACAGCTAGGCAGCTGGGGATCGAAGAGGGAGGAGAGGTGCGCACGGCGGGCAAGTTCCACCTGCGTAAAAGGAAACACAAATAAAACACTCAACTGAATTGGCTGTGAATATTTATTTTGTGTAAAATGGGCTATATGATGAAGAGCTGTTTTGTTTTCATTTTTTTTAACACCGTTAATGTTCTAACTATAGCCTAATACATGTTCTGACTGAAACGATGTCTCTTTAATATGATTTTGCGCGTTAAAGTATTTCGTTTGATAATAATGTTTGGAATTTAGAAAGTGATTTCAATCATCTTTTTTTCAATAAATGTTGATTTGCTTAACTTTGCAATGCTCTGTTTGTTGGGTCACACTTGCCAGAGGGAACGGTCTTGCATTTGTATTCCAATCTACCCATGTGTTGTTGGGGAAGTTGTCCATTTTTTTCCATAACTTTTACTGTGTTTCAACAAATTGAATGGTTTTTGGGGAGATTTCTTACTTTAATGCAAACTTTGGAAATATGAGTTTGAATTTTTCTAAAAGTCAATAATGCAGCTTTGGCAGATTTACTACCCTAATGTGGTTTGTTTGAAAGAATCATGTACTGACCTGGGATATTTTGCCACAATGCTGGTAATGATCCCTTCATCACAAACACACTGCACATTCAATGAATGCGTGTGTTTGCGATTTCTGTACACATGCTCAGTGTCTGCGGGGGGCACAAGCTGTACATGGGTGCAGTCAATCGCTCCGATAACTCTGGGAAATCCAGCTACTGTATGGTCTCATTCAATGAGTGCCGAGTGCATGGAAACCTAATAAACTTGGCCATCCGGTGCGAATCAGTAATAGCCACCGTACGCTGGAATGATGCAAAAAAAAAAAAAAAAAAAAGTAAACTTGGAAGGAGTTTTCTCATTGCATGTATTCCGTGACTCCTTCTCGTGGCTGGCTCAAAAGGCAATGCTGGATAGGCGATATGTTTTTTACTCAAGGGTGAAAAATGCGTTCTCTGTGTCTCCTTTCATCGTTTCGATGTCTCCTTCTTGCGACAATAACCGCAGCCATGTGTGCACAATACAAACCGTTTGCACCTCCTTTTGACATGTGTCAAATATAGACGCAGTTTCTATGAGCAAAATTGCTCTCAGGTTTGATAAATCACGTTGCGGGTGCAAAATTTATATATTTACATTTTCTCACACGCACAATTTCGTGTAACAACCCCATATTGAATATTCATTGCGGCAGACGTACTAACTGGATGCAGACATGCTATTTTGCACCTTTGAAAGACGCAGCCCTTAGTGCGCATTGTTAGTAAATTTTAATAGACGCAAAACTTTTGTAGATCTGGCCCAAAGTGATATATTTTACAATCTCTGTGCTTTCAACATCCAACCTGCAACACATCTGTATGCCTGTAGGTCCAACCTGCTTTGCCTCCATGGGCCACCGAATCTGACTTGTGCAAGTGGCTTGGACCAAATTAGTACATGCCTGCAGGTCTAGTTCCTTCCTGCAGCAAGTACAAGGTAGAACACTGTAAGTGTGAGAGCTTGCTCAGTGCGGGGAGATGTCAGAAACTCCACTGACAGCTGAGGGTTTTACAGACAAACACAATGAACATGCCCTTCCACAAGGAATAATGGGACTTTGTGGATGTCAGTTTGGTTAAACCGAAAGTTGCTATATTGACACAGCATCTCCAATAGTTACCTTGTTACAGTTACAGTTAGCGGATAACAGGATGATGTCCTCATTGTAATAGGTGTTAGTGTATCAGTGTTTCCTGGAAGTATTTTCTGTTGTAGCCTGTGCTACTTGCAGCATTAGAGTAGCTGGTTGGGCTCTCTGTGGCTCTCTGTGCATTTTTTTTTATCATTTGGCTGTGCGTTGGTTGCATTTTGTGTTCTTTAGATGTGTGTAGACTGCTGGAGGAATGGGTCCCTCTGTGTTGAGCCATGCGCTTCAGTGATAGTTTTGACTACACATTGTGCAGGTGTGTGCATGCCTTGCTGTATTTAATTTGTCTGGACTGAATTGGACTGGGCTTTTTTTGTTGTTTTTTAATTCTTGTTTTTTGCAATATTGGCTCATAGGATCTACAGTACTGTTAAGGTTAAGAAAAGATCATGGTTAGGAGGTGAACTTGGGCTTCCTGCATCAATAGTAGACTTACTACTGGTCCATAAATCTGACATGCCACAATCATTAATTTTAATTCCTCGCTTTTTACGTAAAGCGCACACTACTTCCTACGTTGACTATGAATGGACATATTGTCCATTGTTATGTTGCTCTTGAAGGCTGTGCTGGGCCAGAGTTCATAGGGTATGTTGGTACTGAGCGGAAGTAAAACAATTTATATTTTATTATCCCTCCAAAATATCAAGTTGTAGGCTACATAAAGCTTTTAAGTTCTAAAATGAAGTGTTTTTCTTACATTTTTGTGAAAATTGTGTTGATGCTATAATATTACTTTCCAAGTAAACAAACAAAAATCTACCAACCAAAGTATGTATGATGTATCATGACACGATGAATTGAAACTAGAATTACTGCCTTGTGGTTGTCTGCCTCTGCCACCCAGTCTAGTTGCAGTTTACTTCCATGCCTGTCCGGACTCATATGCTATATGTAGGCAAGACTACAAAGGAATTTCAATTTAGGTATTAAGTGTATTTTTTGACAAAACAGAAGTTATCACTGTCATAATCACTCTCATATATACTTTCATCCTCTCATATCATCATATGTACAATTAAACTGAATAATTCCTACTGAGAACTATGCTGTCTTCTCTTGGACTATTATTACAGGAAAGTACAGAGGACTGAGAGAGAGCTTCAATGACAATCACCTGAAGCTCAGTATGAGCAGAACCAATGAGCTTGTGGTTGACTACAGCTGTGTGTTTATAAGTGTGTACGTTCATTGAGAGAAAGAGTCAAACAGCCAGGGCATTGTGTTGTGGGCTGAACTATTTGTGGTGTTATGTACACAACGTGGGACTGTCTCTGACCAATTCATTTTCCAGCCAGCTGCAACAGCAACTGTAGTTGTGGAGAAACAAAACATTCACAGGGTTTCTGTTGCACAAATGCTCTCAGTGCCTTCCCGTGAAAAGTCCTGACACAAAGACAGCAGGCACAATAGCATGACAAAAAGAATAAATAAATGAAAATTCTATCAATAAATGAGAATTTCATACCGTATTTGCTATCAGAACAATAACAAAAGAAATGGCCATGCATAAATCCACAGTAGTGGTGGAAAAAAAAAAAACATTCTCAGGGTTTCTCTTGCACAAATGCTTTTAGCACCCATGTAATATCATGAGTAAAGCCACTAAATGCCCCACACTAGCAAATACAATCTCAACAGTGCACTTAGCACGACAAGCTACATGGCTGCCCTGCAATAAAAACAAACCCGACAGGCACGGCACCAGGGTTTTAGTTTTGGACAAGCCAAGTAATTTTGGCTGGGCCCCTTAATAACAGAATACTGTTTGCCTTCCTTTGACAACTTCCAGCTAGTAATCTCTCTGAAACAGAAATGACTGATGTAATGCTGTGGCAGGCGACCAGTGCATCTGGTTGACAATTTTGAAAACTTTTTCTCAACATTTTCAGTGTTGAGATACAGTAGCTTATTATCTCTGTGACAGTTTGTATTTATTACAAGTGGCAGATGCAGGTATAATGCTCAGATCATGTGAAAATGAGGCATGTATCGTATCTGATTATTTTGTATTGTATCTTATTATTTTTGTTGTGGAATGTGCAGACCAATATATCCATTTAGATATGTCACAGTGCTAATGTTGAGAAGCAAAATGCATCATGGATTCTGAAGACTGAAATACCTCATCCCATTAATTTGTATTTTTGGCTTAATAAGAGCCAGCATTAGGTGCTGATTTTCTACACACATTTCTAACTTAAATATGAAAGCTTCTTTTTGACTGGTTTGGTGATGGTGTTTTATTTGTTTGTTTTTCATTGTTCATTGTAGCATTCGATTTTATGTGGTTTCTATAACGTGGTTTGCACAGTTAAGGGAGGGAGATCATTACGTGTATTTGTTATACATGGTTTATGCACATCAGAGGTAGAGTGGAGCGAGGCAGCAAATTCCTATTTGCTGAGATGCCATAGATGAAAAACATCTACATTCAGCCACCTAAATCTTCAAGTGCCTTCCATAACCACAGATCCAGATTTTCTGTTTTACTCATGGTAGTAGCCAGTGCAAAGTATGTCTCTGTTGATGCCAATGTCAGTACTTTGGAAAGAATATCAGATGAAGGGACCCCAGGCTGCCATGGACAGAGGTCTTCTGAATGAGAGCCACTACCAGGGACCAACATAACCATGCCTTATGCAGTTGTTGTTGATGAAGCATTCCTCTCTGGATTGACATGGTAAACCTGAAGTGAGGACACTGTCGAGGGCAAGGCACATTTGGAATTTTGGCCAACAGACAGAGAACTCCCCTCCATGCCAGTGAGCAGGGCATGAAATGCTACAAACATCGGCAGTTGAAGGCATTTGTGTATATATTTCCTGGCAGGAAAATATGACTTAGTTTTGGACACCTTTATGTCGCCTGATGAACCCGTTCTCTTGCATTAAAACATGACTCACTCATGGACACACTTGGTTTTTGCACAATGTGTAAAATAAATACATTCCTGGTATGTGTTTGAAGACTGGAGGAGAAGTTTTCAGAAATGTAAGCTTTTATGGAAATTAAATGTCATGTTACATCCACAGTACTTGCTTTGCTCTCCTTGTCTCATTGAAATCTCTCCTAAATGCTCTTGCATGAGCAAGTCTCCTTAGCGTGATTAAATAATTCACAAACATAGCTGCCGCTTTGAAATGTGCAAATACAGCAGAGCAGCTTCATCACGACACAGCTGGTTAACTTAAATGGTCAAAAATGGCTTGACGGTACAGTGTGACTGCTATCTAATCAGAGTAACACTGAAACATTTCACAATGAACAGTCTGGCCCTAAAACAATAAACAATAAAGAGAGGTAAAGCAACTGTGCTCACAGGATTTACAGCCTTTCTTTCCCAAACATATGGCTCTTGTACTGCCCTCAGGCAGTTCACTGACATGGATGGATAGATTCTGATAGTAAGCTGGTTGATTATTAGGACTTTTTTGTCCCTGCCACACTTGCATCTTGGTCACTGGCTCCTTGATTAGCTTAATTTCTGTTAACACCCGTAGTATACTGACTGCCACCCACCAGTGTTTCAGACACATTCCTTTAAATTGCAGCTTTCCCAGTTTTACGTTCAATAGATCCCCTGTCCCTTGACTTCTGTTTGGCCTTGGTATAATGTAATGTTTCAGAGCTATTGACTGTGACCTGACTGTGGTGGGATGATGAGGTTTCCAGTGAGATCAATGGAGTTGACGGCCTTGATGCGTTTGTCTGCAGATCAACAATTGAGGTTGTAAAGCGGAGGTGGATGTCTCGGGCACATCATCCGCTGTCTCCTGGTCTTGAATACTTCTGTCACATCTGTGCTGCTGAGATCCAAATCATCCAACTGCAAAATATATAAACATAAAGAAAAACATATAAATTATAACAATTTGACTGTTCCTCTTCAGGTTAAGGTTAATTTGAGACATGCCATTAGCTGGTCGAGTTTGTTATCATGAATCCCAGAGCACACACACAGCTGGAGGTTCACTGCCCCAATAATTTCACTTTTTCCTTACACAGACCGTAAAATACTGTTTATCAGAGTGTCTCAGTTTCACTTTCTCTGTTATGTATCTGTCTCTCTTTTCATCCGTAATTTGTTCTGTGACACATCCTGCTCAGGAAAGACTTCATGCTGTAAAACGTATTCTATCACTCTCGGCTTTTTCCATTTACTGTGACAGTACTTGTTTCAGATACTGAGTCTTTTGTACAACCTGTCATCCTCCACTACTCCTGTTTTTCCTTCCTGGATTGGATAGCTGTGCCTCTCATTGCCTGCTCCTCACCATTAACTGACCACTCATACTGACACTTGGCTATTACTCTGTATTACAGACTTGTTGGACACTTTACCGCTCTCTCCCTCACTCATTTTCTCCTTACATCTCCAGCTCCACTCCAACTCTGACAAGGGCGATGGGTCTGTGAGATACATCCTGTCTGGTGAGGGGGCTGGGTCTATCTTTATAATTGACGAGACATCGGGTGACATCCACGCAGCCAAGAGCCTGGACCGAGAGACGAAGTCCCAGTATGTCCTACACGCAAGGGCCATTGATTGGCGGACAAACCGCTCACTGGAAGCAGAGTCAGAGTTCATCATCAAGGTCCAGGATGTCAATGATAATGCTCCAACATTCCCTGATGGACCGTTCTCAGCAACTGTGCCTGAGATGTCTGATGTTGGTAAGCCAGGAGCGTTTCACACTCTTTTCTAATAACAAACACACACTGACTTAGTCGAACACACAGGTGTAACTAATAATACTAATACTTACAGTCTTCCAGTAAGCCATGATAGTTAGTCAGCATGTACAGTTGCAGAGCCTTGGAACTGACTTACATAAATGGAATACAGTCATTGTTAATGTTACTGCTTTTTATGCTATCAAATGTCAAAATGTGTGCTTTGAAGATAATAGTCTATAAGGTCTATTCAGCAGAAAAAATATACTCTGTAGAAATGAATGGCAGTATTCAAGTATTTACAACCCCAAATCCAAAAAAGTTGTGATGCCCTGAACAGACATTTTGTAAATGTGACCTGGAACCAGGCACGGTGCCAGGACTTCAACTTTGAGTCGGCCACAGTTACTTTGGGTGGGCCTCTTAATTACAAAAGTTAACACTGTTTCCAACTGGTAGTCTCACTTAAACAAAAATGACTGGTATGATACTGTGGAGGGCAACCAGTACGTCTAGCTGATTATGACATGTTCAAAATCTTTTTAAAAAAACATTTTCAATGCCGTAGCTTATTATTTCACCATAACAGTTTGTATTTATCACAAGTGGCACACGGGGCTTGTCTTGCTATCTATATTTTTGCTATGAATAAAGTGGATCAATACATCAGTGCATTACAGACATTTTAATGAATGTTAATTCATTTTTGTTTGATCTGGCTGGATTACTCTTTAAATTGATTGCAAGGAGAGGGAGAAACAGAGCGATCAGAGTAGTGGGTGAGCTACAATGACTTTTAACAGGAGAGAGAGCATGGTGCGCTGTGCTGTTCTTTCATGACCTTAACTGTCTGTGAAGGTAATCTGAAGACAGTCAAGTCAGGCAGGAGTATTTAGCTCTACCTCCCATATTGTCTACATTTTCTACAAGTTCTAATTTCGATGGGAAATTCATTTGCAGGTGTATAAAAAAAGCAATGATATAATTTCCTAAATACACTGCTTCTACATAGTTGGAAAATGACGTGTTACTGTGTTCAGCATAAAACAGAGGGCGAAAGCCTGACTAAAAACGCACAAAATATCCTTTAACTACAGGTGAATGCCGATTTTAATCCCTAAAAATTGGTAGAAAGGTAGAAAGCTAATACCATGCTCATTGCCTTTGGATGTAATGCTTGGTAACTATTGTAAGTAGTAAGCTAATTAGCCAGACATGCTAAAAGTTGCAGTTTAGGTTAAAGCAGATTAAAGACAAAGTTCAATTCATTCCTCACGTCTGTTCTTCTGTTTTTGGTTTTTCAAAGACTACTTAAAAGATGCCGCCCTATGAACCCTTCCGGGTGTCACTCAGCCTCATGCACACTGCATCATGTGTAGAAATACAAAACCTGTTCCTAGGAGGAGTTTAGCAAAGGGGTCACTTGGGTATATATCAAAAAGGATTACTGGCAGAAATGATAATGATGATTATCACATGATGTTTTATTAACATTTCACACAGTGTCCCAGTCAGGAATGTCGATTTAGGTTATAATATCGAGAAAATTTATATGTCTGTTCATTTAAAACAAAAGCCTTTCTACAGTACAGAGTATTGCTAGCTGTAGCTGCAAATTCTGCACAATGCGCAAAGTGTGCATGAGATTACACATTGTCCTTGCAGGAACAGAGACTGGATGATGCATGCACATAGATACCCTGTGCAAGCAAAGCAGTTGTCTTTCAGATTTCTCATAATAAGAACTTGTCTACAGTAGCCTCTCAGGACAAATGCATACAAGATTTAGAGGATCTAAAAATAATATCTGATGTATTAAAATAAAAAGAAAAAGAAAGACGGTCTCCAAATTGTAAGTATTCTAAACATGTTGTAGTAAAATCACAGTGAAAACACAAACACGACGAGGCATGAGCTTATAAAAACTCATTTTGCATACATGTGCAAATATACTATGCTCATATTTATTTAACCTTGAAATGACTGTACTGTGCATATGTACACATATGGCAAACTGAAAGCGCTCCAGTCTGCACTGGGAATGATGTTTTGTTTTTGTGGCTTTTTTTGAATGTACACTTTTGCTCATGTATGTGTCTTGTCCTTCGGGTCAGTTGCTTTTTTATTTATAAAGTATTCCCAGTGTATCTCCTTCCATAGAGATCAGTAGGCCACCCTCCCATGAATTCCCATCATCAATCAAGCAGCATGAGATTTGTAAAAACAAACAGCTAAGAGAGCATAAAGATCAGCTGGCAGCATTTCACTGTCTGTCTTTACTCCTTGCTTCACAGTTGCTGTCTTTGTCTCTAGACACTGATCATTATCTCCCTCGCTGTCTGGCTCCCCCGTCTCTCTCTGAATCTCTTTCATCTTTCATCTCTCTCACTGGCTTTATCGCTCTATTTTCTCTCCATCCCTCCCTCTCTGTTCTTCATCACCCATACCACCCATGTCTCACTCATTTCTGAACCTCTCTGCTTCCTCAGAGGGACACCTTCTCCCTCTCCATTTATTCATTGCTCTCCTGTCTCTCACTCGGTACACTTTCTTAACACTCTGTGTTTGATTTTATCTCCTCAGTAACTCTGCTTACTGTGAGCTGCAGTATTCAAGGTGTAAATGGGTTTGTAGGTTAAAGTTAATTGAAAAGGTTTTAGGTTAAAAGGTTAATTGCTGACTCTAAATTGCCCATAGATGTGAATATGATGTGTGTCAGCCCTGTGATGAACTGGCAGTAATGTCCAGGGTGCACTGCCACCTCTTGCCCAGTGTCAGCTGGGATTGGTATCAGCACCCCGTGACCCTGTAAAGGATAAGATTATCCATGATAGATAATGGATGGATGGAGTTTAAAGTTAGCAGCAGACAGTGTAGAAACACATTATACATGTAAACAGTCACTGGTGGAGGGGATATGATGGTTTGACATGATGTTCAATTGACAGAGGGAAGTATTTCTCAGTCTACACCTTTAAAAGCTCAAGCTCTGCATCAGGCTGTACATTGGACCTAAAGAATTAATGCTGATAAAATGAAAATGAGGAAGCATGACTACAATGTCAAAATACATTACAAGATATAGTCTTCCATTCATAATCCTACTTAAATAAGTATGTTCAGCCAAATGTACTTCAAGTATTGTGAATAATGGATCTTGTCAGTGATACATTATATATTATATAACTGAACCATTATTGCTGATCCATCATTGTCTAAGTAGCATTAATGAGTGAATTTCAGTTACACACCATTATGTAGACTGATCTCTGACAGCCTATGTCATATTTTCCAAGCTATTAGGTATTTGAGATTTCACTCGAAAATGTTTTTAGTAGTATAGTAAAATGGAAAGACTCCAGTAAAACTACAACTACCTCAAAGCAGAACTTATGTACAGTAGGCCTTGAGTAAATATACTTATACGTTTCACTCTTCCTGTGGGCTCTCTGGAACCACAGAAGACATTCTACAACAGTGTCTTCAGGCGGAGTAGTTGTCCTAATGTAAATTAGGCTATAATCTGATTCTTGTGTAGTATAGGTGCACTACACCTTTAAGGGGCTCACTATAAATCACAAGGTAGGGCTGAGTGTTCTTTTTTATGTAGTACTTTTAGTAGTTTGGCCAGGAGCACCAAGAGGGTTTTTTTTTTTTTTTTTTTTTTTTCTTTTTAGTGTTGAATAAGTGAAGTGTTTTGGAGAGCTAAGGAAGTAGCAAGGAGCTTGCCACCTTTTAGCTAAGAGATTTTTATCAGCTAATTTTTACTTTATAAAAATTGATACACTGAAACTTAACAGAAACGGCATTCCAGTGACCACCTCTCCCAAAACTAGTCATTTTAATGCCCACCTAACCCCAATGTGAAATTGAATAGAATGTGAAGGAAGAACAGCTCTGATGTTACGTCAAAGACATCTCTGTACTGTATTGCAGAGATATCTACTAGTTATCATTCTAACCAGCTAGCTGTGGCCCATCATATCTCATAATACCATAATACCCCTTTGTACCTCAACAGGCAATAGTCCAGGCCATCCCAGTAGCTCACCAGGTAGGATGTGGGTACCATGTACTTAGACTGTCCTTACTGCAGCATGTCCGAACCGACACTCTGCTGCACGTCTGCCTCTCCAGTCCAGGCCTGCCATGTCTTCATCAGGGCCTACACATGTGGCTTACGCTGTTGCTAGCACTTATACTTGTGTGCCAGAGTGTCTGTGTTGCTTTGCAATTGCACTGCCAAAACTCTAGATAGTGGTGGGGCTTTTATGTCAATGTGCTGAGTTTCTTTGTGCACATCCTATGTGTACTTCAAATGATGCCAACTGAAAGTAAGTAGATCATGTTGAAGTTAATAAATGTGCAACAACAGTTAATTTTGCTAGAATAACTGCCAGCAGAAAAGAGAGAAGATGTTGGAGGAGATCACTTATATGACCACTGAACCGACTGCCACAGAAGAAGGTGAATTTTCTGTGCTTGTCTGGCCGCTGAGAGACATGGATGAGGAGATGTGTTTCAGATATTTTTGGATGCCAGCAGGTAGATTTGACAATTTGGTTTATTGTTTATTTATTATTGCAACCCTTTATCTTCCACCAATTTATGCACAGTATGCCTATAGACATTACTCAGAGATTGGCAATCACTATTGGAAGTTTAGCTTTAGGTGGAACAAGCTGTAGCAGGTAGCTACAAACTGGCATCAAGCACAGTGTCCTCCATAATTTGGGAGCTCTGTAAAGCTATATGGAAAGCACTGCAGGTAGAGTTCCTTCCCTGTCCCTCTGTTGCCCAATGTGAAGCTATTGGAGCTGATTTTTTTTGATGATTATGGACAGTGTATAACACAGAGTACACAACAGTGTTTGAACAGCATTTATAAACTGGGTTTAAAATTATTCTGTTGTTCAAATCTGCTGCTGCTTCTCCAGCAGTAGTTTGTACACATCAGCCTACGCAGCAAGTCTACAACAGTTTGCCCAAACCTGAATTCTGAAGATGGAATATCTGGTGGTTGTCTATTTTCTCAGCAACTGTTTTTGTGGGTGTCTCCTCAGCAGCTGAAGTGGTGGGCATACTAACTTGAACCACTCCCATCCTATGATTAGAAATGACAAAAACTGCAAATAATTTTAAATTTGTCTTTATTACACATAGCTAAAACTAATGCAGTTCAATAAATCAAACCTTCATTAATGTTTTACTGTTCATTTTTTCTTGAAACCATTTCACAGAGATGTTGAGTGTTTTTTGCTTTTTTGGCTGCCAGCCAAGTTCTACAAACTATGTTTTCTTGCCCTGGAAAACCCTGAAATAATGAACATCAATACAACACGTGACGTGCTGCCAACAACATTGTTATGCAAGTGTTGTTTGAGTAATACAATTTGTCCTGGTGCTCACCTCCATCCCATTTCTTATCAGTTTGCTTTCTGTCTGCCTTTTTTGCTTCCACTGTCTGTTTTTACGGGAGGCTGTACACACACACATACAGCACACAGTGTCTCTTTTGTGGTACACCACTGTGCTTAGTACAATGAATGCTGCCATTACCCAACTAAGTGTAATTAAACGTAGAAAAGTATTGAATTTTTTTTTTGGTCCCCAATTAATGGCAATTAATGCGCGTGACATAAAATATCCACCAAGTAAAATAAGCAAAACATCTGGAGCCAGTGAATGGGAAATAGTATGTATTTATAGACAGACACTAACTGAAGACTTCATGGTGAGTACTTCTTATGTTTATGTACTGTATATAGACTTAGTCACCTGTATAGCTAACATGGTTCTTGCTCAAAGGATCATGTATGAACAGTATGATGAGCTATCCACCACTTTACATTGTATGAATCCACAGTGTGGATTGTTATGGTAGGAAAGGAGAGCATAGCACAGTTTTAGGACAGATACAGGGTATCTCATAGGTAAGAATTGTCTCATTATTCATTCTATTCCATTTGCCTCACTAAAAACTATAATAAACCTTAATTTAACATGAACTGAACACTTAATGCAGTCCTTGCTTGTAGAAAAAAATGCACTGCAGGTCTACCGTGATGAATGAGATGGATAAAAGCTTTGGCTTCTCCTGTCTGCTGCTACATGGTCAGGCTAATGGGCTGTGGATCTTTACAAGAGCACTGCTGACAACACACACTGTGTTTTACTGCAGCTCATAGGGGGGAGTTTAGAGTGTCACATTTACATAGAAACAAGATATTGTCATTCGTTAAAGAAAACAGATTGTGGCTTAGTTTTCCTTTCAGATTCTAATCAGAGGCACACTGCATCAGCAGTGACACTCACATTATGTTCAGTGTTTGGGCTTGCCAGTGATTTAATGTGTTTGGGAAGACTGTTGGTAGAAATTAGATAATAGGGTCAGAGCCACATTTAAAAATTGTAGTCGATTTAGTGGAAGCTATGTCAAGAAGTGAAAATACACATTAAGGTCAAGTACACAGAAAACTTTTCCAGGGCTTCTAACCGCATATCATGACTTACATTAGCAGATGAAGTTTGCTGAGTTGCATGGAACAAAAAAAAAGAAGTGGTACAATAACTATTGTAAAGGGATCTATTCAGTCAGCTAACCTGGCTAGCCGTTTGTTTAGCCAACTTGCAAACTAACTATTCATCAGCAGTACTAACAGACATTGTTTCTTAATTATACAACACATACATACTTACATATTGTGTTGTCTAAATGAATAATAGGCACAAAAAGTTTTGGAATTGGTCCAAGAGATTGCCAGCTGCAGCAAAATGGGCTGCAATGGCTGAAACAAGGGCAACAGCACCCATTTGAGTTTGTCCACTTACAGTGCTTGTTTTTGCCACTTTCAGACTCACGTTGTTTTATAAGTGTCTAAAAACAATATGGAAAGAATCCCTGCAGAGGTGGATCTTTTTATCTTTTTGTTAAAGAGTCATATCCTTTTTGTTTAATCACAAACTGTTCTTCCACTTTCCTCAAAGCTACCAGACTCCATTGACAAAAAGAGCAATTACCTTGGTATTATGGTATTACCTTGCAGAATATATATATTTGATTATGACTGGCTCGGCACAGATCAGGTACACATGGAAATTTGTTTGAACAGGAGGGGCACCAGACATATCTGCCAGAACAAATAAAACATCCCAGGCTACTGCTCATCATCTTTCCCTGTCCATTTCATTTAGCTCATCATCTTTGTACTCTATCTAATGTTGGCTCAGCAGCTATTGAACTTTTTTATTTATTTATTTTTTTAGATTATTTTAAAAACAAAATCATCTCTCTACTTCATGCATGTACTTTTACGAAATCAACAGCGCTGCTCTGTTGCTATGTACTCCAACAGCTAATCTGGGGGTCACTCTCTGTGTTTAGTTTTATTTGGACTCTAAAGACAAGCATTCCAAATAGCCTTCATAGACAAAAAATTACTAGTAACTAGAAGTAATGGACATCTGTATCTAATTATGTTTATGAAATGATTCAATTCATTGTGGTCATTCATTCATTCATGAACACTCCCACCTATTATTTCTTTGTGGTGGTCGGTGCTTTTGGTTAATCACCATCTGATCACTTGTTCCCTTCTCTGTGCAGGAACATCAGTTTTCCAGGTGACAGCCTCAGATGCAGATGACCCGACCTACGGGAACAGTGCCAAGATAGTTTACAGCATCATAGAGGGACAGCCATACTTCTCTGTTGACCCCAAGACAGGTAAAACTGCTTCTGTGTTCACTTTAAAGATGGTTTAACTGCTGCCCAGGGAAGGTTCAAACAGAGAGGTAGGCAGCTAGGGATCACCTAGCACAAGTAGTGCAGTAAACAAAGTAATGATGCCAAAAGGCAAGTAGAGCACTGGGGTTTTTGCTTTGTTGTCTGAATCTATCAAATGTTTTGGAAAATTGTAATAAAAGTATTTTCCAGATTGTGTTTAATGATGCAGGTGGTGAGTTCCTGTGAACTGCTTTTGGCAGTGGAGCCAGATCTTTTAGGGGATTAGTGTCACGGGTGGGGAAGGCTCTTCAAACAGCAGCCTCCACCAGCTCCATTATTTTTAGTGAAAGTGCACCGCAGGTTGTTCACTTTGTATAGGTCAATAATGTTCAGGAAGCCCTGATGGTATTGGTTTAGTTGTCATAACTTTCTTCAGGAAGGCACACATACTATACAGTATACAGCAATTGTAAGATAGAAGGAAAATATTGTATATGTTTCACAACATGTCAAAAGTGTCAGGCAGAATATTCATAAATACCAAATATCCAGTACCAATGTTGTGCAACTAATTATTCTACCAATAGCCACCAAGTAACTATGCTTGGGCAGTTCAAACTGTAATAGTGATAATGAAAAATGCCCATGTGTGCTTCAATAAGGTTTTGATAGCATGCCTAGGGCTAAGAATCATAGCACAGATGTCATTTGAGTTGCTAAAATACCTAAGCTGTCTGATGTAATGTCTGATATCTGCAGTGGAATTTTCTTAGTGCTCCAGTTGTTAGTGCAGTTACATTGGAGAGTGCAATGTCATGAATTCTGTGTTCACTGAAACACCCTGGTGACCTAGGGGTCACCATGTCCTGACGAGGACTTTTTTGGATGTCTTCTACTCTCTTTCTCCCCCCTTATTTTCTCATCATCATCTTTCTACTGTCGCTGTCAAAATAAGGGCAAAAATGCCTGAATTGTGTTTGCTCATTTCAATCATAGCACTTCTATTTTGACTTTCACACACATAATGTAGTGATGTGAGGATTCAGCAGTAAACCCAGTGGTGGTGCACCAGTGTCCACCTACCTGGCTGGCCACTGTTTCTTGAGGCATGCAAGCAGCTTTGCTTGCTTGCATGTACTGAGTTTAAGAACAATCTTGACTCACAGTGGTTTTCTTTTGGGGAATAAAAAGTCAGTGGTATGTGCACATTTCCTGAATCAGACTTAGAATTTTGAAATCAGCCTGAGGACTGAAAACTAGTGGAACAGATGCTAACCTACAAATGTGTGGTCCTTGCAACCTTCCATAGGGTTTGATGCCTTACATCGCTAACCTTTTGAGAAATTACACAGCTCCTTGTCCACCTTGTAGTATCTAAATTCCATGCATTTTGGTAATGAGCATTGGCTGATTGGGATTAGCAGCAGTGTAATTTGCATTTGTTTTATGGATAAATAATTAAACTTTTGAACCTTTTCATAGCATTGTAACTAATATATTTCATTGTTTGAGACATTGAGGTTCAGAGACTTTTATTTTGAATTATTATTATTATTTTTTTAAGTAAATTACAGGTTTGCTTCTGCTTCCTTCTCTTTTTCCTCATTCTCTTTGCTGAGGTGGCAGAGACAAATTATACAATGGAGAAATGCATGAGTATGCAAATAAATGCCTTCCGTTGTGTTTCAGGTCCCTGACAAAGCTATTTTAAATCTAATGCTCAATAAAGCTAACTTCCAGGATGTAACATCAGCTAATATAAAGGTAATATTTAATAAAGCTAACTGGAATCAGGGATAAATGGATAAATAGATACATAAATGGATAAAGCTTCAGCCACCCTCAGCAAATGTGGTGTTTGTTTGTCAAAACTGACACAAATCTGACAGAGATGGCAGATTTAGCTAACACTAATTGAAATTCAGTCAAATAGATGCTGGGGTATACAGTGCCGTTGCTAGGGTCTCTTGGGGATCCAAGCAAGAAATCCCTGGGGCCCCCAACCCACCTGTGCATGCGGCAAAAACTTGGTTGTTGCACACATAAATGCACATTTTCCGGGACATTTGAGATGAATACTGAAAAAATAGATTAGTGGTTCTCAAAGTGAGGTCCAGGGACCAACAGAGGTCAGGCCTATGAATAATCATTGTTGTAAATAAGTGGCTGGGGCCCCCCTAGTGGCCAGGGGCTCCAAGCAACTGCCTGGTTTGCCTGTCCGCATGCCCTGCCCCTGGGGGTATAAATTAATTTATAATATAGTCAGTATAGTTTTTCAAATATTTAATGCCATTAGCTAGAGACAGTCTAAAGTGAATCCTTCATGTCTTCTCCACAGAAAGCTGAGTAATATCTGATCAAATATATTTTAGCAACACTTCCCTTGAATTCTCAGTGTATGGCTGCAATGTCTCTTTTACCTTTTGTTGTGGTGGCCTTGTGCTTGCCTTGTCAAGTTTTTTGAAAGAGCATTGTGCAATAAGATGAGGAATATTTTTGAAATGTTGGAAGTAATGACAGTTAGCTTTTTCTTTTTACCTGATTAATAATCGAATAATCAAAGTTATAATTGACAATTCGATTCATAGCCCTAACTAGTACCCACTGAAATGAATGGCTTCTTGTAAGGAAGGCAAATGCACTGCATATAAAAAAACATACATGCTATGGCATGCTCTTGAAAATTTTCAGGAGTGATGTTAACTGTACACATTTGTAGTAAATAGACATAACACATTAAACCAACATGTTAACACCACAGTGAGTTGGTCTTATTAGCTCTAACCACTAACAGCTTCACAATACAGTGTGCTGTGTGACTTAAAACACATCAAAACTGTCACAAAACCTTTTTTCACAAATAGAAGGAACCAATCACAAACTTCTGCTCCTACAAAAACCTGTAGCAAAATCCGTGCAAAAGCATTTTGCATTGCGGTTTGAGGACTAGATGCTGCGTTTGTATTAATTATGTCTCTTGGAGCATCTGAAAAAGGCTTAGTTTTTACATGCTTTAAAAACAACATTGTGCTTGTTACTGCGAGCCCTGAAGTTTGCCATACAGATTTTGGAATTTGGGGGCAATCTTGCGCTGCTGAAGCTGCATGATGATTTCCCTGAGCACTTCAAAAGTGAAACAACGGGGTTTTGGATAAACTAGATTGAGTACATATATCAAACGTAGAAGCAGGCCACAAGCTGAGGCAACTGAGGTCAGTTCATGCAACACCTCTTCGCCTTCAATGACAATGCCGTCTTCAGGTGCCTTCCACATGCCTCCTAATGACAAGTGAAGTAACTGTGCACTAGGTATTGACTCTGTGATTACTCAGTGATTATTCCAATGACTCATCTTGATCAGAAGATGAAAATAATATCTACTACCACAGTTTATGAAAGTTTTTTGCTAAGGTTGCACCATTATTGCTGACAACGTCTACACTCAGTGGTGGAATGTGACTACAAATACTCAGGTATTATACTGAAGTACAAATTCGAGGCAACTTTTTACTTCTACTACATTTCAAATACAAATGTTGTTATTTTTACTTTTTACTTACTTACTTTTACTTACTACCTGCACAGTAAAAAACATGTGCTATATCTCCAAATTTGGTCAGTAAGTGTGCCTTTAGGGGCTGAGAAAACTTCTACTTCTTAAGCTAAAGAAATTCCCATTTTCTAGCTCTGTGTCATATAAATTGGGGAATTCGAAAGTCCTCTGGCCAATGTTTTCAACATGAAACAATCAGGGGATGACAGGATAATTATGTCATTTGATGCCTAAAAAATCATCAGACTGGATTTGTTTGCTGGTGGAATATACCTTAATTGTCCCAAAATTCAGAATTTCAGGAGTAGAATTCCAATTGCAGAAGTCAATGTTTTGCTGTCTGATGTTGCCCAAAGGTCGTCTTTATCTTGTTGAGAAACTAGTGCCTCTGGTATGCAATTTGGAAAAGTCAGTTTTTCAACATTGCCTCCCCCAAATTCCCTTTCAGTCTTACAGTTGTCGAACTAGCCAAGTTCAGGGAAATCCCCTGTAGGAGGATCACTGACTCATTTCTGATTGTGATGTCTGCTTTCCTGAAGTACAATAATATGAGCAAGATTATATCTTATATTATAATCAATATAAAAATAATCAACTGGTAACTGTAAGTGTAAACATTAAATGATAATGAGTTTAAGCAACTGTTGCAATGACACTGAAAACAATGCCCAATTCACATAGTTGTTATTGCATCTTACAACTGTGTTATACAACTTCTGGCTTATATGGCAACTGAGTGTATATCTGTGTCTCTATTGGCATTTGCTGACTGGATTCCAGCGGCATTCACAAAAATAGAATTCATATAGATTTTGAAGAGTACAATTCAGGCACATTTAATGTACTTGAACCTAAAATTTCTAAACTCTCAAAGCATTTATCATCACATCTAACTCACAGAACTTCATAATAATTTTGATTGTATGTTTTGATCATGATTATGTAATGGTTGGTAATTTTGACACCAGTAGACAACAAATATGATGATGGGATTGTTTCATTTCAAATATTGAAATATTTTTGGTTCATGAATGATTTTGTAACTGAAACACCACATTATGTTAAAAATAAACCATGGTTTATATTTGAATCCAAGCATATTCCTAACCTTATAAAGATAATGGTTAATATCATTTACCAAACTTTTAAGAAACAAAAAGAAAATGTAAAAAAAAAACATAAAAAATAAATAAATAAATAAAAATCCTTAACCTCAATGTTGGGTTCCATGAAATAAATGAAAGTTGCAGTAGTTGCAAGTACGCAAATACGCAAGCAAGTCGATATTTGAAGATTTCTGTGTCAGACCATTTGAAATTTCCTTGTTAAGAACTTTGATGTGAGCAGTGGAAATATTCCTCACTTCCAATAGAGGTGATGAAGCTATATGCATGCAAATGATGTGCAATATGATACTGACACCCCTCTGAAAGTAAAAGGGGCATAGTTTTGAAGCATTTTATATTCCATCTAACAAAGGTATGCTTTGCTTCAAAATGCATTATCCATAGAGCAACTATGACCAAACTGACAGATCAAGTATGGATAAAGCTCAAGAAATGGTGTTTGGTTTAAGGTCACAGTCTAGGAAAAGCTCTTGAAATGTAATTCTGTGCTCAGAGATTGTAAAATCAATATGCAATTGAGTCCTTAATATGAACTAGACAGACAACAACATCAACAATGTCCTTCAGGTCTGTTGAGATCTGCGAAGTTGGCTTCTCACATTTATGAATGCATTGAGGCACAGTATAAGTTCAAAAGGAAAAAATCCTTAAAAAGGCTGTGCACAAAATCTGGAGGAAAGCCAGTGGTAATATCAAAATACGAGAGGTGCTTTGACAAAGTATGCTTTGATTTCACACCATGAGAAATGGTAAAGCTCATTTTTATCAAGGATTCTTAAATGATCTGCATGAGTTCTGCCAAACTTTGTTAAAAATATCCCACACTGTTCCAAAATTACAAGCTCATTAATGATGGGTTTTAACACTTTCTCATACCTATAGCACTTCAGATCATTGCTTTTGTTTAAAGCCGCCAAATAGATAAGACCACGCAGAATTACAGCCCGGTGGCAACTTACCCATACTCCAATCTACAAACCACAAATTTATACTTCCTCATCTACAGCTACATTAGACACAAGATAGATAGATAGATAGATAGATAGATAGATAGATAGATAGATAGATAGATAGATAGATGATATTTTGGAGAATGGAAGAAAGTTCAATCTCAGTATCCTTTTTCCAAGTTTTCAGAATCACTATTGTGAACAGCAGAAACATAACTGACATTGCTCTCTATAATTTTCCCATCTGAGATATCGGTGGCAACACTAGCCAAAAATTCTTCAGTAGAATTTATCCCACAGTCATTCACTGTGCCAGAATGTTTTTTTGTATTTATGTTTTTGAAATTTTCATATATTTTGGCTTTAGTGATTGAGCAGTTCAGATCCCTCCTGCAGCCTTTGCATCTCCACATGCAGCACAGCTGGTAGGTTAAAAATAATTTGGATAAATCGTGGAGCCAATTGTTTAAACACAAAAGTTCTTCTTATCAAATGTAGCAAACCTCTGAATAGACTTTAAAGGGCCAATGTGTAAGATTTAGGTGGATCTTTTGCTGGAAAGGGAATATAATATTTATGAGTATGTTTAGTGTATAATTACCTGAAAATAACAATCATTGCGTGTTCATTACTTTAGAATGAGCTCTTTATATCTGCAGAGGGAGCAGGCCCTCTTCCATGGAGCATGCCATGTTGAACCTCCATGTTTCTGCAGTAGCCCAGAATGGACAAACCAAACACTGACTTTAGACAGGGCCTTTCATGGGTTTTGTGGCCACTGTGGCCTGGATACATTCACGAGAGTAACATACACCTTTTCTTCACAGTGTTTCAAATCTACTTTGATTGATCTTCAACACATTGAGGCCTTTACACTTTCCAAAAATAACTCCCGAGTCACAGCTGGGGCAGCTGTGGCTCAGGAGGTAGAGCTATCATCCATTTATCAGAAGGTCGAGGGTTCAGCCCCTGGTCTCAGCAACCTACATGTCAAAATATCTGAGATACTGAACCCCAAATTGCCCTTGATGCTGTGCCATCAGTGTGTGAGTGTGTGTGAATGTTTAAAAGCTTGTAATGAGCAGGTGGCCTAGCCATTGTATGAAATGGTATGTGAAAGGGTGAATGCAGACTTATGTTGTAAAAGCACTCTCATGTCAGACGAGAAAGGCGCTACATAAATACAGAAATCCCATCTCCATGGCTGCAGTGTTCTGAGTGTAGTCCACAAGTTGTGACTGTGTGCACTGCGAAACATGTGACCCAGCACATAAATGAAGTGATATGACCTGTATGCAAACTGACAGTGAAACTTTACCCAGCCAAACATGTGACCTCAGTTGTATTCATTTTCATACTTATAGATAGGGAGAAAAAAAATGTAGGGAGTTAAAATTCGACATTTTACAAGTTATGCAAGCTATAACATATTACACAGTGAGAGACTACATAGAATGATAATTACTCAGGATCTTTGCATAATGACACTGTAATGTACAAGGGTTAAGAGTGCCATCCATTGGCACTGTAGGTGTCAAAAAGAACTGCTGGTCTGACACAAGTCAAACTATTAGTTAAGATTCAAAACACAAAATGTTGCAGTACACAGTGACAAAGGCACAAAGAAGGCTCACATAGTTTCATTTTGCTGGATCCTGCTAATGATGAGTGATTTGCAGATATTTTGTTAGCCTTCAGTTAGCATAGCACTAGTTAACCCTAACCAAATCATTAAAGAACACCAGTTTTGGAATATATCACTCCTTTGCCTCTGTCAAGAACTTCTCTTTATATGGACATTTGTCTTTCATGCATACTTGATACTTTTCTGATGCTCACAGTGACAGATAATCACAGCTAGTATGCTATCCTCAAAATGCATTCCCTATAGCAGGGTAAGGGAATGGGGTATAATTTAATATGATATAATCCACCATAGTAGACTGCCATCACTACAGCAGAAAGGTGAATGCGACTCATGTAAAAAATTACATTACTTCAGCTACTTCTCAAACACACTTTTTCCAGCGCACACCTTTAAAAAGTCCTCTTCCACTCAAAAAGGTGTTTTTCTTCTTGCTCTTTCAGTAGAATATTTGAGCTTCTCTGTGCAGATTGATGTAGGTGCAGAATTTTCACAATCATCTGCTGAAAGTGGAAAGTTTCTCTGTGCTCATTGAAAATCCTGTTAACAAATGAGGGCCTTAGAGCATCGTTTATGACATCACAAATAGTATGGAAGCCAATCCTGGTTCAAGATTCAATTTATATGGGTAAACTTGAAGCCTTTAATGCACAAAAACTGCAAATGGATTCTTCTTTTATGAAGTAGGAGACATCCCTGTGAAGTAGTTAAACTTTTGAAATGGCATATATTTGTATAATCATAGATTCAGGATTTTTCAGTGAGGGAGAAGATGATGTAAATTTTTAACAGACAACTTTTTTTTGTGAAAAAAATATTAGTCAAAGTACAGTGTTTTATATACATCTTAAGACACGTCCAGGGGAAATCTTTAAAGATGAAATCTGTATACTTTCCTACTCTTACCAATAATAGTCTTTAAATGTTTCTTTGTGGAAATTATTTGCATGACAACAACAGCATGAGTGAACTAAGTACATTGGTAATCAAATGGCTACTGCTGTTGACATGTCAGCAAACAAAATTCAGAAAAGAGGCTTTATATGAAAAAGCTCTTTTCCTCCCTGACACTGCTCTTTGTCCCTGCGTCTCTTTTTCTCTTTACTTCCCCCTTGCCTGTGACTCTCCCAAACAAAGCTTCCCCAGACATGATACTATTCGTTTAAGGCACAAGAGAAAAGTCCTTGTAAAGCCAGTGTAGAGACAATATAAAAGTGTCTTCAGTTAGAGTGCTTTTCAAAGCAAATTCCACTGAATGAATTAGACTTAACTGGTCATATGTCATTGTGGTGGAGTGCAAAGGATGATTTGAGGAGTCTCTGAGCAAAGAGACTTGTCTGTACTCTGGTGGTATGGCAGAGTATCTCTTGTGAAATGAGCTGTGTCCATATCTGGGATTGTAAGACTTAAGTTTACAATATGAACAGCAGGGGGCTGACCACACAGCCCTGGTGGGCTTCGTTGGTCAGCCCTAGAGTTGAGGAGATGTGACTGCCAATGCAGACTGTCAAGAGTCTGTTTATGAAGAAGTCTAGACTTTAGACTGCTTCTTTATTGATTCCAAATTTATGAAATTATTTTGTTGCAGTAGCAATTAAACAAACAAACACAGTATAGAAAAAGTAATAAAAAAGTAACAAAAAATCTAAACAGGAATAACAGTTTGCTAAAAATAGAAATCTAACTAAGTATAACTAAATATATGTATTGTAATGTACAATAATAATAATAATAATAATAATAATAATGCCATATAACTAAGCATATAAACAAGTATTTACAGCAAAAAACTTGTGCAGTTTCAGGTGATAAATACAAGTAAACAGTAGACCGTATGTGCAATGTTGCAGTAGTGCAGATAATATGTAAAATATTGGGGTTTGTGAGGTTGGTGGATTAACTGTTTCAGTTGCTATTGTACAGTGTGATGGCTCGTGGCAGGAATGATTTCCTGAAGCGGTCCTTGTAACAGCGGAGCTGGAGCAGTCTATTGGAGAAGAACCTCTGCTGTCTGTCCATGAGGTGGTGAAGAGGATGTTCAGGGTTATCATGGATAACCCTGAACATCCTCTTCGGTCTTATATCCAGTTGCACAGTATAGTATGCAAGGCCAGGGCACTGAGTTTGCCAGCCAGTTTCATGGGGGACATTGTGTTGAATGCTGAGCGGAAATCACTAAACAGCATTTTGATGTAAGTGTTGTTATTTTCAAGGTGTGTGAAGATTGAATGGAGTGCAGTGGAGATTGCATCCTCTGTGGATCTGTGGATCTATGAGTGCAAAGTGGAGACAGTCTAAGCTGGTTAGTTGTTGTCTTTGATGAACAAGTTTTTTTTAAAGCACCTCATCAAAATGAGGGTGAGTACCACAGAGTGGTAGTTGTTTATACTAGATACTGCAGACTTTTTAGGTACAGGGACAATGGTTGTCTTGAAGCAGGTGGTAAAACTCTCCTGTGACAGTGACATGTTAAAAATCTCTGTAATAACATCAAATAGCTGGTTGAAACATGGTTTGAGGACATGGCCAGGGATATTATCAAGCCCATCGGCATTTCTCATATTCACTGTCAGCAGGGTTCTTCTCACATCCACAGTTGATCCACTGAAGGTGGAGTAGACTTGACAGCTGACTCCTGTTGAGGAGATCAAAGCAAGAAAAAAGTGTGAAGCTCATCTGGCAAGAACCCCACATTCAATGGGGGTTCTTGCTTTTGTAGCTTGTGATGGTCTGGATGGCCTGCCACATATCTTTGGTGTTGCTGGCATTGAGGTCTCTCTGGAGTCTCTGCTGATGTCTTGACATTTTAACCTTTTTTTTTTTTTTTTGGATCCTTTGACCTTTTTATCAGCTGGGAATAAGTTGGCAGGAAAGCAAGGGAAATGAACTGTGGTCTGACAGACCCAAATGGAGGTGGATGAGGGTTTTGTAGCTGCCAGGAACGTTGGAACATGTAAACATGGTTCAAGGTCTTGCTTCCACAGATGGGGGTGTGGACATGCTGGTGGAATTTAGTCAAAATTGTTCTGAGGTCTCATTAAAATCACCTGCTACAATAAAAATACCATCTGGTTGTTTTGTCATGTGACTGCTGATGACCTCATACAGTTCCTGTAGTGCATTTTTGAATTTACATTTGGAGGAATGTAAATTGCAGCAACAAACATACTGATGAATTCTCTGGGCAGATAATATGATTGACATCTTAACATTAAAAACCTAACATTTAACAGTCTGCTTCCCCTCAAGTTACCAGAGTTTTGCATTCTGTCGGCACAGAACATGGTCTCCCCAGCCAATGCAGTAGCTTGATTGTAATGGAGCCAGATCTCCATGAAGATGTGGGCACAACAGTATCTAATTTCCTGTTGCTGAGTTAGTCTAAATCTTAATTCATCAATTTATTGTCCTGTGACCAGACATTAGTTAGAAGGCTGGATAGTGGAATAACAATGGGTTATTACAGCTTTTATCCTGGCTCTCTTCCCTCTCTTCCTTTCATACCACTAGTGTTTGCATTTGGTCTGGTTGGTCTGGCTCAATGGTCAGAAGCTGCTGTGGATAGTAATCATCTTAAGGTTTAGTGCACTTAATTCAGTCCCTGTGCTCCTTTTTCTACTAGGATGAGTATATTTCTGTCATAAGTAATACATGCTTCAGTAATAAAGGTCAAAAAACAACAAATTAAAAGAAAATGCAGCAAAATTTGAGGGATATTCTGGCTGCTGCATCTGCATGCACCAGCATCACCATGGTAACCACTGTGGTAATAATGAGCAGTACACAAGTCACAGTATCTGCGTGGCTTGTCTGTCTGTGTCCAGTAAAAAAAAGCTTCACAATGAGACAACCTTGAAGTGAATCCAGTTCTGAGTTTTGCATCATTTCATTTATAATATAGACGTTTGTGTCCAGTTGAGTAAAACAGATCTTCCTTCTTGTAGAAATGATTTATACAGCCTGGACAAACAATGATCTGTGCCAGTGGCTGGAATAAAAGGGATTGGGTGACTACAGAAACTGGTGAGATGGCGTAATGCATTATCAGTGTCTGTCTTGTCCTATTAAAATTTTATGGGGTTTCATCACACACCTGAATGAGTGGGAGTGGAGCCTCTTGGCATAGGAGTTTGAGGAAAATCTTAATTTTATTATTATTGGTAATTGTAACAAAGATTGGTACAATTATAGATGGCCACAATACACAATTAATGAGATTCAGTAACTTTGGGACAATATAATATGGTTCTTCGTAAAACCCTCAGATGTGTGACAAGTGGGTTATTGGCGAAATCCTTATGAAAAGGCTATGTTTGGTGGCCCGTGTGTGGGCTCTAAATGAAAACCTTGGAATATGGAAAGGTTCTGAATAGAACCCCAGAGGCGGACTGGGTGGCCCCCTGACACCATAGAAGGGTTCTCTGTGAAACCTCTCATAGGGGGTTCAAGGGGAACCTTTAAAAAACATTCTGCCAGGAACAAAAAAGGTTCTCCTATGGGGACAAGCTGATCAACCCTTTATGGTTGCAGTTAACACCTTTATTTTTAAGAATGTATACAGTACTAGTCAAAAGTTTGGACACACTTTCTCATACAATGGTTTTTCTTTATTTTTTAAAATTTTCTTCATTGTAGATTAATACTGAAGACATCCAAACTATGAAGGAACACATATGGAATTATGTAGTAAACAAAAAAGTGTTAAACAAAAGTGTTAAACAACCAGAATATGTTTTATCTTAAAACCATTGAATGAGAAGGTGTGTCCAAACTTTTGACTAGTACTGTACATACAGGTATTTGTCAATAAAAACAAAAGTCAAATATTTGTCCAGAGGATTTCTGGGCATTCCCTCATGCGGCCAGCAAACACAGTCATTTGACCTGAAAGCCACAGAAATTTCATTGTGTGTATTCAAACATTTTCTTGCATGGTGTTTACCAATAAAACCTATGACACCCTGATAGCACGAAGTGAAAGTGATATGTTTTGGCAGCAATTGCTGCTCTCAGGCTTAAAGGAAATGTTTATCTTCACATCCATCTTCTGAATACATTAAGATGAAACAGTACAAAGCACACATCTCATGTCTCTGAAAAGTCTGTAACTTACTCTTCGCAGAAAATGTCAGTTGTAGTCAGATTAGATACACTGCAGCTTTCATTGTGTCCAAAATTGGTCTATTTTTTCTCGTAAAAAGCATGAAAACATAGAGAAACTTCAAAAACCACTCCTGCTAGATGAACGACTTCTCTGCTGTCTGTATTTCCAGCACACTTGTATGTTCACAACATTAATTACGATCCTCCCACACAAACCTTGTGAACAAGTTGGCTTGTTAATGTGTACACAATAGGATTCCCACCTTCTCTTATTAGTCAATTTGTTGATGACCAAGGTGTCAAAGTATGAATGTACAGATACAGCAACATTAATCTAATCTTGGTGCACGACAGGCTTTGAATGGTTATGTGTTTGCACTTTTGCCTTCATGGTTCCATCATTGGATGATGACAATCCCACCCCTGCTCTTAAAATCCAAGCTGGCACACCCTAAAGACAGGGCCACCCCTTAGAGGAAAACCAAAATGGAGTATGGCATCACATGCAGTTACTGTGTGAAGCACCAAATGGGGATCACTGGAACAAAACTGGCCATTGAATCATCTGACAATTCAGTGATCAGTGGATGGCTGGAAAAGGTCAAGAGAATAATAGACTTTTTTGAAAATTTAAACATCACCAGGCCATCAGTATTGTTCAGAGAGGTATACCCAAAAGAAAATATATATATAAGTCAAGTCACACACCAGTTAAACACACTAAAGTCGGCAATTGGGCAAGGGGGAGTAAGGACTGGGCTGGGGCTTACCATGTGGCAGAGCAACCAAAAGGGAGAAGGGGGTCCTGTGACACTGCAAACACACACAAAATCAAAAAGGGGGGACCGTGAACAACGCACCACCACCAGGGACTAAACTGCCACGGTCAGTCTACAACGCCTGGTAACAGAGACACACAGGTTAATAAAACATGCCCAAAAGCTGAATGAAGCTGGTATGGACTAAACAAATGTTTACATAATTAAAGAAACCAAAGAAAAGAAATTAATACATAAGGGCTTAAACAATGGGCCCGAGTCCATAGGCGTGAGCAATCCTGCAGACCCCAGAGCGGCTTGTGCCACATACGCGTCTGAAACAGAGCGGACTCAGGCAGCAGTCAGCCGTACTGGACCAACGCTCCAACCCGACCAAACCCCGAGACAGAGCCAAAAGGAATGAAACTAAACAGAGAAAACAAAAGAAAAAGAACCAAAACAGCAGCGCAACCAGGGAGTGGTGGTAGTGGCAGGCCAGACAATGACACTGGACTGCTAAAGAAACACAACATAAGGTTTAATGAATTAATAAAATGAAACCACCTCAACAATTTTGGAAGAAAACTAAATCAGTACGTACCAGCCACAGCAAACCCCAGGCATCCGGAATGTGAGCCTCGGACGTGCATCTCAAACACACAGCGTAAAAATTACGCTCTGCATTAATCAGCTGGAGCCGAGTGACAAATAAAACAAGTAGGCAGACGTATCAGAGCTGAAGGTAACCGTGCACAGCACAGCAGGGTGCCAGCAGATCACTCCTCTTTCCCCGGCCGCAGCAATCGGTCACCCTGAAAGGAGTGGAGATTGTGTAACCAGCAAGCACGTTAACGCACAGACAACAAGGAGAAGACGGCTGGGCACTTACATTAGTGGAGAGAATAGTGTGCCCCAATGGCGATCACAACACTGGGTTTCCCAAACACAACGCTGCCACACCAAGCCACAGCCACCACGGGAGCAAGTGAGGAACGGAAGAGAGGAAGAGCCACTGCCACACACCTGGATATAAAGGTGCGCATGGCACCACCCAGCAATCCCAATGTTGGGATGCAGTGGCTGTGCCCTGTGGTGCAGTGCCTAACCGTGGCCAGGAGGGAAACAACCTCCAGCCATACCATGTTGAGACCTGTATGATTAGCTATGGGAAGGCTGTGCCAAGGAAAAAGAAGGGAGATGCTCCTTTCAACCCATGGTCAAACCCTATGCCCTAGCCTGATCACTGCACTGCTCTGCCTCTGGACATTTAGCTATCCCACCACTCAGAAGACCCTGTGGTCGCGCATCTTGGTTAAGGCACCTCTCTCCGTTCTGGCTACACAACGGTGGAATAAGCTCCCTACTGAAGTCAGGAGAGCAGAGTCAAACCTCAGTTAGATGGGCAAAAGTGGCAAACCAATGTCATATAACGTAAAATGCACAATTGTCTAATTCGGTACACTCAGGTGTTTGCTGATAGAGTTTCAAGTGGCCTGGTATGACCCAAGCTTATTGTGGTCAATGCTAGTTTGTGTCCACAAACTTGTCTACTTGTGCTTCTGTTACTCTATTTTTACATTCACCCCTATCCTGTAATTGCAAATTGTGGCTGCAGTGGCCACTGGTTCACAAATTTTGCATAGGCTCCTTTTAAATATTTCAGAATGAGTGTATCCTATACTACATCTTGGTCATATCAATGTTAATGAATGAATGAAAGAAGCTACAAATAGTACAGTGAGTTCTTATTGATCGTCTTTGGGGATGGGTACAGATGACTTAAACACCAGTCATTTGTATTTACTTACTTTTCATCATCCACTATAGATGACACAAGTGCAAGTTATCGTGCAACTATATTGTGGCTATGTTCATGACTCCCTCATATTGGCAGACTGTTGGGACAATATGCTATTAATATGCAGTTTTTTGTTTTTTTTTTCCAAAGTTTTCTGAGCAAATTGTGGTTGTACCACTGTCACAGCAGTCTGTTCCTTCCCTTGACTTGAGTAGGCTGGATAATTGCTCCCATGCATATGGCCATGACGTGATGTGTCAACCTCAAGTATGCCAAGCATGATCACTTGGCAAAAAATGCACTTTTTCCAAGAGACATTTTGACATGTGACAGTATGAACAGCACAGGTGCAAATAAAAAAAAATGAATGATGGCTGAGTTCCATTTTGCTGCTCCAGTTTCAGGGTCCTGGTGTTATTCATGCTGGCACACTCTCACAGTCATGGCTCACATGAATATAACAGAGCCATTGCTAATGTTAGTAGTAAGAGCTGCAGTTTTCTGGTCTCATGCAGGGAGCACTAGTTGACTTAATCTTATTTTAATTTCAGTGTCTGTCCCCAAATATCACAAAATGTAAATAAATGTTCCCAATTTGGAGCTCTGAAAGACTGAAACTTTGTATTACAGTTTGTTGAATTTTTAGAGACATGAAATGTGATCTGAATTCATGGCTGTAGCTGTGCTGGCTTCATCTATATTTCATCAGTCATCCACCAGAATAAGAAAAAATACAGACAGACAACACAATGCACCCATTTTTTTTCTTTGCTCTTCTGTCTCTTTTCGGCAGGGGAATCTTTTCCACCTGGAGGGATTTTGTGATTTGCTCTCTTTTGAAGAATTACAAAAAAAAAAAAACTTTTAGAGAGAGGATTTATTAGAAGTCCAGAGCAAAGTCAGATACAGTTAATGTCCTCGTGTAGGTGGTCTAGAGACTTCCACTAGGCCAATTCGACAGCAAGTGCACATGCTCAGAAGAATTCAGGAAGCCAGATGATCTCCCTCACATACAATGGTAGACTAAGGAATCAGAGTTTTATCCAATAGCCTTGCAAGTTATTGTCATGTGAGTTTTACTTCCAGTACTCTTTCTGTTTGAATATAAGTAGCTCTGTGACTCCAGACAACAATTCTCTAATCCATCTTTCCTTTCTGTACAACTTCAAGAGCAACAGTGTGTGTGTGTGTGTGTGTGTGTGTGTGTGTGTGTGTGTGTGTGTGTGTGTTCCAGCAGCTAGCAGCTAATTGCTAAATGGCTGCATGGCAACCCTTTAGTCACAGTTTTTGAGACCATTTTTGGAGATATTGCCAACTTGGAACACCGGTGAGAGTTGCAAATATGCCCCCAATTAAAAAAATAAATAAATAAAAACGACTTATTCTAAATATCATATGAAACACTAGGATCAGCGTTTCTGCTGCAAACATTTTGCCATGGCAGGAAAAAATAAATCACAAAAGAAAACATTCTGCTCTCGTCCATCTGATCTATTTCCTCCATAGGCTACATAGCTGTTGCTGTGAAACACATTTGTTACTCCCTCGAGACCTGATACTCTCCATCTCCATAAAGGAGAAGAGGAGGGAGTGAAATGGTGCCTGAATGCGAGCGAGAGCGAGAGCGGGGACCAATGACCAGATTACCATCATTTATAAAAATGCATCTGAATGAGCAAACATATATTTGATAAATAAGGCATATATAACGCAGACCTACCAATACACATTCAATCTGCGTTGGACCTGTTCATACAAGCCATCAGTTGTTTCTCTGTTGTCACTGTTAGTAGAGAATCCAGTTTGCATCGTAGTTCATACACTTCCAGTAACCAGAGAACTGTAGAGTAACATTGAGCTTAGAGAAAGTTTTTGTTTCACTTCTACACTGTCCATGCTTGCACTCACCTACTCACACTCCCTCACTCTCTTGCTCTGGCTCTTTCTGTCTCTCTCTGTGCTGGGGAATTACAGTACATTAATCAATTAACAAATCTCCATATTTCAGAGCAATCCCGAATTGCCAGATACTTTATAATTAAGAGCTATAACCAAATCCTCCATATTATTGTAGAAATTGTTGTAGGGGAATTAGGTCATTCAACCTTTGTGTTTAATGTTTACACTCGTTATTATAGAAAGGGCCACCAACTTTCATCAGATCAGAAGGATTTTATTTATTCTTTTTTTAATGCTTATTTGCTAATAATTAATGAATTAATGGTAGATCAGTCTCATCATCTGAAGCATAAGGTCTCGATAGTGATTGTCTATTTCCAGCTCAAAAGGACATTGTCTGACAACGACTTAAGTGAAAAGTATTATTTGGCACAATAATGAAAATGGATATGAATAATGAATAATACGATGAATGATATGGATTCTAAGATGTAATACAAACAACTGAATGAAGAAGCTATAGCAGGGTAATAAAATGAATGAGTTTGCCAATAGTGAGAAGTAGTTTTGAAGAGAATGAGGACGCAAATGTAGTGTTAATTTCCTGAATTAATGACTAAGCGAGTCTAATGAGAATTGAGATTGTTATAGCCCACGACACCAACTCTTATCAAATGCAGCATGGAGGATGCCTAGTTCTGTGCCAGAGGTGCTCCGATGACCGACTGTCTTGAACTGACCCAAATTGGCTGTCGCTTGTCGCTCTGATCTGCATCTGTGGTGTTAAGAGGGGCAGGTCCTTTGGTGTTGGTAACAGAAGAGGCGCGGCTCTTGCGGTGACTGTTTGACCCAGACAGATGGGTTGAGGCTGGCTGCTGGATTTTGGTCCAAAGAGGTTGATGATCGTATGGTAAAACTTTGTGGTTAGTAATAAAGTTGAAAATACTTCAGATGGCCGGTCGGAAATGTCTACAAAAATATTATTACGTGATTGCCCTAACGGTTAAAGAAAAGAAGAGTTCAGCTTTAACCTAGAAAAAGTTATGCGGTTTAACATGGTGAGCAAAAGTAGACAAAAGATTAGAATAAGGCGGAAAAAAAGACAACCAACGAACAAAATTTGAAGTTACAAGAAGACTGGAAAAAGAACTAAATGGAACGAAGACAAAACAAAAACTAAAGAAAAACTTCCTGGAGTTTGCCGCGGGCTGCAAGGAATATATCCTCTGGCGCTCCAGGGCGTGTCAGTGACAAACAGGCCTTCATGTGCTTTAGAATGATTTACCGGTGAACGTTGTCATGTCATCCTATAAAAGAAAAACATCAGCTAACGGTTGCGTGCGATGGACTCATCTGCTTCTCACTATGGTCAATCACAGAGTTTAAATGACAAATTTTCATTTTTTTCAAACCAGGCTCAGGAGGAGGTCAAGGAGAGTGATCAGAGCAGTGTCACTCCACCTGAATATAAGAGTGACGGTGCTGCCCCGCAATCAACGCGCAGCGAGATAATTGAACACAGCCTGCGGACAATTAAGCAGGCTGGAAGAGGGGAGAGTGAAGCTCAACCTGCCACAATACCATACAAATTATGAGTTTAGTGCTGTGGGAACATCCAAAGTTGAATCAAACATATTGTTTGCATTATCATAATGTGGTAAGAAAGCACACAGACACACAAAACAGTTTGCTGCAGGAATGTCTGATTTACAACTTCCAGTTCTTGAGGCCTCTTGAGACCTGTTAATCGTCAATCCTGACGGTTTTAACGCCTTTATCTGATGTGGAGCTGGAAGAAAAGATCAGCATCTTCCTGGAGACAGTTTAAATGACAGGTAATCCTTTGTAGTTGGAAGGTCTTTCCTCCCAGGCTCTCCTGAAGGAATGCGTGAGGGAAAGGTTAGGTGCAGGTCTCCTGTTCTCCTACATTGTCCACAAGTGTCTCTGCACACCAGCAATAACAGCAGTTACCAACTCTCTCCAGGGGTCTGTGTGACTCTGATGTTTGTTACTTCGATTCAGCGGAACACTTAAAAAACTTCCACAAAAACCTCCACAAAAACACCTCAGTGTTTTTGTACGATAGAGTCCACATTCCAAGGAATTTAACAATGTACTAAAACATATGATAATGAATGGATAAAAAAAACAAAGGAAACCTATTTTCCCGCCACAAATCCTGTGTATTACACATACAGCCTCTATCCCAGTAAGAAAGAGGAAAACACTATATTATATCATATATTTTAGCACTATGTAAAGGTTGGGTGAGTCAGTCTGGACAAAGATTGTTGATGTTCTCTGAATTTGAAATGCAGCAAATATCTCCTCATGGGGCACAAGCTGTCTGTTCTGTGTGTGTGTGTGTGTGTGTGTGTGTGCCAAAAAAGAAAAAAGAAAGAAAGAAAAAAAAAGAAATCTGCTTTTTGTACACAGCCCTGGCTCTGTAAATGGGAAACGAACACAGTGGCTTGGACACAGTGGCACCACTATTCTAGCTAATCAGCAACAGGTGGTGATGTGCTCGTCCATGGGACAAAAGGAAGGGGAGGAAGGTAGGGGGAGCGAGAGGGACAGTAAATCTGGCATGCTAATGTGTAATGAAAGCAATTTACCAAGCATTTATCAGTAATACAGGTTATACAGGAAAATATTATGTGTTGTGTTGCATGTCGATTTAAGTAGTGTTCCTAAATTTTGTGGTGGTGCACCTTAAATTTTCAGTAGGGAGCACCAGTGGAAAAAGTTGGTCCGGAACCCTGGGCTGCATAGCATGGCGTAGAGCTCTCCGACTGGCAGCAGATTAAGGCAGGTGGTTGGATTAATTACAATGTCAACATAGAGCTTTAATGTTCAGACAGCTGAATTCAGATGGTTGCTGAACACATCATGCCCATCCAAGCTGGAGGGACACATGCCCCACCAGATTTTTTGTATATTTTTATTTTAGATATAACTTTATTACTATTAACTTTGTTTATATATGTAGTTTTGGTCATTGTATATCACAGGTCAAACATTTTCTTCTAATTAAGTCATCGATCATACCTCAAAAAGTCACACACCCCCTTTCCCTGTGGTTTTGCTTCCCTCCAAAAAGTTGCAAGATGGAATCGGTTCACACAGCATGTACATGCACACACATAAAGTATTCTATTGTGCATCAGTGCTGGAGGAGGCCACAGTTTATTGGTATCTTGCTGAGCTGTTTAGTAGAGTATCAGTCCCTTTTACAAACAAGTGAAAATGAAATGCAATTAGTTCTATACAATTGAATTTCAGACACAGAGGCGTAGTTTACTTTGCAAGACAGTTGGCTAATATCAGCTAAGGTTAGAAGCCATCTGTCTGGTTGTTTAGCCCTCTGGCTCACTAGCTCGTCATTACTTGTGATAGATGGTCACTGCAGTCGAGGCAGAGAGGACTCAGGAAGTGAACTTGGCCAGAGTTAGAGATTCTCTCTGGCAGACAGACAGCCCTGCCTCTCTCTCTGTCTCTCTCTCTCTGGTTCTATTAGTGTGTGTAGGTGGCTACAGGTTATACGGACTTTAGCAAGTGGTGATGAAGAATCTTTCAAGTAGGCTGAGCAGTTTGGAAAATAAGATGCTATTGTTCAGTCTGAGCTTTTATTGGCTGTGGAACAGACACTGCAATGTTATGTCACCGTAGTCTCAACTGTACTCATGCTGCTTCCTGTGCATTTTATTTGAAAATACAGCTATCACCATGTTTGAAGGTTCTTTTCATCTGATGCTTTATCATATATGTTCTCTAAAATAATTTTGTGCAACCCTTTATAGACATCAGAAATAAATGCTCATCCTCAGTGAGAACAGCAAAAGCCAGTTATCACATAGAATTTATCTCTTTTACGAACCCATCAAAATTCAGAGATTTGTCATGCTTTCAACAGACATTTAGCTACTGCTAAATACTACTACTGGATAAGAAGTAGCTACTGTAAATCAGCTTGATATGGCAGACCCAGGATCTGCTCTCCACTGGCCCATGTGCTCTTCTTAAACCGAATCTTTCAGTTCACCCTAAAGGTCTCCACTTCCTCTGCTGTGAGGGAGGCACTTCACTGGTGAGGATAAACTAGACCCTTAATGATCAACTAATTTGCAAACTGTCATATCTTGCTAAAGTCCTGGAGTTATCATCTTAAATCATTCCTCTCAAGAAATTCTGCATTCACACCAATCAGCTTTTTAGCGCTCATAAGCTGTCATAGACTGCACACCTTTTGCTGTTTCCTCCACAAGCTGTTTAAAACCCACCTCCACCCCAGCTTCAGGCTTTTCACACAAGCACGTGAAAGGGCAGGGAGGTCCCAGAACAGAGCCATACCGCCAAATGTAATGTATGCTGTATTAATAAACATACTTTGACGAAAATGGTCCTGACTGAAATGACAGTTCTGTATTTTTACCACTGTCAAAGGGGGTTCCACAAAGTTCAATATTGGGTTGTGTCTTGTTTGCAACTTACATTAACAATATTACACCCTCTATAACAAAGAGCAACATCCATCTTTATGCTGATGATAGAGTTCTGTATTACTTTGCTAATACTACACACTCAGCCACTGAAATCCGACAACAAGAAATTGCAAGATGCATTTTAATTTGAAAGTAGTCCTGAATGCAAACAAGACTAAATATATGCTATTCTCTAGAGCCAGAGAAATCTTCGACTGTGGTTTGCATCTTACCTCTCTGAATAGACATAGTATTGAGAAGATCTCAGAGTAGAGCTGGATCAAAAACGTCTGTTCAAATTTCACATAGACACATGTGCATGCTTCAACAAAAACATGGGCTATTTGTGCAGAAACAGAGCAAATTTTCCTGTACTCAGTAGAAAGCAGGTAATTGAGGCCATCATATTTAGTGTTTTGGATTCCTGGTGATGTTATCTATAGACACGCCTCTGCCTCCTCTCTTAAATCCCTAGATTCAGTTGATCACTCCACCATAAGATTCATTACTGCTGACAGTTATTCTACTCATCACTGCGTCTTGTATGAAAAGGCTTGGTGGGCTCAACCACTAAGATGTGACGATCACTGGCTTCTGTTTATTCATGAAGTCCTGGATGGCAACATGCCGTCATACATCATCAATAAACTGGTGTCATAGTCATTATTTGACCAATTCAAGTCATCGACTAATGCTCTGAGTCCTCCGTGATTTTTGGAAAACTGCTTTTCTTTTTGTGATGCACAATTTTTACAATTCTAAAACTCACTAAACATTGTACCTAAAAGTCAGTTTAAAACCAATGATTACAAACTACTACAAGCTTCAGTTTTCAACTGTGTTCTGCTGTAGTTTGTTTTAAATATTTCTCTTAGTGATCATACGGACATTGAAATGTATTTTGTACAAACACAAGGAATCTGTGGTGTTAATTAAATTACAAAAGATGTGAAGCTACTCTAGGATGCAGAAAGATTTTGTGGGAGGACAGGTGGATTTTTACATTAAAATCTTGCCCATGACAGCTTTAAAATCCAACATAGGACTCCCACCTGCTCTTCATCTTGATCAATATGATTAGCATGACAGTTCCCCCTTTGTAGCACACACACACACACACACACACACACACACACACACACACACACACACACACAGACAGGAAATGAATTCTAGTCTTTGGCCATGCACTCAGCAGTCAGTATGTCTCGGAGGCCAGCAGCTGAATGCTAAAGGCTTGTTTAACATGTTGCGGAGCATCTCAGTGGGCTGACAGATGAACTTAGTCGTGCAGGCAGGTGGGAGCCAAACACAACATGTTTGCTGGAATTTACCTGACATCTGTTGGAGAGGAGGGGAGATGAGGGAGGAAGGAAAATAAGAAGACAGAGGGAGAAGTGAAGAAAAAGTGAAGTAAGAAATCAGGGCAGGAACCTGTGAAAGGAGAAGAGAAATGGAATAGAAAGGAGAAGACGGGGTGAGGAGAGAATTTTTTGTTTGTTTTGTAATATATTTCAGGGGCTATGCGCAGGTTACTGGGGAGGGGAAGGGGCTGAACTTTGTGCTTCAGTTTGTAGGATAAAACAAGACCTTCCATGGAGTTATTAATATTTTTCTGGATCTTACCCTTAACTAAGAGAAAAAACGCAACACTCCACCCAAGTTGTAATCGTACATCAAGAATGTAACTCCAACTCAAATTTAAACCTCGATATGTTAGTGAAGCAATAATTCTCACATAGCCTCCCACCTAACTGTACATCCAAAGTGGAAATACAATTGCCAAAGGTAAGGCAAACACAACAAAATGGCACATCCCATTTACCGAATATTCCAGCCACTCTCTCTTTTAGAGCCATCAACCACTACATTACCAGCGAATACATTGGACCATTGATACTAAATGAGCGAAATAGGCACAGGCTCTGAAGCAACGTTTGTCACCCTGCCCACATTCTTTATGCACTCAGTTGGCAGTTTATTAGGTACAGCTATTCAAAATGAATGCAGTCTAATACAACAGCCTTGCAATAGATTCTAGAGTCGTGCAGTTTAGAATATTAAGTTTTTGCTGAAACAATTTTGGTGAGGTGTTGATGCAATTTTATGGTCATTTTGGAAGGTACGATTACAGTGTTGTTGAATTAGAAGTGTTGCTAACATTTTGTCCATTCCATTTATATCAATTATGTGATTTATTGCAAGGTTGTTGTATTAGACTGCACTGTTTTTGCTAGCTGAAGTTGTATAAATCAGATGATATTCTAATCTGATATAGCCTGTCATAACTAAACTGATGTTGGAGACTCAAAAGGAACGGTTTCTTCCAGAAAGGGAGAGAAAAATTAAGTGTCAAACACACGTTAATGACGTTAGTAAACGGTGGCCACGCTACGGTATTGGGTCAGCTCTGGTTTGGCATGTAGATAATCCAGTGTTTCACTCATAGTTTATTCAGAATTTATTTGCTGTGTTTCACCAACCAGTTTTATATGAGCCAGAGTTAAAGTAACTGTCCCATCACCCTCCATTAGTAACCAAGCTAACTACCTTTGTCAGTTAGCAAGCCAGCTAGCCCAGGGAGCAATAGCATGCACCTGGCTGGTTAGGCAAGGCAAGGCAAGGCAAGGCAAATTTATTTGTATAGCACAATTCATACACCAGGCAATTCAAAGTGCTTTACAGAAGCATAAAAATGCATTAAAATCATACATTTCAAAGAAAGAAAGAAAGAAAGAAAGAAATATTAGAAGAGAATAGAAAAATAAAAATAAAATACAATTAATGGAAAATTAATAACAGAAGCCAGTAAAAGACAATAATTTATGATTAAATGATTAAAGTCATTGAGCAAATATATTTACTTTAAGTAAAAGCTGTAGCAAATAATAATGTTTTCAACCCTGATTTAATGAGCTGACGGTGCAGACCTCAGGTGTGCAGGGAGAGTGTTCCACAGGTGAGGAGCATAATAACTGAAATCTGCTTCACTTTGTTTGGTTCTCATTCTGGGAACACACAATAGACCTGTTCCTGATGACCTGAGAGGTCTGGATACTTCATATGGAGTTAATAAATCTAGAATATATTTCGGTCCTAGACCATTTAATGCTTTGTAGACCAACAGTAAGATTTTAAAGTCTATTCTTTGACTCACAGGAAGCCAGTGTAGTGATCTGAGGACTGGTGTGATATGGTCCATTTTTCTGGTGTTTGTAAGGACCCGTGCAGCAGCATTTTGAATCAGCTGTAGTTGCCTAATTGATTTTTTGTTTAGGCCAGTAAAGACTCCATTGCAATAGTCCAACCTACTGAAAAGAAATGCATGAACAAGTTTTTACATGTCTTCTTTGGACAGACATCCCTTAATTCTGGTTATATTTTTCAGGTGGTAGTAGGCTGATTTGGTAATGAGCTTTAAATGGTTGTTAAAATTCAGGTCAGAATCAATAATTACACCAAGATTTCTGGCTTTATCTGTTGTTGTCAGTGACATGGAATTAAGGTGAGCACTGATCTTTGACCTTTCATTTTTGGGGCCAAATACAGTCGCTTCTGTCTTATCTGCATTAAGCTGAAGAAAATTCTGGCACATCCACTCATTGATTTGATGACTACACTCACTCAGTGAAAGTAAGGGACTGTAGTCATGTGATGACACAGAAATATAAAGTTGTGTATCATCTGCGTAACTATGATAAGAAATATTATGATGGTCCATAATCTGAGCTAGGGGCAACATGTAGATATTGAAAAGAAGTGGTCTGAGAATGGACCCTTGTGGCACCCCACACATCATCTTTTTTCGTTCAGACACATGCTCACCAATTGACACAAAGTAGTCTCTATCTCTATCTAATAGGATTTGAACCACTGTAGTACTGTGCCAGTAAGTCCCACCCACTTTTCCAGTCTGTCAAGAAGTGTCATGATCAACTGTATCAAAGGCAGCACTGAGATCTAATAATACTAAGACTGAAGTTTTGGAAGCATCATTATTCAGATGTATGTCATTTAAAACTTTGATAAGTGCAGTCAGTGCTGTGGTGTGGACGAAATCCAGACTGAAATGCATTAAAAAGATTGTTCTGCATCATGATAGCATGCGTTTGTTGAACAACAACTCTTTCAATAATTTTTCCTGGGAAAGGAAGATTTGATATTGGCCTGTAATTACTTATTACTGAAGCATCCAGATTAGTCTTTTTTAGGAGAGGTTTTATTACTGCAGTTTTCAAGGCCTGGGGAAACTGACCAGACTGAACAGAATTATTTATTATCTGCAACACATCTGGAGCTATGCAATTAAAGGCATTTTTAAAAGTTTGTTGGCAGAGTATCAAAGCAGCATGTTGTGGATTTTAACTGTGATACAGTTTCTGTCAGCCTTGTATGATCTAGAAGGTTAAAATGTGCTAGATGAACTGGAGAACAAGAAGGCACAGATGGACTTTTTGCCTGAGCTGTAGCTGCACACTGTTTGTCTTATCCTTGAAATTTTATCTGTAAAAAAGACTGAAAATTCATTGCATGACTTGTTGGATAGCAGTTCAGGAGGGACTGATGCTGTGGGGTTTGTCAGTCTATCCACAACAGAAAACAAAGTGCGGGCATTATTACAGTTTCTGTTGATAATCTCTGAGAAGAATGCTTGCCTTCATGGTTATGGGTGTGGAGACTGTTTTTGTAAATCTCATAATGAACCTGGAGTTTAGTTTTTCGCCACCTGCGCTCTGCCTGTCTGCAGACTCTTCTCTGGACTTTGACCAGTGTGGTGTTTCTCTAAGGTGCCTTTTTCCTTCCTGATAAAACTTTTGTCTTAACTGGGGTGATGGAGTCAATAATAGTCATAACTTTGGAACTGAAACTATTTACGAGGTCATCAGTTGAAGCTGAGGGCAGTGTTGGTGATGGTGTAAAAGACTGAGTGAAGACTGCACAGGTGTTATCATTTATATAACGCTTTTTGATTACCTCTTGCATGTTAGCGTGTTAGCATGCAGCTCTATCCCTGCAAGTAGTCACTAATTCACCAAGCTTCTAGAACAGGGGTCGGCAGCCTCTGACCACACAGCTGAGAGCGTTCACTGAACTAATTGGTAAGACCAGTTCACATTTGACTTATTAGCAGCCTACTGTTCTTCACAATAGGGTTTTGTATGTATGAATGAGTAACTGAGAGAGAGGATCTTGTGCAAATAATAGGCCTATTTTTTCTATTATAAAGGTCAAACTTAATAGTTTAATAATAGCGTAACTATCAGTTCATGAATTGAAAATAAAATGCATCCATGACAACAAACGCAACTGACACACAAATGCAATGTTAATGCATGCATTAATAAACTGATTATATCAGTGTTCCAGCAATAGCCTGGCTCACCATGTTTTATTGAACAATACCAATAAGAACAAGTTGGCAACTTCTTATGCTGAGCTTCAGTAAAGATGTGTCATAATATGATGCAGTTACGCCGTAGGTGTCTGTCGAGAAACTGTGCTCAGTCACTAATAACCAGAAAGGTTATTATCTATCTATTCTATTCTGTTTTATCTATTCTGTTGAAATATTTGTCCTATTAGCTACTAGTTGATTGCAATGAGGACCATAGAGGCCTGATCATAGACTGCATGAAACATGGACGTAGTCTCTGTGAAGTCACCCATAGGTTTCTGACGAGCCACTGTGAAGCTCGGTGTCAGCAGCTCCAGTCGTTGCCAATTTGGCAGTGCCTGACTCCACCAATCTCCTGGCTGAAGCCTGGTTGCTGAAACCTAGCAGCTAGTTGTCACTCATATGGGCATAATTACGCATAACTTTAATCCTTAATAGAAATTTAAATTTGATTTAAAGTTCCATGAAAAAAAAAAAAAAAAATCACCCCTAGAGTTGTCATAAACGGGAACATTAACTACAGACACCAGAGTTTTTTGTACCGGGCTGGAAACATGTTTTTTTCTGCTGTATAGTTGGGCATTTTTATGTGGGGGTCAATGGGGATTGACTTGCTTTTGGAGCCAGCCTCCAGTGGCCATTCATGGAACTGCAGTTTTTGCCACTTCCTCATTGTCTTCAATTTTCAGCTGTGTCTTTTTTCAAATACAACTATTTTGTCTTTTAATAGATTTAGATCTACCATAAACCAAGGGAACAGTAGAACAAGATAAGATCTGTGAATGAGAATGAGTTAAAAGGCTTTTCTTTTTGTCTTCTTTCTCTTTGTTTTCATCCTGTTTTCTCTCACTAGATTATCTAATAACAGCATTCAAAAAGAAAAGCTTTCAGCAGGTGCATAGCCCCACTGTTTCTCTGTCTGTGTAAAACAAAAACACATCCTGTGAATAGTGTTGTCATAAGCTGCACCAAACACCAATTCTTTCTTGCTCTTATCTGTGCATGCTGATATTATACAGTAATTTCCTCTCTGTGCAGCTCTGTGGTGGCCTTGGAAAGGAGGTGACGGCTCTGTGCCTTCATGCTTGTATGAGCACATGAATTATCAGGAGAGAAAAAGATGGCTAACCTTGGACTTTCTGAAGTGGAGAGAATCACAGGATGAAAGCCAAACATTCAGCCTGACAAAATGGCTGTGTGGATGTGTGTGTGCCTGTACAGAGGGGGACCCTTTCATTCTAAAATCCATCTTTCTTTTCTCTTTCTGTCTCACTCTTGCATTCCTCCTCCTTTTTTTGTTGGATATTCCTGTGCAATACATTGGATTTTCCTCCCATGAAGTCGATGCGGTATAATGTAGAGCTTAGAAAAATAACTGCAAGTAACAAAGTGCTTAACTGATGTGCTTCAGTAGAATTTTGAGGTGATCATGTTTCAGTACTCAAGTATTTCAGTAGTTGATATTTTACTCTTTACTTCACAACATTTTCCTTTTAAGGCTCTTTTAAGTCACTTCGAATACTACACGTAATAAGCTCATTAAATACAATACTGCTTGAGATTCAACTACCCAACATTATATAAAGTACAACCCCTTTGTCAAAGAAAGTTGAGACACTGTGATGATTTGCAAAAACACTGAAACCCCATATGTATTTGAAAATAGCACAAAGACAACATATAAATGTTGAATCTGAGAAATTTGTTTTTGAAAATGATGTCCTCATTTAGAATTTGATGCAGCAACACGTTTCAATAAAGTTGGGACAGGGTCACGTTTAGCTCTCTGCTGCACCACCTCTTCTTTTAATAGCATTCTGAAAGCATTTGGGAACTGAGGAGACCAACTGCTTTTGAAAGTGAAGTGTTTTCCCATTCTCACATGTAGGATTTCAGCTGTTCAACAGTTTGGGGTCTCCTTTGTCGTGTTTTTATAATGAGAGAGATATTTTCAATGGGTGGCAAGTCTGGACTGCAGGCAGGCCAGTTTAGCATCCAGGCTCCTTTACTTCGGAGTCATGCTGTTGGATATGTACAGAATGTCGTTTGGCATTGTCTTGCTAAAATAAGGTCTTGCCTGAAAAATATGTCGTCTACTTGCAGCATATGTTCAGCTTCCATTTGTGGCTGCAGTGACAATCTGTGTTCGATTGTTTTTCGAAGTGTTCCTGAGCCCATGCAGTGATGTCCACCACAGAATTGGGTCTGTTTTCAATGCAGAGTACAGAGATTTATTTAGGGTATCTTTTAACGACATCATGTACTGTAGACAATGAAATGCCCAAATTCTTTATGCTGGGAAACATTATTCTTAAATAGTTGCACTATTTGCCAGTGCTGTCTGTCACAGAGTGTGAACCCCTCCCCACTGTTACTTTAAAAAGACTCTGCCTCTCTGGGATCTTTTTATACACAATCATGTTAATAACTTGTTGCAAGGGAACATCATTGTCAGATGTTCCATCAGATGTTTTCTTTTAGCACTTCACAACTTTTCCAGTCTTTTGTTACCACTGTCCCAACTTTTTTGAAAGCATGAAAATTCTAAATGAGGGTACAATTTTTAAAAACAATTATAGTCCTCAGTTTCAACAGTTGATGTGTGGTCTTTGTGTCATTTTCAAAATAAATATAGGGTTTCAATGTTTTTGCACAATCATTATATTCTGTTTCTATTTAGATTTTACACAGCATCCCAAGTTGTAGTTAGCAGGACTGTTGGGCAAGTGTTGCAAGATTAGTGTTGCCATCACATAGTGTCGTACAAGAGAGATGTCAAATATTATCTATTATTGAACTCATCATCACTGTAGTCATAGGAGTTATTAATACTTACCGACCATCAGGGGCAGCAACAACTAGCGATTCTACCTGTTCGTACATTTTAGTTACTGCCAAAAGTACTGGAATTACCTGTAATTTGTTACTCCCAGCTCTGGTTAGATATAGTCTGAGCACCGCTCATAAAATGCTCCTTAAACAGTCATCAGTCAGCAATTTAACAGGGGCCCTTCTCCATAAAGAGTGCTTTTACCTACAAACCAATGTTTTTATCAACACTGGATCAAATGAAAATGAGTGATGTGAAAGGTGCCTCTTGTAGTGACATACCCACAATTGTTATGTGTTTGTGGCCACAAAATATTTGTTCATGAGAAGGAACTACAGTGCCCTATGAGGAACTACTGGCTGCTACGGGTGTGGTTTAGGTTTGACAACAGTGCTACTGTTTGATCGAAAAGAACGGCTCCTAAAGAGGTTAGCATAGATGCTGCTACAGCATCAGTTACATCCAAACTGGAGACTTTTTCTTCACAGACAGAAAAAGGTGTTTTTGATCTTCTTCTGACTGCCTTAGGTAAGATGCTACATCATATGATTCATTGATAGACATGATAATTCATTCAATTACCCACCAAGTATTTTCTTTTAACGTGCCTGCCCTTTCCAAATAGTTCTCATGGATGACTTCCCAGATGGCTCTGTCTAACAAAACCATCAGATTACCAGTCTTATCCTATAAGTAAATATTTGAATACCACCTCAACCGCAACCCCCAGAGTTTCCCATAGTGTAATTGAATTTCCATTGCTGATAGATGATGATCTAGGCTGATAGACACACACACACGCACATGCGCGCGCGCGCACACACACACACACACACACACACACACAACAAACAGAAACATCAAAAGCCACAGCAAAAAAAGGAAAGATTTCAATTAATTATAGCAGATTTCCTTTCTCTTATGCTCTCTCTGAGAACAAATGTCCTCCAAGATAACATTTTTAGTTAATTTCAAATCAGTTACAGTTATTGTAAACATGTTTTTGTGAGAATATGAAGATGTAAATTTATAATTTTCAGTCTTGCTCAAGCCCCTGCCAAAACAATGTAACAATACAAGTACAGAATGACACAACTTCATCTGGTCTTCATCATTTGCTCGGTTTTCTCTGGCACTGGTTTTTCTGTCATTTCAGATCCAGCCACTCCCTCCTGCCCTGCAGCAACCTCTTTCCTGCCAGTTCTACCATCTGACCTTCCCCACCCACCTACTCACCTGTTCCCCATTTCCCTCATTAGTCTCACAGGCCCATTTCCACCCACACTTTGTAAGATTGTTTGGTTTGCATGCATGCTACCTTTCCATCTCTAGCATGCCTGCCTGAGCCCATAGATTGATGGTTCTCTGCTGTACCCCTTTGGATAACTTTCAACAATTTCTGACTGGATAAAGGGGTGAGGGATGAAGGGATGAGGGTCAAAGGATAAGGGGGTGAAATTAAAGAGGACAGAAAGGAAAGGGGATCGAACAAGGGAATGAAGGAATGGATGGTAGACTTGATCGGTATTGACTAATGGTTAGGTGACGAGAGGAAACCGGGGAAGGTAGAGACTCATGGTGGGGCAGCTGTCTCTTCTGATGTTCTTGGGTTTCAGTTAAGCCCCAAAAAGAACTTCCGGATGACAGCTACACTTGGGCGTTTATGATGTCTTTCAGATTGTTAAGGTTATATGCGAGATATGAAGGTGAAGACCGGTCAAGAATGTTATGATGTCAAGAATTCCCTCCTGTGAAGTAGTAGAGGTGCTGCCAATGTGAAGTCAGTGGCCTGAGTATGATTCGGGTTGAATTACGGATCTGTACACGATTTGGCAGAAGTGATGGTGAAACCAGAAGCGTGTGGCTGCATGGCCTGTTTCTGAGATGAACAAAAGATCTTGGGGCGTTTCAGGATGATAGAAATTTGTGCCATGGTTTTAGCTCCATCTTACATGCTTTGTCGTAATTGTGGAGGGGTGGGATAGAGGAGGCGATGGAGAGGAGGTGTGACATGTATGGTTGGCCTTGGGGGAAAATCCAAGTGGCATAATTTTCTGAAAATACAGAAATTAAGGTGTTACGGACAGCATGTTGCATGAATAAATAAAAGACATGAGGGAGAAGAAAATATGAAATAAAATATCGGCTACGTGTATGTACATGCAGTGCAGTAAAGGGGGTATAAAATAATGTTGCCAATGGAATTGGTAAGGTGTGGATAACTAAGTACAGTGTTTGTACTGTAGCACGGTGCTCTAGAATATGGAGTGGTATGTTGCAAGTGTAAATGTGAAGGTAGCATTGTGTTTATAGTCAGGAGGAAAATAAACGACAAGAGATGTTTGGATAGCGAGCTCTCAGGATGTTAAGAGATTTGGCTGAAGGCGCCACTGAGTATCGCTATAGAGCAAGCGATCTGACTGGCTGTGCTAACCGGTATAGAGGTAGGAGAAGGTGAGGTGGCCAAGGAAGAAGCGATATGAAAGGTGTAGGGAGGAGAAAAAGGGAGGGAGGGTGCTGGGGTGGAGGGATGTAAGTGATCGGGTTGATCATGATTTTGGGAGAAAAAGGAAGGAGGGTGCTGGGGTGGAGGGGTGTATGTGCTTGGGTTGATCGTGACTTTGGGAGAAAATGGGAAGAGGATGAGATAGTTTGGAAATTAGGAGAACATGAATAAGATTTAATATGACCTGGCCCTCAGTGGGCTGAAGAGGAAGGCTGGGCTTCTTCAGCCACGGGATGCGCTGTGATGTCATCAGCGTCGACTTGGATGCTGCACTAGGCTCAATCATCTGTCGGTGCTCCAGATGATCGTCAGTGGTTTGAAAAGTTGTTTTCTCTTTCGGAATGGTAAAGAGGGTAGAGGGTTGAAGGATAAAGGGATGAGGGTCGAGGTGTAAGGGATGAGGGATGAGGGGTGAATCAATGAGGGGGTAAGTGTGTTGTCGGAGATCTTTCTTCGAGCGAGTTACTGTCCATGTGGATAGGTTTGGAGCTGGATGAAATGCACCTTTACTGTTATGCTTGTCACGTGTTGTGTGAAGGCAGAGTCGAAGGGATTGTGTCGCGGTATGGAGAAAAGAAAGTGAATTTGACTCCTGTGAGTTGTTTGGAACTGCTGGAATGATGGAGTGCGTGTGCTCAAGTTGATTATGAAGTTGGGGTGGAAAGGTAATAATAATAATAATAATAATAATAATAATAATAATAATAATAATAATACGTTCTATTTTTAGGCGCCACTCAAGGTCACTTTAAGGCAAAGAATTAAAAACAACAAATGAAACATCAAGATACCAGAAGAAAAAAAAAGAAAGAAAGAAATTAAACAAAGGAAAAACAGTTAAACAGAATATGCCAGTTTAAAAAGATAAGATTTAAAAGTCAGAAGGCAGTCAGTATTATGAATGTCTGGTGGGAGGGAGTTCCAGAGGTGGGGGGCAGAGCGACTGAAGGCTCTGAGACTAAAGGTTGACAGACGGGCAGAGGGAACAGTGAGGTTACTAGAGGTAGAAGATCTGAGTGTGCAAAAAGGTGTGTTGATATGAAGGAGTTTTGAACAGCTCGATAAAACCATAAAAGGAACAATAAAAGGAACTGGAGAGCAGTGGCAGCTATCTGCACACAGCATTCACTCAACCGGAAGTTGATACATGTAGTCTACTATAGGTGGAGAGGATGAGAGAGCTCAGAAACGAGGTGAGCTTGGGTAGTGTTTTATACGACCTGGCCCTGTGGAAGGGCTGATGAGGAGGGCTGAGTTTCTTTGGCATACATGCAATACGTTCTGACGTCATCAGCGTTGGCTTTGGCCCGGCGCTGGAAGACCCAGAAGTGTTCGGGACGCTCAGGAAGGAGGCGAGGTAGTTTGCAAGACCCGTTGAGCAGTTTGAAAAGTTTGCTGCTGCAGCCAGGTTTGCTGGTGGCGTTGGATTGCAGAGAACAAGGCCACGCAGTCGAAGGGGAGATGAATGAATCAGGAGCGCTTTAATGAGCTGGTGCGTAATTAAGGTGTGTTTGAGCCGTGGTCTTGTTCCTGAACTTAGTTATTAAACTTCATAAGTAATGAAAGAAAGGGTCCTGTACTCATCCCTAGAAAACATAATTTTCACTATCAGGTGGTGATTTTATATTCACCGTGTCACACTGTTTCACAAAGGAAGAAATACATTGACTCACTCAGTCTCTCAGTGTTACCCAAATACAGCAGTAAAAAGCGATCCACACAAAGTGTTTTTAAGCATTTTTGACATTAGCAACCATTTTATCAAATGTATCAGTCCACACATGCATTTTTAACACTCAGTCTTTTTTTCCCTTTGATGCACTTAAGGCATGGGAACCATTTGAATCTATGAGCCAATGTTTTATTTTCTCTGGCAGATGCAGTTTGGTTCTTCCCCAGTTTGCAAACCTTTTAAAAAGGTACATTGTATGAGAATTAGCCACCTGTTGAAGGTTACTCCAAACAAATGGGGGTCAGCATATCACCAGAGTAACCACTCACTGCTGCTCACTATACTCTTCGTTGTAGCTGTCTGTGGCTTTTGGCTCAGTTACCTGTGCAGTTAACAGCCTTATTAGCCAATTGGAGTTTGCCCTGACTGAGAGCTTGGCGCACTGGGGTGATTGTTGGTGTTTACACTATGGGCAATGGAAGTGTGCTCAGCAGCCTCCTAGTGAACACAGCTGGATTGGGAATGAACACAACCCCTGTGACAGGGAATACGTGGTGGGTTTGTAAGTTTCATTCTGTTTCAGTGGGTTTGAATGATTGGTGAAAGAGAGAAACATGAATTCAGGAGTTGTAAGGGTGTATTGGTCCATTTAATTAGAAAAATAGGTATAAGAATAGTTTCTGTCTTGACATGTTGTGAGTTTATTTTGTTCAGTCTGAAGCTGAGCCATACTGTTGGACTGTCACATCTTGAAGTATAAAGTGATATTATAGGACAGGTGCTGGATAGTATACAACTTCAGTACATATCACTGCAACAGAATACATACATAAGGTTAGTTAACTATTTGAATGTTTTAAACTAACCCCACCCAAGCCTCTCACCCCAACCCTCCTTAGGTCTTGTAAGAACATTTCTTCACTAGGATTGAATGAGTAAACGTGACTTTCTGCTGGGGAAAAAAAAAAGTCCCTACCCTTCAAACATATTTCAATCCATCCTGGTCCATGTCAGGCCAGTCACAAATATTTATCTGTTTCATGTGAAATACACCCCATAACGGCCAAGATGGCTGCAAGTGGCAGGTCAGGCATCAGGCAGCAGGGAAAGTTACAGGACCCAAAATGCAACACCTAGAGAAGAAAAGAAACCAAGATGAGTTTTAAGTTTTAAATATGACTGAGGCAAAACTGATGAGTCAAAGAGTCCAAAACTTAGAGGGAACTTGAGGATGAGTAGGCTACATGTGTAGATGCAATCCTTTCCAAAGACACAGACAGACAGGGCATAGACAGAGACAGGCACCTGAGCACACACAAAAACAGAGGAGTTAGGAAGGTAGGCAAGATGTCAAGAACAAAAGGCAAAAATACTTAGGCGTCCTTCTGGAGTCTCAGTCGATACCACATGGCTGAACAGATGATTCAAAGAATACTGGATGGAGAGGCAGTGCTTATATTCTGTGGCAGCAGGTGAGTCTTGATTGCATGATTGAGTGCATCTGTGCTCAGGGAAGGAGGAGGCCGAGCTCAACCTGTCAGCCACGCCCTGCAGGGAAACACACATTTGACAAACACGGGAGAGACAGGCGGGAGACAGAGGGAGAGGGTAAACCAGACCAGAGTTGGTGGCTGCTAGCACAGTGGCAAGACTAACCAAAATGTTTTTGATGAGTTTTGTTTTGTTAATGTCAAGTTTGAATTAAGTTTATTTATGGTTTGGTAGTTTTCTTACTCTTTAACAAAAAGGTCTATCTGTGTAGGGATCCTTTCCATAATGTTGTCAGACACTTAGAGAAACACTCTGAGACTGTCGATGGCAAAGAAAAAAAACAAGCACATTTAGTGGAAAATGTATTTTGATTGGCACAGTTTCCCCCAAAGACTATGTTACTGCAGGCTGAGGCAACCTACTGTACCAATTTTGATTTCACCTCTGTTTCTGCTGCATGTAGCATCAGAGTTCTCCTATTCCTTACTGTCCAAAAATCAGTTCATGCAGTTTTAAACATTTATTTTGTCGTAACGCAATCAGTTAATTTTGACATTTATATTCATGAATAGCTGTTATTTTCTTTGCTATACATGCTTCAAGCAGCAATTGTGAAAAATGGTGAGCTATCAGTGGTCACAGGTTAGATTAGTTTAATCAATCAGTGGTTAAGACATGTATTTATGTGAGAAAAGGACTACAATTCCAATTACATGTGACTGTGATGTAACACTTTCTGTTACAGTATTTATTTCTAGCTTGACCATGTAAAGAAACCACTTAAATGAAAGCTCATCTTTACAACTCAGCTTTGCAGTCCTGTCCCCTGTGTGGCACATGGTTCCATGAGCTCAGGTGCATCATGTACTGTACAGTCTGAAGGATCAAACTGCTCAGTCTAATGTAATTTAACATTGCTGTCTTTCTCGAGCCTCTCATCTCTCCTGCAATCAGATTCTGTAGGGAGATGACAGCACAATCACACACACACACACACACACACACACACACACACACACACACACACACCGTGCATTAGCTTGTACCCAGTGTTGAGATGGCTTCAGTGGACATCACTTGTCGATAGTATCCAACTCATTATCACAAATGGAGACCTGAAACTCTGTGATGAACAATAACTAATGTGGCTGTTAATAGACTAAAAAATACTAAAAATTAATCATCTTCTAAATATTGAAGCTTGTAATAATTTATATTAAATTGTAAAATGAATGTAGAAACAAAACCAAGGATGTATATATTTGAATTCAAATACTTTTGTTTAATGGTATCTTTTTAAGTTTGTCTCCTGTGAACTGCAGATGTCCAGTAATACGTCAAGGCCATTGACCGTCATCTTGAAAGGCATATTTCTGATATGAACAAACATGGCATCTATGGCTGGCTGTGATTTGTAATACTAGGCTACCAGCAGTTACTAAACTTAACTTACCTGATGCCAGTCTGCTTCATTTGCCTCTTATTGCCATGCTCGCACACTCCATACAGCTTTGCTAGGTCACGGATTTTCACGCCACACACCACATAATGTTCAATTGTGTCAGCTGGTAAATCAAAAGATAGACGGTCAGGTGGACCAGCGTTGGCTGTTGTAGCTCTCCATCACCCTGCAGCCTCAGCTGCTATACTTTCTCTGTGACGATTGTGATTACAGCTTGATTACACCCAATCCAAGATGGCAGTGACTTGTTCAAGTCTACTAATGTAATGTATGAAATGATGTATGTATGTATGAAAATAGACATAATATAATGACATGATACAGTACTAATTAATAATTTTGTCTTGTTCGTTTCCTATTGGCACACACCCTGTACCTTGCCTACTTTCCTTGTCTGTATGATTCTTCCTAAGTGACACAGTATGACTATGACACGATGACACACTAATATGCTTGAATAGGCATATTATTATTATTATTCATATGTAATTTACGGTAGCTGCAGTGGTTGCCTTTAAATTATCAACAGTTTTAATGAGGTGAAAATGTTTGATGATTAATGTAACATTGGTCAAATTGAAAACTGTCTCACCAGACTATCACTGAGAGCTTGACTGCAGAAACATCCGCTGAACCCTAATGTATGCTTAGCTTCCCTCCCCTTGCCTTCTGATCTCTGTCTGTCTCTCCAAGCTAAGAGAGAAAAATATCCTCTTCTTATCTGTCATCTCTTTCTTACTCTCCTGTGTCTATGTGTGATGGATTACAGTGAAAAAATGAGACGGGGGTACGCAGAGGAAAGCTGCATTTATAATGTCAAGTACCATTTACTAGGGCAAATTTACAAATATACTGACTGACTGCAATCCTCATGTTATTTTGGCTGCTCTCATTTTTGCAAGAAACAGGTGGTAGAATGTACAAAGCTCAAGGTCTTTTGATGCTTTGCTGGTGGAGGCCAGTTTTGTGTCATTCTGTCAAAAGGACTGAAGCTGGGATTATACTGCGGTTTGGGAAGAGATGTCTCAATATGTCCCTTCCAGTCAAATTCAATAGTGGCACAAAAAAATTGGATTTGGCCTTCAAAAAAAAAAAAAAAAAAACAGACAGCGGGTGAAAACTACTTCCAGTAGTCTGAAATCGTGTCAATTTTTGTCCCTGGCTGAGGACAGTTAATCTCTGCCTCCATCCTTATAACACAGAGGCAGAATTCCTCCAGTCCCTTTAGCGTTCTTTTTTTTTTTTCCTGTCTCGCGCCAGTCCCCTCCACTCATTTTCAAACTCTCTCTGCGGTCACTCTCTGTGATACAGGTGCATAATGTGTGCTGCCTGTCCTGTCCAGCCTGTACCATGTCTCTCCGCTGAGTCTAAAGAGGCTGATAAGGCCAGATGGCTCTCTGCTTTGTTAGCCTCTGAAGCGAGTAATGCAGTGTAGCAGAGCCTCGAGGCTAAACACTGTCTGCATCTCATGTGGGAGAGGTGTGTGTGTGTGAGAGAGCGAGAGAGAGAGACAGAGAGAGAATGTGTGTGTTGTGGCAATTCTGTCCTTGTTAGAACCAGTTTGGGTTCAGACCTTGTAAGTGTGGACATTTTGCAAGGTGAGGTCATTTGACCAGTTTTCAATCCATCAGGCTGCCACATTTGGTCAGGTTATTCCTAAATATTCCACATAACTGCAAAATCACACACCAAATTAAATCGCACCAGAAATAGACAATACTGTACTGATACTGTACTGTGTATTTGTCTGACTTTTCTTCCAGTAAAGTGGCACCAGATGACAAGTGTACTGCAAGTTGGCACTCTCTGGCACACTTGAATAATGAGATTATCCACTGGTGCACACAATACAGCTTTCAGTCTCTTGAGCTCAGTTGGTGTTTCATTTTATTTTCAAGTGACATATACCAGCAAAGGAACAATCATACAGCAGTTACACTCAACTAAAAGTAAAGTATAACAGAAAATGCACATTTATGGAATGTATTGTGTCAACAATAAATTTACACTGTTATTGCAGTGCAAGTAGTGCTGCACATAAAATAAAAAAAATAGTAAGACTCAACATTATTTTATATGATTTGCGAATGATAACATCTTTCTCATAATAAAGAATAAAATAGAAAAAGAAAAAACATCACATCCACGATAACAATTCAAAAAAACATTTTCAATATTAATCACTTACAGTAAATGACAAGAGTAAGTCCACACCTATGCTAGCTGCTCTGTGAGCAGTACTTAAGCACAATGGTGATGCAAACATCAGATAAATAATAAGTAAAAAAATAATGCTACTTGATGATTGATGATGATGATTAGCATGATGTTTAACAAGGTTTACCATGTTCACTATCACAGTTTAGCACGTTAGCATGCAAACATTTGCTATAAAGCACTAAACACCAAGTACAGATGAGGACGATGGGAATGGTATTAGTTTTCGTGGTATTTGGTCATAAACCAAAATATTAATCAAGTTCAAATGTTTAAATGATGATGCCAATACATGAAAACTTGGATCAGCAAAATTATTACAGATAGTCCTGAGGTGACCATGAATGTCTGGACCAAATGTCACAGCAATCCATCCAATGCCTGTGAAGACATTTCACACAGAACCACAAATATCACCTTGTGTCCCTAAAAGGAAAAGTCAGCAGATCATCAGACTTGTTCTCTGGGGATCACAAACATCTGTCCAAAATTTCATGACAATCCATATGATAGTTGTTGAGCTATTTCAGTCCGGACCAAAGTTGTATAAGTTTACTGACTGACCAACTGACACGACCACACCCCTCATGGCTCAAAATATTGACTGAGGTCAAGAGGAATAGCTTTTTAATTTTAAAGCTACAGTATGTTTATTTGTTGATTGAGAGTTGGAGAGGTGTTCTCAATGGAGACTGTCTACAGAAAAGACAGCTAGTCATTTGCTGAAATGCCGAAATGCCGAAATCTACTATGCTTAATTCTACCTTTTAGGTTTACTTGGTTATTGGATAGCATTGTGAAATTAATGTAATATTGTTTGTTTTTGGAATGTTTGTCATAACATAATTTTGGATAAACATCCTGTGACTGTATTATACTGATTATATCTGTTTAGATGTTTTAGATTTGATGGACTATATGATTATATGGAATTATATTTAATTGTACAAGACTACATAATTATATATCATTATTATTTTTAAAAGTACTTTTTACATCATGTGAAAAATGAAATTAATTATGTTGCTGTTCTAAATTTCTTTTAGCCAGTAATAATGAACATTTGCAGTAGTTGTCGGTAGGACTTCACATAACTGACAAACATTTTAAGGTATTGCTGGCAGAATCGAATTGAGTTGAATAGACGAAGGCAGTGACACATTCATCCTGCTCCTGAAAACAACTGACGCTGGTGACTCCTCCACTTCCCCAAGGGTCACTGCAACACTGCCACCAGTGATTGAATCTCTGCCAGTTATTACTGAAATGCAAATACAAGAAACATCCTTTGTTCTCCACTGAAACTGGCACCTTCAAATGACAAATTAAAATCTAATGCTCAGTTATATTAAAATAACTGAAAGGGAAATGTTAAGTTTTTTAAATGCTCTGCAGACACCGTCTAACTATGGTGATAGGGGTAACTCTAGAATAAAATGAGTCCATCTGGTGTTTGGAAAAAAAGTCATGAAGTTGTGCCTTGTGTTGAGTGCAACCTGTGTTGCTGTTCAAGCAGACAACTGCCTTGGCTTGAGAAGGTTGGTGTCTCCTGCCAAATGCCTCCACTAACCTGGCTGGATGTCTACGGATGAAAAAAAAAAAAAAAAAAAATGTTGGAATTAATTTGGAAACTCTGAGAAACAAAAGCTTTACCTTCATAACATTATGAAGCAGTGGTATTTGGTTGATCAAACAGTCAATGGAGGCAAATCAATCTCACCAGGTACAATAATTCTGCCCAACAACAACACCCCCTTCACCACACACAGACTGCTCCTTATATAAGGGTTTATATAAGGGTGTCTGCTCAATTAATTGGCTGGCACATTCCATTTACAGGGAGCAACACAGATATCTACACGCATAGATATACAATGAATATTTACATAAACCAATCACCAAAAATATCCATATACCAATGATTATTTACACACCCAAATAGACTTAATGAATGCCAAGAAATATCTTGCATAAATAAATACATTTGAACAATCCAGCTTAACTCTCCTCTACCCACTTCCCACTTGTTTTTACTCTTTGGGAACTGATACAAAGGTATGCAAACCTTTAAAAAATTCTTTTATCCAAACATCATGGGAGAAGGCGAACAGGCAGAGGTAAGTTGGCACCAACAGCTTTCAGTTGACCTTTGCAATTGGCTGAAGTGTGAATCTCACACTGTACTCTATCAAACATTTGTCCATTCTTGAGTCAAACATCACTGTGTGTTATTTCGTCTTTCACGGGGGAATGACGAGGTAGACCAACACACGTCACCACTGTGCACATGTGACACAAGACAACTGCAACATCAAACCATTAATATATATGCCAAAATATGTGTGTATCTGTTGTGTACTCATATGTATATGCCAATTTGTATATATATACCTATATCACATTAAACACCTTTACTGGTAAAGTTGAGTATTAGTGGAGATGTAACTGCAACTTGTCATTACAAATTGGAAAACTGCATCTGTGACAAACACATGCAGGTTAGTGATATCTGTGCCTGGCATTGTAGCTGGGTGTATATGTCACGGAGCGGGTTTCAGGCCCAAGCGCAAAACCACCACAATATGGGTAAAGCTTTTATTCACTTTTTAATCTTGAATAGGCAGGACCAGATTAACAGCCACAATCATAGTCTCAAACACTACAAACACTCGCAAACAATGTCCAGTAAACAAAAGGCAAGACTCGTGGTCAGGGACAAAAGGCTAAGGCAGTTAACGGGGAACAGGAGAACAGGTGTGGTCAGATACAGGCAGGGTCAGCAACAGGAGATCAGTCCAAGATTTAGCTGGAGAGTCTTGCATGAGGACAATAATAATAATCCAGGCATTTGTATGTGAAAGGGTAAAAATAAAGCAGACAAGAAAATTAATAGAGTTGGCTGGGAGTTGTGACACCATGTGAGTCTCTGGTTTCTAAAACAATCAGAGAAACTCAATCACTGCTGGACCTCCAAGATGTCAGTCAGGTTTGTGGACAGTGGAAACTTGTCAGTGAAACTTTATCAAAATGTTAACGCTAACACATAATCAACCCTGGACTCCTGGTTATATCAGAGCAGGTCTGTGAGGTGTCAGCAGTGGTATTGCACCTGTGGACATACACTCACTGGCCACTTTCTTAGGTACACCACGCTAGTACCAGGTTGGACCCCCATTTTGCCTTCAGAACTGCCTTAATTCTTCGTGGCATACTGTCAACAAGGTGTTGGAAACATTCCTCAGAGATTTTGGTCCATATTGACATGATTTGGTGGCTGCTCATCCATGATGCCAATCTCCTGTTCCACCACATCCCAAAGGTGCTCTATTGGATTGGGATCTGGTGACTGTGGAGGGCACTGGAGTACAGTGAACTCATTGTCATGTTCAAGAAACTAGTTTGAGATGATTTGAGCTTTGTGACATAGTGCATTATCCTGCTGGAAGTTGCCGTCAGAAGATGGGTACACTGTGGTCTTAAGCCTCAGGTAGGCTGTGGCATTTAAAGGATGCTCAATTGGTACTAAGGGGCCTAAAGTGTGCCAATATCCCCCACACCATTACACCACCACCACCAGCCTGAACTGTTGATGCAAGGCAGGATGGATCCATTCTTTCATGTTTACGCCAAATTCTGACCTTCCATCTGAATGTTGCAGCTGAAATCAAGACTCATCAGACCAGGCAATGTTTTTCCAATCTTCTATTGTCCAATTTTGGTGAGTCTTGTAGCCTCAGTTTACTGTTCTTAGCTGACAAGAGTGGAACCTGGTGTGGTCTTCTGCTGCTGTAGCCCATCTGCTTCAAGGTTCAACTTGTTATGCATTCAGAGATGGTATTCTGCATACCTTGGTTGAAACAAGTGGTGAACGAGTTGCTGTTGCCTTTCAATCATCTTGAACCAGTCTGCCCATTCTCCTCTGACCTCTGACATCAACAACGTATTTTCATCCACACTACTGCCTTTACTGGATATTTTCTCTTTTTGGACCGTTCTCTCTAAACCCTAGAGATGGTTGTGCATGAAAGTCACAGTAGATCAGCAGTTTCTGAAATACTCAGACCAGCTCAGACCAGCTCATCTGGCACCAACCATGCCATGCTCAAAGTCACTTAAATCCCCTTCCTTCCCCATTTTGATGCTCGGTGTGAACTTCAGCACGTTGTCTTGATCACGTCTACATGCCTAAATGCATTAAGTTGCTGCCATGTCATTGGCTAATTAGCTATTTGTGTTAACAAGCAATTGAACAGGTGTACCTAATAAAGTGGCCAATGAGTATAGGTCTCCTCATTAACACGTCATGTGGACTTAAGCTTGGTTTACGCTTCTGCGTCGCGGCGACGCCGTACCTACGCCGTCGACGCAGACCCCTACGCGGACCCTACGCCGTAGCCTGACGCGCACCTCCAAAAAATCCTGACTATGCGTCGCGTCGACGCGTAGTGACGTGAACGTCGAGGACTGTGATTGGTCCGTTCAGAACGTAATTTTCGGTTCAGTCGCAGCCCTATGGTCGCAGCACAACAACACCGCCATTTTCAAAGTTTCTGTGGTGAGAGCTACAAGAAAAACTGAACCAAGCCGAAGAAAGAATTGTCCAGGAGGTACGCAAGTACGACCACCTCTACAACTCCTCTTCGCGGCAGCAAGAGCCCCCCGAAACCATACAAAGACACAGCCACACCCCCCTAGCGGCTTGGCGGTGAATTGCGGAGCAACGCGTTCCCTCGACGCAGAACTACGAATGCTCAGTGACGGCGTAGGGTGTCCGCCGTAGGTACGGCGTCGCCGCGACGCCGAAGCGTAAACCAAGCTTTAGACCTGCCATTCTGTTACTGTAGGTGTACTTCTGTTGGCTGCATAGTTGTAGTCTTTTTCCTTAATTGTGCTACTCATTCTCTCTACCAGCTCTGGGGATGATAAGAAACATGCAACTTCCATTCCATTCATAACACTTTGCTCAGCTGCTGGACTTGGAGGCATATTCACAAAGTCTGTTTGCCTCTTTACAAATGGTCGTGATGGTAGGTGGTCGTGTTTTAAGTCTTCTCTTATCTTGTTGTTAGGGTTATAGCAGTTGTTCCCCTTTTTCCTACATGTGTGGGACTGTCTGGGCTAACACATGGAGAGACAGACCTATCAGGTTTGAGCCACAACCCTGACTCACAACTGTAAGAGCATGTTGGGTTGTGACTTGCAACATCATCTAGTGAGGTGAGTGGAGAAAGAACAAGAGGTTGGAAAGACATGCATTGTAGTACCATGATGAGTTAACCGCGGCATGTTTAGCAGCCTTGTCTGCTATTGTGTTACCTTTCGAATCAGTGCCACCTGTGTGAACAGCACATTTTACAAATCCAGTTTTGAAGGCAATAGAATGGCATTCAATAAGTCAGATGTGAGAGCTGAGCATTGAATTGGTTTGCTGGAAGATGTCATAAAACCTTTGAGTTTCAACATTGCAAAAAAAATCATGGGTTGCACCAACTGCATATCTTGAATCAGTGTCAATGTGGGCAGACCGGCCCAAAATACAGCCATGTAATGGGACAAAGCCTGTTGAACAGATGTTCCAGTAGGTAAAGCATGTGCCTCCACTACAGCAATTTCAGTTGTGACAACATAACCTGAAAGATATTGTATTTTTCAGGGTCTCATTGCTGAGCCATTCCACAAGAAAGATTAAATCAGATTTTGGAGTGGGGGGTTGCATCAAATCAAACCTTATTGATGGAACTCTTTCACGTGAATCCCACAATCTATCAATCAATCTCGATCTACATCAGTTAAATGGGAGAAATGTAGTTGGATATAAAGGTGGGTTTCTATGAACAGAAATGTTACAGCTGGTTAGCGTGGTCGCTTCATAGCCTGATCTACATGCAATCATGTCCTGGATTGCAAAAGTGTTCAGAATATGCAAAACAGCATGAGGCGCAAAAGCTTGGAGTCATTTGGAATCCATAACAATTGGGGCTGATTTTTCAATTAGGACAGCCATGGCTGCAACACTCGCAAAGAGCCTAACATTCCCTGCACTACAGGAGGATGCTCTGAAGAATAGAATGTCAGCAGGTGGTAAAGAAAGCTATGTTTATGAACCGAAATGCCAGAGGTGAAGCAGTTATTCTTATGCACATACAGGTGAAAATTATATAGTCTGACAAGTCCAAGGCTGATGCTGATGTAAGGGCAGCTTTGGAGTCTATAAATGTCGATGTCATACGCTCAATGCATTCCATGGAGTCCAGAGTGACTCCATGTAACCATGAATCCAATGCCTGCAGAATTTGGAGGTCATTGGCGTATTTGAGCAATGTAATGTGACCAGGGAGCACAAGGTCATCAAGGTCTCTCTTTACCGCTGTGGCACATATCAATGGTGACCCCTAAAAACCTTGCAGGGTCTCATGAATATATGCTGCTAACTCTAAAAGGTGAAAGGCAAAAAGATATTGCTATCAGGATACAACAGAATATAAAAGAAACACAAATCCATCACTCTGTAAACTATGGACTCTTGAAGCAATGAGGACAAAATAGAATTAAAATGAGGCACAATAGTGATACTGCGTGACACAAAAATAAAAAGCTTTTAGATCTTGGACACACAGAACTACAACACATTGTTCCAAAAGAGAATCAAAATCCCAGATCACATGGTTGAAAAGTGGGTGAGACAGTAAAGGGACAATCTTTGTTTGAAAACAGATGTTGTTGCTCGTGGTTCAGAGTTATTGCAGCTGCACAGCAATTAGGACCAACATAGATATGAGCGGGAGCTGATAAGAAGTGGCCTGGCCTAAGAAAGTTGCTGCCCTCTCCTGATAGAACATGGAAAAAGGCTGAAGAAAGAATGCAGATGTACAGTGAAAAGTGAGAAAGGCTTTCATAGCAGTACATGAGGTAGCTAAAGCAGGATCTGTTTCAGGCAGTGTTTGAACATTTTGCGACATCAACAAGGAAAACAAATGATCAGACTGAAATGAAATCAGGGAGCTCCAAATATAAACCACCAGTTGCACAGTAAATCAGAGTATCAAAGCACACAAAGCATCTCTGCCTGAAAGGCTCATTGGAGAATTAGAAGATGACTGCTGAGTAGAGTGAAATTTGAAATCAGACTGCACTTGCTTTTACACAGGTTCAACCAATGCAATTTCAACAACATCCATTGTACTAAGATGCTTTAAGGAAGGTTACAAGTATACAACTTCTGTCTCTGCATGTGTGTCTGCAGAGAAGTGTGTGTGTGTGTGTGTGTGTCTTCTGTGGAGCCCCTCCTTGTGCTTCAATGTGCGCTATTGTGATGTGAAGAGGATTGTACCTGACACATCGTTTTTCTCTTAGCCTTCAGGTCTATGTCTGACCTGTGAAAATGTGTTTTTCTGCTAACTGAAATAACTGATTTTAAGGATAGACACAACACGAGGCAATAGGCCATTCATCACAGTTTGTTCTGGTAGTGGATCACATTGATCTATTTATAGGTGAAGATATTCAGAAACTCTGTTTGCAGTGTAGATGTGCTGTTATCTCTTTGTTTGGCATCAGGATTTGTGCCATTATTTCCTTTGTTTACTTCGGGCAATATTGTGCAGTGGGAGATGTGGCAACAACAGTGCCAGTGCTGACCTTGGTAACAGGACTATTTAAATGTTTATACATTAATGTACAGTTATACTGCTTTCATGTGGATTTAGGCAGACAGTAGGCAGTCAGCTGAATATCATTTTAGTGGATGCGAGTAGGACAGTAAAATTAGCCAGCAGAGAATACTGGCAATGGTAACAGCAGACTTCATGATATCCAGAGTTAGAATATTTTACCTTTTTGCTGTCCTCAACAGAATTTATAACCAGGTGTCGTGTATCTCCCTCACACAATGAGAAAACAGAGGCGATCTGAACAGCAAGAAGCTGATAATTAATAGTTCATTTAATAATAATAATACATCTAATAATGAATAGTTCATAATTAACAATAGCCATCACATCACTGTTGCAACATATGTGTTTTGTGTTGCCATCCTGCCATTCTGTCTGTCTGTTATTCCCATGCTGTCCAGAAGGTGTTGTCTGTCTGCTGTCTGCCATCTGCTTGAATCCATGTGAATCCAACACTCCCCCAACACAGACCCTGCTAGTATGGATGGTTTTGTCCAAGACCTGTCTGGACCTCTAGTTGCAAGTAGCTTCAAAAATACTCATGTACATGTGGACTAGGCCTAGGTAAAGAGGGCAAGGGCAAGTTCTGGTAGGGTTTTGGCATGTACATTGGCAGCTAGTTTCTCAATATGGCCTAATTTCAAAATTTCTAAATTTTGTTGCTGTCCTTGAAAAATGAGGAAAAGATTACTACAAAAACCAGAAGGCAATCCAGACTCTCCAAGTTTTAAAAAAATGTGTCAAACGAGGAAGGAAGTATTAAAAGTCTTTATTATAGTGGCTAAATCCTTAAAAAAGGCAAAACATAAAATGCCAGCATGTTTCGACATCTAGGTCCTCACAATGGCTCCAAAAAAGCTGATGAAGCCTGCTGCTTCCTGCTTTTGAGTTTTAGAACTGGACCTCATGATAGAGGCCATTATAGAGGAAAATCAAAACATGAAACCGGCACAACTGAGGTGGTCCTTTCCTCCTATGTTCTTAAAACAGCATCAAGGACACAAAGCAATACAACACAAATCATATATTCTAAACAACTTGACGACTTTTTAAGTTTTTACATTTGAAGTGTGAATCCAACAACTGTGGCAAGGTTCTTCAGTGTGAATTTAGAGAATATGGAGTCAATTTTTTTGACTTTCTCCTTTTATCATGTTGAAAAGAATATATTCTGCGTTCCAAAGCTTTGCTTTGCACCCACATGTAGTCAGTTTCCCTCACCAGTCTCTTTCTCAGACTGTGCTCTGCGTTACTCAGAAGTGTGTGAAATTCTTTTCTGAGCTCCAAAATAAAATAGGGTCTAAGCAATCTGCTAGTTAGAAAAATCGCTTTTATTTTTTATTTAGTACAGTTTTCTCTTAATTCTTACTCTACAGTCCCCTCAAACATGACAGCAAGGCAAAAGGGAAAAATAAAATCCTTTTGTGTATTTATACCACGTCTGGCTTTTTTGGGGATCCTGTCAACAACAACACCAAACTGAAGAAGAAAACTTGTGTGTGTGGCCAATCCTCACTTTGTGGAATAATGGAAAATAACTCCATCAGCCTCAGTTGTCCTTACTGTGATATAGGTTTTTTTCAGCATTGATAGTGTGCTGCTGCTAAATGTAGCTCCTGTTAACTAGGATTGAGGTACCGGATACTCGTCTGAAACGAGTATCCGGTACGGATAAAGCATTTTTCGGGTACGAGCATGATACGAGTAAAACTCGTCAATATGCGTGCTCGTGCTGAAGGAAAATCCTCATTGGGTAACTGACTGTCTTCACGCTCTGCTCTGTTCTCATGACTTGTTTCGCAACGTACACGTTGCATTTGACAAGACAGAGCTGAAAACGGCTCGTGTCGCGTCGGTCACTGCCTCCACTCCGGTCGTTTTTTTTGTTTTTTTTTACCGTCTGCTTTCTCTTAGTTTGGCTGGTGATATAAAGTCAGTTGGAAAACTTTGCTCGTACTGAACGCGGTGCTTTTGAGAAGAACACAGTGAACAAGGCTGACATATTATTTCCCTGTTTGCCATCACTGGATGTTTGCATGAATCACCAAGTTCACACAGATCATTAAAAAAAAACAGTCTTACAGACCACTTACACACATACACACATATAGCTGAACACACAAAGTAGCCTATATTAATATTTTTATTGTATATCAATTTCAGACTTAAAATAATGTACAGATTTAAGCCCCACCCACTTCCGATTTACTTCCAGTTTAGGCCCCGCCCACTCTGAGTACAGATACGGATACAGATAATTTAGATGGTTAAACAGATACAGATACAGATAGTGTTGTACTCGCTCATCCCTACTGTTAACTACAGTTAACCATGCAGCTAACTGACACTGCACAGACCGGAATGGGAGCTCGGTGCACCAGGGGAGTGCTGGTGTTTACACTGCTAGTACAAGAGGTTTGGACCACTGGTAGGAGGAGGATTTCAGGCCCAGCTGGGGATGCAAGCAGAAAATTTGGTATGTGAATGCGCAGGTAACCAGGCTCAGCAGCCTCTCTGGACATCATAGCAGAGGCGAAGATGCCAAAGGGGATGTTGATGGAGGAAGCTAAGCAGAGACCATGCAAGGGACAGAACAAGAGTAATTTCTCACAAAATAAAAGGCTGCATGTCAGACGCCGAGCTGTTTGGGTAGTAAGTAATATTAGCTGGCTTGCTAAGATATGTCCTGTGTTGCATTTTCTTGTTATTTGACTATATTAGCAAAGTTGAAGAATCACTAGTTTTCAATCATAAGTAATCATATTAATGCACGTGTACAGTTGTCCATATTTATAACAGCAGTGTATAAATTATTGGAATTCTTCATATAATGTTTCCAGATTCAGACACTTTTATGCTGATAATCTGTGAAAATGTCACTTTAACTACGAATACAAATGATCGTGTAATGTTTTCAGTTAATTTAATGGAGTTAAAGTCTAACTTCCTACCTTTTTCAACTGAGTATCATTTATTTTAGCTTTGACTTTGCCATAGTTGGTAAAATTTAACCCTGCACCAACTGTTTCCAGAAGTAGACACCGAGTTTGCCTCGCTATAAACAGTGATCATTGCTGGTTTTGCTGAGGTACTACATTGTTCCCAAGATGGCCAAACCAACATTAGTGCTGTCAACATATCCACTCTTCTTTCCTTTAAAATAAGATGACATGCCTCAACAACTCCAACTCCTCCTTAATTTCCATTTTGTGTGTATACCACCACCAGGGAATTCTTGTCTTCAGGGGTGAGAAGGTGCCTCTGACCATGAACACGGTCAGAGACACCCTTCCACTGATTCGGCCACTCGGGTCGACTGGGGGACCCCAGACTGCTTGACTGCCTGCCTCCACCTCCTGCATAGCCATGGTGTCTGTGGTCCACTTTCTTGTCTTCCTCTCCCGCTTCCTCAAATGCTTGATGTTAGGCATCTGAAAATGCATATTCATTTTTTGCCATCAGAAATACATAAAAAATTAGTTTTAAAGGTACATTTCATATTGCATTACCATGCATAGTCATATATTACCACATGCATATACACAAGTATATACACACTTTACGCCAAAGCATTCTTGAGCTTGATGGATCTGCCAAGGTATTATAGAAGTCTCTCTCCCTCTCCCACATTTATGCACACCTTACCTACCTTTCTTACTTTAACACCATGTCTTTTTCTTCCTGTCTGTTTTCTTCTTGTCTCCCCCATGACTCGTCTTCTGTCTGTTTCTTCCTGTCCCTTTTCTCCCTGTTTCCTATCTTGTCTCATTTTGTCTGTCCTTTGCTCTTTCTCTCCCTTCTCTGGTTGTCTTTTCAGCCAGGAACATAAACCACACAAGAGTACAAAGCTGAGTGAATGTCAAACAACACTCAAATGTGATTATTATAGTGAAGGTTAATCTTTAAAATCAATGTTTTTGATCATAAAAGCCTTTCCTGGCCTTCAAAACATGGACACAGTCACTCACTTGCTCATGCTCTCTCTTGCTCACACATGTGTGCGTGCGCGCACACACACACACACACACACACACACCAAAATTATTTTTATTATCTATTAGAACAGGGTCTTTGAATATACTTAATGTGACCTAGCTTATAATCAAGAAAAAACATTTGAATAGCTACAGTGAACATATTTTAACATTCAGATTTTATGTGGACTGTCACGTTTCAGACCGGGAAAAGATCAGATATTGATCCTTTGTTCGTCTTACCGTGGCAACAATTTCAGACATCCAACATTTCTGCCTCCCTCCATTTTGACTACACATCATGTCAGATGCAATCCTGTTTTCATTGGCTAAGTATAAAGCTAGCTCGGAAGTGCACTCATACAAGTGCAGGGTTTAAGCAGCACAGTAAAAATACAGACACACTCTTAAGGGGAAAAACTGTCACTCAAAGGCGGCCTAAGCATTCTTGCCGCTTTCTCTCATCAAAGTAACTTTCACATACTATTTAGACATGTAAATGTTCATATATACATATAGAATTCAACATGTAGATTCTTACACATGTATAAATTACTTTGATTTATTATTCAGTTGCGGTCATGAAATTTGAGGCCCGCAAAAAGATGGGAAAGTGTGTCAAGCCGGATGCGTCTGGCTCAGGAACAAATTAGCAAACTGTATCCGAATAAGGAAACAGTTCTGCTAATTGCACCAATTCTTTTACAATAGTGCTTTAAGATTTATTTTTTCAGTTCAGGAGCCTGGAAAATGAGTGGGATACATGGGCTGATATCATCTTGAATGGAAGACACAGCTTTCCAACAATTTGAAGTCAGAGAAAGAAAAAAGGTTTCTGTCAGTCAAATTTTATTTAGTTGTGTGTTAGAAACAGTAAACATGTATTAGATGTTGTGGTGTGAAAGCAGTAGACTTGCTATGCCTGCCAGTCTGAGTGAAAACTAGAGGTTTATTTCTAAACTCTTAATGTCATAGTGCAGTGTGCTCCCTGTCAGTTGATGATGCTTCAGTGAGCAACCACATTATTTCAGTAAATTAGTGTAAAATGGATACATTTAAAATGGACTTGTGTTATAATACTGACTGAGCATTTCTTCATAACATCATCAGATATGGGATGTCTATTGAACAAACAAACAGATTTTTTTTTTCTTTGAAATAACAATTACACTCAGAGAGTTAATTTTAGTTTTTTAATATCAAAATTACAATTACAATTAATATTGCCCATGTGAATGTACTGTAATGTAGTGACACTGTAATGGCTTTTTAAAAAAAAAAAAAAAAAAAAAAAAAGTGTATATCAAGTAAGAGGAATGCTGAAATGAGGAATATATGATGTAGCAAAACTCTAAATCTAGTTTTCAGCCTAAGAACCAGAAGCAACCAACACATATAACAGTGAATAAATAATATATGAAAAAGAAGAATATCAGAAATGTATGGGTATCAAATAAATTGGATTTTTAGTTTGTTGGAGAATATAATAATCACTCCCTGTAGGAGGCTGGAAAACATGCAATCTACACCATATGACAGATTTTATATCAGTGTGGAAGAGGGCAGGTTGGTGTGAGTATGTGTGTGTGTAATATGAAGACAAAATATTATGTATAGAAATGTGTGTGTGTAGTATGTGTGTGTGAGTGTTTTCCCATCGGATGAAGAATGTAAGATAGAAACATGAGCTACCAATCCCTGTGGCCAAATCATATTGTTTTATATATATTTAAATTACAGCCAATCACTCTCACATCTGCAGATATAATACATGCTGTCACCCTTCATGCTTCAGCCAGAATGACTGAAGATCATGGACTGAAATACAGTAGTCTCCAGGATAGCACTTCATTGTCTTTTGAATTACTGCATTTGTCATAAATGTATGAATAACATTTTATCTTGTGTCATGCAAACTATGACATATTTACTGTTTTAAGCAACAACTGAAATAATACAGTTTTGTGTTAGCGTGCAGTGCATACATCAACATGTTTTAAACCGGCCAGAGTAACCTTGCTAAACGTGCTCTGTGCTGGTGTCAGTGTTTTCATAAATGTTTTTAATTCTATGGTTTCAGGTAATAATAAGTAAAAGAAAAAAAATTCAGGCGGTAATAAAAATCTTCCACTTAAATGTGTTCAAACTTCTATTACTCAAGACATAACTTAAGAGTGTTACATTTTAAAAGAGACCAAAAACCATGCATATAGTCCAAATGGTCAATTCTTTTCTGTATTTCTTTTATAATATATAAAATTTTGAAAATATTTCTGAATTAACTGATATCAAATTAATATCATTAGTTATTGAGACATACTGTATGTTGTATATACTGTATGTCTCTCAGTATATGAATATAATCATTTGTGTGTCCTGTCCAGAGGCTCTCTAGATAACAGGGAAGAGATTTGTCTGTCAGTCTCAGGTGCTGCTGTAGTGGTCATAGCTGAAAAAAATAGGCAGAATATTCATAACTCACCCATATTAGTATCACTTTTATGTTATTATTAATTAAAAACAGAAATGGGATATAATGAAAATATTGTCTGTATTTTCATTTCAGTAATAATGTTGAAAGAACATCAAGGACAGACTTTTGATTTTTGTTTCATTTAAATTTTTTTGAGTGGCAGCTGCACTTGTATTATGATCATTATACAAGATTCACAAAACCTTTTTGATATGATTTTCTTGCTAAATCAACTTATGCATGCAGTGCATTTCTAATTTATCCAGTAAAACCACAGCATTACAATTACACAGTGTAAATCACATCTCAGCAGCATCATATGATTTGTTGTCAGCAAAACAAATGGCATTAAAAACAGCATCAAGAGACTCATTTTAACCTAACTTCTTGATGCTTGTGAGGTGATCTGAATCAGGTCCAAACCTTCCTGCCACACCAGACATGTTGCAGGGATGCACTAGTTGTGTTAATCAGTCTCTATTTTTTTTATTTTTTTTTTATTTTACTCAAAAGTGTATTTTGGGAGGTACAGGGGTGTGCAATCTGGAGGGAAAGTCATGTACCATAGCCTGCCCATGGTACATGACTTTACCCTAATCTACCCCAATGTCAGCTCCTGGCAACGGACACTTGAACGCTACCATATTGACTGATGATTCTGCAGTTTTTTGTGGGAGGACAGTCTGGGGAAAATAATAATTTAATAATAATTTAAAATAGAATTTGTTGGACTAAACCTTTAGATATGGTTTACTCATGACAAAAAGTTAATCATCATTCTAAATTAGTTATAATGATGTATATGTACGTAGCTCTAACCACATGACGTTTTTTGTGGACCAATGACTGTAAACAGACTGTGTTGTTCATATTAGGTTTACTCCAATACTGATAGATTTTTCTGTCCTCATCTGTACCTCAGGTATCATCCGTACAGCAATGTCCAACATGGACCGTGAGACCAGGGACCACTATGCTGTGGTGATTCAGGCCAAAGACATGGTAGGCTCGGTTGGAGGACTGTCTGGATCCACTGTTGTCAACATCACCCTCACTGACGTCAATGACAATCCTCCAAAGTTTTCACAGAGTAAGTGATCCCTCTCGCATACGGAACAGTTTATTTCTGTCAGCAGCAGGTCAACAAGTGTTCAATGTTCAATCTAGTCCTACTGAAGTAGGACAGCTGAGATCACTTCTACTGCCGGGCCAAATATCAAATCAAAGTTCTGAGACCACTCTGCCCCACTCTGTGGGGACCTGTATTTTGTCCCCACAAGTAAGGTGAGTCCCCACAATGTGACTGTGTAAACAGGTTTTTGTCCCCACAACGTGAGTAATACATGGGAACACACACACACACACACACACACACACGCACACACACACTTTAGGCTTCGGGCCAGCATGAATATTATTATGCTAATGAAGGTAGTAAACATGTCAAGAAATGTTATATTACCAATGACATGGCAAGTCAACCTACTTATTTAATACACACACATTTATTTTTTGTCTCTGATCCAAGGACATGGAAAGTGGCAAACACAGAAGTTGTATGCTATATACAAGAAACATTTAATCCGAGAATGTTATATGCTCCCACCACAATTTTGTGTAATACAGCCAAATAGAAAACCAGATATAAAAAAGGGGGGTGTAGAGAGTGAACTCATTGTCCCTGGCTGAACAACAGTGTGGAAATGAATGGTCATTGTCAGAGAACTGATCCAAAAAATAAGAATAAATTAGTCATTGCTTGGTTTTGTCCAAGGTCAAATCAGACATTAGTGGGGAACCTCAATTCAGCTCCACCAGAATACTGTCTTTGCTGAGATACTCAAACAATAAGAAGGCTCCAGCTCAGGTGTACATACAGTGTTGAGCAGAACTTACTGCAGTACTTAAATCACATTATTGGATGCAATACAGAATCAACTTCAAAATTCCAAATTATTAGTTTGGCTACACAATGTATATTTGACATGCTCACTACTCTCTGTCACCTTGGATTTACTTGGTTTTATCTGTCATTTGGTCAAAATTCAGTTATTCACATATTCTTATTCTGTGACAATTTATTATTATGTGAGGTTATTTTTTAAGTTGTATGCATTTTACGATGTTTTATTAACAAATCAAAAGGGTTTTGTCTACAAGGCCAAACTCTTTTTTTGGTTCTATAAGGTTCTATCAGCACTTTGAAAGAGCCGGTCAGATTCTGCCTCTTTGCCATGATGCCCAGTTATTGTGAGGACAGGAGAGAAGAGAAAATGTCACATATGTCACCATATGATGTTTACAAAAAAACTTTTACTGATGGTTTCATGAAGGACAGTGGTACAAATGCTGTCTTAATCTTAATCATTTGTCTTTGGGCAGCTCTCTCTGAATGTGGTTTCAGCTATTAGCTTGCTCATCACAGAACTAGCCTGCATAACACTGTCTCTGTCAAAATATGGTCTTATGAAAGCTGCTTGCTGGGCATCAAAGTTTAGCTGAAGAGTGTCAACTTTTTCAAAGTGCTTTTGTCCTTGCAGCTCATCTAGTTTAGCATGTTTTAGAACTGGTTAATTTGTTCATGCATTCAGAGTCAGAGGAAAAATCAGGAAACGGTGAGAGAAGACGTCAGACTGCATGTAAAAAGTCCTACATGATTATCATTATTATTATAAGGTTCAAGTGAAAAATATCTTGAAATCTTGTGTTGCTGTTGCAGAGAGCTACCAGTTGTACGTACCAGAGCTGGCTCCAGTAGGGAAACCAGTGGGTCAGATCAGAGCCAGCGATGAAGATGAAGGACAGAACGCTGAGATGACCTACAGCATCACTAATGCAGATGCAGCTGCCATCTTCACCATCACCACTGATACTGACCGCAGGGAGGGTATCATTTCCCTCAAGCAGGTATGAATCAGAGATCATGGCACACAGGTCAACACTGATGCTTATGTAAGCAAATAATGTGTTTCAAGTGTGAGCTGCAGTTTCAACTGTGGCTGTGGGAGACACTGTAGCAGGCAAGAACAGGATGAAGCTTTCTTCTTTAGCTTGTGATTTCATTTGTCTTTACAACTGTCATGGCAGTTCCTTGATGTCGTGGTGTATTGAAACCGAAGTTCCAAGCCACATGGACCAAAAATCAAAGTTTCAACCGTGTTCAATTGTTCAGAAAAAATTCTTCTTGTGTTCATTAAGAAAGTCAGAAAGTCTGGAAGCAAAGACTTTAATGTCGACAGAAAAGGAGGACAGGTTCAAGCACACACAAGATGCACTGGAAGTGTTCTGAACTGAGATGACCTGGGCGTTGTCTTTCATTCAGTTTTTTTTTTTTTTACCACGTCTCTGGGCCGTCCTCTTAAGTACTGTCCAATAGTTATGTTTTGATACACCATTAGGTAACCTTTTGGTAGATGATCAGAGAAGCAACTGCCAAGACACCTGCACACAAATCATAGGAAAGTCCCAGGAAGCATGCGCATGAGTACCACCATGCCTCTGCTTAATGCTCAGCACAATAACACTACACGATTGTTGCCACAGCCGTTCTCTGGTCATCAGTGCTCTGCTTACATCACAACACATCTGTTTCTCAAGTCATCACATGTCTGCTAGAAAAAAAATTACACTACGATGTATCACCTTTGAATGACTCAGCTGAGGTTTTTTCTGCACAGGGATGCCAGAATGTAACCGTATGTCTTGACATTTGAGGTTGAAACACCCTTTGAGTCACATTGTGCACTGTGCTTTTCAATTGAATTTCAAATCAACTCACTGCTTTGTTCTTGGATGGCTGTGATTGGTTAGTCACATCACTGTAGTGCAACAAAAAATAATAAAACTGGACATAGTTCTACTCCCATCTGTAAGTAGAAAAGCAATTTAAGGCAGTTGAGCTTGGTAAGGTAAAGTTGTGCATTGGACGTGCTTCCTTTTAATTGTGAAAATTTCCCACTTCTTGTATTGCACGGTCCTTTGCTTCCTTGTGTATATAGTGTATTTTCTTGTAACAGTTAACAACTTTCTGCATTGTTACTCATCTAAATGGACAAATAAACAGGACATTTTTTTAGAGTTAGAGTTTTTCTGACTGATTATTATTATTAAATGCTTTCATTAGTGGGTATAAATAATGGGACATGATGTGACCACTGGAACCAAGTTCAGCTCAGTAAGCTTTGCAATTGGCAGTAGCTCATTTATGTTGAGCAAAAAGTAAGAAATCAGTATATATACTAATGTAGTACATGTTTCTAACAACAGGTTGAGCTTGGAGACCTTTTGTTCCCTGGATTGTGGGCCAACTCCTAAAAGAACAAGGTCTCACACTGGTTGCAAATGCAAATGCTCATCTAGACTGAAAAAAAACATATATGAGTTTATTCTATTTTCTATTATCTTAGTTTGGGCAATAATGCATTTGGTGAAAGACAGACACAGTAGACATTGCTAAAGGGTATATTTTTGCTGACAGTTACTAACAGACAGCTAGTCTAAAGAGGCAGTGGTGGAAGAATTATTTACATCCTCATAGCAATAGCAATACCACAATGTGAAAATACTCCATTAAAAGCAAGTCAAGAATTTACTGATGTTTAATCAACAATGTTTAGATTTCAAAAGCAAAAGTACTAATTAATCACAATGGCCAGGTTATGAGCGCTTAATATATATTAAGTTAATGGATCATCACAGGATTTGTAGTATAGGTGGAATTATGGTGCCACATTCTGTACTGCACTGCTGTGGGATAGTACTACAGACATGATGTGTTTTTTTTTGTTTTTTTGTTTTTTTTTTTTTCATTTGCACCAATAATCAGTTTGGGGAAGCAAATTAAACCACCACTAGCTGTTGTTGAGATGACTTTCAGTATGGTCTTGAACCACAGAGCAACTGTTAGTTTTATTCTTAACCAAATAAATAAAATCCAATTAAAAAAGAAAATGAAACTTTGTTTACTTATTTAGCGTATATTTTGTGCAGATAAAAATTGTGGTAAGTTACTGTAGGTAAAACAAAAAAAGAGAGTTGATGATTTGACATTCTGCTCAAGAGTTAATTGGATTGGACAACTATTGAGCTACTCACGCACTATGAGGTGCAAAAGGCTGCAAATTTTATTGTGCAGTCACAGTTTGAACAGTTTTCTTCTTCTTTTCAAATATACTAAAGATAACTGTAAGGGAAATGGAATTGGATCAAATCCAGCATGCATGCTGAAATCCTTTGATACGGTCAAGTGTGTCTGATTTTCTCTGCAGCCTTTGAACTATGACAGCAGGGAAGCCTGTGCTCAGCAGGAGTGAGTATTACTGTTTTTTCAGAGCCGCAAGTTAATAATGGTTTTGATTTTAGTTGTAGCTTTTCTCCAATCGATCAAAAATGTGTGCTTTACAATTTGCTGCTCAATCACTCATTCACACAAACACTGTGATGGTTGAGCTACCATGCAACGGACAGCTTTGCCCAAGGACACATTGACAGGTGGACAGGAGGAACTGGGGATCAAACTGCCTAGCGTGACTAGAGCACAACCTGGTCTTTCACCTCAGACACAGCCATTCTTCTTATATACAGAGAGAACACTGAGTATCCTCAGAAGAAACCAGAATACCAAAAACAATGATTTAGTCAGACAGAATAGGAAAGACCTCTTACAAATGGGTAAATATTATTAATAAAATATGAAAAGCAATTGATTAGTCCCCAGAATGTACACAGGGGGTTGTATTGCATATATGAATATTGGCACAGAAATCTGCGCACATGAATTGCTAAACCAAGTGGATGGCTTAATAATATATGTGTACAGATTGATACACTGTGTACACAGATTAATAAACTGTTTAAATGGATTGCTAAAATGAGCATACGGTTTGGTGCAAATTTGGAAATAAGACCTCCAGATATTACAGCTGGCAATCAGAATAAAAGCCTGGAATTGTCAATCTTTTAAAAAAGAAGAATTAAAATCCACATAATTGTGTTTTCTGCCAACAGACTAAATTTTACCCACAATATAAAGACTTTGACATGTCAAATAGTAAAAACTCTGCTTCCAATTACATACATGCTACACACATGCTGTGTGCTAATTACTTCTCTCTGTGCTCTCCCTTCTGATTGAGTAATGTGCATGAGGGAAGTGTTGGTGGAGGCCAACAGTCCTCTACAGCTCCATATCCAGAAACATAATGACTATCGAGGACAAGGGGTCATTCCCATGTTATAATGTGTATAAACCAGTGTTTTTCTGCCGAATACAATTTCAGTGTAACAGGATGGAATACAGTCTGAGTTTCAAACTCAGTCTATAGTTAATTTGTTATGAAACTGTGTTGCTGTGAAGTGACCTGGTTATTGTTGCACTGTTGGTCAAAATGCACATTCTGAACATACTAGTGTGTGTACTAGGTTTCTTATAGCTCTGTATACTCTGTGTCTTAAGTGTTTTCTTAAACATTCAACATGTGACTGCTGGATAAAGAAGAATCTGTCTTGCAAATGTGGCACATTATGGGAGATGGAAACACTGTTGTTTCTCCTTGACTCTAACACTGTTTGACTCCCACCCCCTTTTTGTGAAATTCAGTGGTCCATACCAGAAGTCTCATTGTTCCTATGAATACATTTTGACTGAGTGCTCTCACAAATATATTTTCCACTTATAGTTTATGAATGTGCATACACTCATTAACAGACCTCTTTTCACATGCAGTAGATTTCAGTATGTTTCTTCTACTTCTCCTGTGATCCCTGACAGGCACTGTATAAATGTAATGTAACTCAAGACTCAATTCTCCATTTGACATTGTCACATTTAAACTGATCATCCTTGAAATGTGTCCTTGGTAGGATAATTGTGATTTCTGTCTCCTCTCCAGCCTTTGAACTATGAGAAGAGAAAGGTTCACACACTCAACATTGAAGGCTCCAACACTTACCCAGACCCCCACTTCTCCCACCTGGGGCCATTTAAGGATTCCACAACACTGCGAGTCATTGTGGGTGATGTGGATGAGCCTCCTGTCTTCTCCTTGGACTACTACATTATGGATGTGTATGAAAACTCACCTGCTGGCACTCAGGTTGGAACTGTAACTGCCGTGGACCCTGATAGCACCAACAGCGCTGTCAGGTAAAGGAAACATTGAATGATGTGATGTGTGTGTAGTTTTGCATGTGTATAGCTGGTAGTATTTGGGGTTTAGGTGTTGGGTCAGAGCTGTGTCACAGTGTGTGGCTTCAGCATGTACAGCAGGTCCACTGATGAAGTGTTCCTGTTTGCAAAAGCCTCACTTCTCTGAAAATGCTTCATTTCCTTAAATTGCCTGCTTTATATCTCCCTTGGAACACTAGCTGCACAGAGGAACAATACTTTCTGTCATGCCCCCCCTCCCCCAGCCCTAGCAGGTAGAAGGAACTGGTGGAAGGAACTGTATGTTACGATCATTACTTAGCCTGTACAGTGTCTCTCTGAAAACTATTGGTATGCATTGTGCCAAGACTAGTCTGGTGTTTTGGCATGTGGGAGTAGTCTTGGTCATGTACAGGGGGACATAGTTACAAACATAGTAAACATAGTTTAGTTCCCATGTTTGTCACCTTGGAGGAGGACAAACATTACTTATCAAGCTTTCCTCAAAAGGTCCCAGTTCTGGAAGCATTTTATTCACTGATATCCTCAATGCTCCCCAGCATACTCCTATATCTCCCAAATTAGGAAACAATACTTTAGGTTAATGTTATGGCCATCAGTTTTGATTATTTCAATTTTGTTTCAGGCATACATATTCTCAATACTATAAAAATATTACAATACCTATGAGCTGTAGTGCAGTCAATTTGTTATTACACTCAAAAGCAAAACACATATCCGGGGTTGCCAAATTCATTCAAAACTTGGTATTACATTTAAGATGCAGTTTTCAGAGGTAGGGTGGGGTGATAACAATAAATCTTCATTTATTAATGTACATTTATAAGAATAACAAAAAACATGTGTTTTTCAGTCTGATGCCACCACAAAATTTCCTTCAGGATTGCAAGAGCCTTAATTCTGTATATTACCCAGCCCAACTTGAAAGTAAATTGTCTTTGCAGTAAATGAACCAGATTTTTTCTAACTCCTCCCACTCACAGGTCTATACTACAGCACAGGGAACAGGGTGTTCTTGAGGATGGTTTCCTGAATGGTAATCTCTATACTGTCAGCTTCATGGTGTAGCGGTGTATAGATATCTTAGGGGACCGCTTACTGAAGGTTGTGATGGACTCAACATTGAAAAAACCCCAAAAAGCCCTTTGATTCAGGCTTCACATTGGTCTTCTGGAGCAGATCGGTAGCAAGGGCCAAAGAGGTATACAAAAGCTTTCTATTCTCAGCCCAGCAGCTGGTTGCACAACCCCTGATAGACCTTTTTCAACAATAGCAGCACTGTGGCATTCTGATGGACTGGATGGATTGAATACTGCGAGACCTGTGAGACATAGGGCTGTGATACATTTTCACTCTACTTTTTTCAACACAGTATACAGTATACTGCATACAGCAATACCATGACTATACACGGTCCACTTTACATATGCATTCCCAGTGGAAATGTTTTATCCTGGCACTGTTACTGCCTTTCTATACTCATGTAGTACTACAGGGTTATTAAGGAGGTAATTATTCATTTCTGGACTCAATTTATCTGTTTAGTAGTGTAGTTTTAATGGAGGAGCAAATTGTGTTGTGAAACCGTGTCTGTTTATGTCACTATAAAATCCTACCCACTATCAACATATAAATCATGGTCAACAACATTACCTATTATGGAAACGGGGCAATTTTAAGATGGGAAATAAAAACTGATTATCTGTCTGCTTGTTTGCATTGTGAATTGGGACATTTGCCATTTTCAAAATGATATATTATCAGTTGCTAACAGAACTTAAGGCAGACACAACTTTCTGTTGATGCTTGTGCATTTATTGTAGGACTGAGTTATCATGACTGAGTTGTTTGGTTGTGACTCTTAATAATCATGTGATTTGCACATCAGCCTTATTGTAAAAGAGTAAATTAACACTAAATTCAATTCAACAAAATTTTGAGTTAGTGATAAAGTGACTATACATACTGTCTACTGGTCCTCACCCCTCTATAATGTGTATTAAAACAAAAGTTATTTCCCTTTTTGCAGGGAAAATCCAGCAGGTCAACAGCTGTGCATCCAGACCCCAAAAGAATCTGTGAAAAGTTTATGACCTGCCCTTGGACACTGCAACCCAGAACACAAGGGAACATCAAGTTTAGCCTTACCTTGAATCTGAGTGTAAACACAAATTTGTGATATCCCATAGTTTGAAAGTCAGTTGTGGTCCAATATGCAACTTAGTTGTGATGTGTAAACTTGAAGCTTCCAGTGCCCCTTCCATGGAAGTATTAAACAGAAACGGATACCTTGCTCCACCATAGTACCCCATTAAATTCTAATATAAGGCTCCTCCTGTTTTTTGGGGTCCATACAGCATGCATATTGGAGTCTTTTCCAGTTGAGAGCATGCCACTTAGAGACTTCTTCTACCTGAGCCAACTCACTTCCCGTTGGCTAACCACACACATAAATGGAACAAATTAATTTAATCATACTGCTCATATAGACTTTACAAATTTACAAGACCAAAAGGTTCAAACTGTGATCATAAAAAAGTAATTTGGGGATTTTATAACTTTCAAAAAAAATGTATTTACCATTTTCTACAAGCATATTTTTCAAGGATCATGGGATTATGAATGTATGAAAAATGTTTTTTGGGCCAATTAGAGTCATGTGATGATGTTTCAATGGCATAATTCCACTTTAAAGTTCACACTGTATCATTCTGCATCACAGGTACTTCATAGAAAATCAAGAGGAAAGACCTTTGTATTTCACCATTGGGGTGAACAGCGGCATCATCAGGACGACTCAAGCTTTAGACCGGGAGGAGAGGGCGTGGCATAATATCACTGTGATGGCTGCAGAGGTTGGTAAGTTCACAGCAACAGCAGGCCAGATCAATTGTCTGCTATCTATTTTGCTGCATATTGATCCATCAGCATAACATCCATATACCGACGGAGCCACCTGGAATGGCTGGCTGGTCCGGGACAGGGCCTACACAGATCTGTAGATCTCTGCAGGGTTCCCACTGGGTCTTCAGCTGTAAAAAGATCCTCCTCAATGATGCAATGAATGCAGCTCCAACTCCTAATGCCCCTAAGCACCAGTGGAAACCAGTTGCATAGTTTTATCTATTTATGGAAGCACAAATCATTTACTACCATCAAAGTGCTGTAGTTCACCTGTTTTACTTTGAGTTTGCCCGGTGCTGCTGTTATCTTAAGGTCAGGAAAATATTAGAATTTATTTATTTATTCTTTAAAAAAAAAAAAAAAAAAAAAAAAACATTGAAACAGATATTTGTTATTAGCTAACATAAAATACAAGTTGTTCAAACTAAGTGAGCAAATGAGAAGGCAGAAGACACCTCTGCAGTTATTACTATTCGGTGCCATGACAATGCTAAAAGATGTGTTATTCACACACAACCGTAAATGAGAGTCATATGGGTGGGACATTAATGATATACAGTAAGGAATTACTGCGTGTTATGGTGTGCGTACAGTTTGTTCTACTCATCTGTATAGATCTGCTGTTAACAATGCATAATTTATCTTGTCAGAGTAGTCTCCACTCCAGCACTACAACATACAAGCCGGGACAAATGGACACAACAGTTTTTATGCAGAGTTTATATGCTGTTTATATGTTTATATGCGGTTTTTATGCTTCTTTTACTTCAGTAAAGTGTGCATCTATAACATAATCTACTGAAATGTTCAGCAAAATACAGCTATAAATGTGACTCTGACACATGTTAGATGTATAAATATAACAATAATGTTTTTCAGGTGTCACTGAATGTATGCAGCATTTTACAGAAACTTCAGTCGTGTTGTTCTGTTTGCTATCCACAGCTACTGTGTCAGATCCTTTCTTTATTAAACACCTGCAACATCACACAGCAGCTGAAACAATGAGTCCCTCTTTAAATTGATAGAGTGATGTGACCAATTACACACATGGCACAGCAGTCGTATCTTTGATCAGGATCGAGCCAACAAATGTGTCATTCAACATAAGTGTGAGAAACAGTGAAAAAAATATGGGAAATTAATGATTTACAACAAGAAATAACAGTGTACAGATCACCTTCTTTACAGCTGAATCTAAGGTGTAAATGAATGCTGAATAAAAAGCTGAATAAAACATTCTCTTTAACTTGTTTTAGCACAAGAATGGAAAAGTAAATAGGAAAGTAAGATTCAAACAAATATATTCTTAATTTTCCGGTGATTTCATACCGTCCTTTCTCACATTCCCAAACACATTAGCATTTGAGTGTGCCTTTTTGTTTGCACTTAATGGCTCATTGTTGTGTCATCCTGAGGTTCACAACTGTTGGTTCTAACATGTACAAACACAAATCCACTTAAGAAAAATTGTGTTTTGTTAATGGAACATCCAAACCTATTTCACTGTGATCCTTGCACAGTAGATAAATACTGGTAGTTGGGAATGTATTGATAATAAGAACATTGCTGAATTTTGGGGAAGTGTATCTAAAATGATGCACTGAACTTCAAAGTCATTTTGGTGAAATGTGAGTGTACAGGTAAATGGCGGGGGAACTGGATCCTGGCAGCCAAAGAGCCTCTGGCTGGAGGCAACAGTTCTGAGTGGCTTGTATTGTATTTGTCCTTCCAGCTACCATTACAAAAGCTCTCTATCATCCATCCGTTGTCCACTGTATGTGTCTTTTAGGCCACCTCGAAGCACTTATACTGTATCACTGAGCATACTCCCTGGAGGGCTGGACTTCCAAGTTTTCAGATGTAGGTCTTGTTCATTTTGCTGGTGAACACACTTATTTTAAGGTTTTTTGGACAAGAATATCTGCCAAATGAATGCAGGGTCTCTGCAGATACAGACACCACCATACACATGGGGTAGACAAATTCTGTATTTGTCAGTCTGAAGAAACATGCATTTACAAGTTAGAAAGAAAGTAATCCATGTGTCCAGTATGCAACTTCTTAGCATAACAAAAGCCTATAGAAATTTCCTGAGCCATTTTAACTACTGCAAATGAATTACTTCATGGATTACATTTCATTTGTCTTTCAAGATTTGCATGACCTCAAAAACAAATTGCATAAAATATTAGGACATTTTTAGAAGGCTACTTATCTTCTCGAATTTCTGTGGCATATTCTTTAAGAAACACTTAATGATCTGACAATACCTCTGCGTAGATGAGATTCTGCCTCTGCTGAAGGCATCTGAGCAATTGTCCATCAGTTCTTTCTTGATCCTTCTCTGTCATTTCTCTGCAGCTGATGCTTATCTTGCCAATTACCCTTTCTCCTACCCTTTACTGCACAATAGTGTGAGTAATGGACTGAGCGGGGGTATTCATAAATGCCAGGCGGCTCCGTCAGCCTGACGCTGACTCTCTGGGGATTAATCTAAGATCCAAACCTCCCGTGCAGCTACAGTATAATTTAAGAATTAAATACGCTACTCCAGAATGTGTCTCCTCATGTGAAGCAATGGGAAATGAATCTCAATACTAAGGTTTGTCTTAATGAGAGTAGTATACTCAGTGGGAAATTAAAAGCCATCATTCCTTATTTGCAGTCAATTTTTGTCTCATGTTGATGGTAGAGATAGGGAGGGAAAACACATATTCAAAAGAGGTGCTGGCTCACAGGTACAAAGACAGGACAGAAAAGTAGTTGTCTAAATCTAGCCCAGATGCCAGGAATGTGCGGTGGTCCAGCTGTTTCCCATTGGCACTGATTGCTCTAGCCAGGCAGACACATAGGCAATGCAACTATGAGTAGCAACAGTAATCCAAAAACACCTCATGAAACACAGCCTAGGTGTTCTTGTTGTTGAGGAACTGTCTTACTCCTGCAGCAGTTTTTGACAAGCATGCTCTGTGATATGGAAAATTGCCTCCTGGAGAAGTGATGCCGCAGGACCCGTGGCACTGTGTCTCCATGCTGCACCATGTGTGGATTGTGAAGTTGAATTACATTTCAGTGTTTTCACTGTTGCAAAGTAGTAATATATTCTAATATCTAGGAGACATTTATATTTTGTGGCTGCTTTGTAAGGCCAGTCTTTCCATGAGAGTAATCCATGGATTTAGCATTGTAGTAACAGTACATTGATGGACTCACATAAAATTGAACCTTTTTATACCATTCTTATTTGTTGGCACCCACATTACCCACAATTCAGTTCACAGGTAACTTGGTTGGAAACTGCGATGTTTTGCTAGTAGCGGCCAATGTGGGCGCCTCAACACCTGAAAGCACTGATATGTAAAGAACCAACAAATGACCTTGGCCACAGTCATTACAATTGTATTTCACCTACTGATCTTAATATACCTGTAATATAATTTCTAACATCACTGTTTAAAAATGAGTAACAGTCATGTGATATTTTGCCATCATATTTACACCTTATGACTTTCTGACATTGCCTGAATTTTAACTTACTGTAATACTGTATATGTTCTGTTGTAGCTACTCATCAGATTATTCTATATATTAACCAACTGTCAGCCACAGGTGTTATTAAACAGGACAGAGTTGAAAAGTGTAGATAGAATATTCATAACACATCCATATCAGGATAGATACACCCAGCCCAGTGGCATGTGCCAGCACAAATAGTCAAACACACTCTAAATACTACTGTGAAACTAGAGATTAAACTCAGAAAAGGAGATGTGGGTGTACTTGCCCATTTTTTCATTCTACACCTGCAGGTCTTATTCTCTGCTCTATCATGATTAAAGTCTGCCCAGAGTTACATATCTCCTTTGCAGTGGTTTATAGCAGAGAGGTCAGGAACAAAGGTCATCTTCATTCTCTCTGCAGTTGAGACTGGATTCAAAAAGTTCAGCTTTCTGGTGAATTAAGCAGAGGAGAGTTGTTTTTTATTTTTTTTTTATTTTTTTTTTTTTCCAGATGTGGTGTCTGACCTCTGGTAACAGGTACGATCAGAAAATGCCTCTTTCAGTGGCAAGCTGCTCCCCAGACGCCCTCTATAAACCTTCTCTAATGGGATGAGCTGAGAAGAGCCCAGCAAAGCACATAGGTGGAGAGAGGATTTAGACAAGGAGAGATGACAGGGAGGGAAGGGATGAGAGTTAACGACGGGGTAGAGAAAGAAACAAGACATCAGGTCTGCAGTTTGGACTTCAGTCCAAGTTTACTATCCAAAAACTGCAACTTTAACCCTTCTGTTGTCTCAAGGGTAAAAAAAATGTCCCATTCATGAGTATAACCACAGATAAAATCGTCAAATAGCATTTCTTAGAACATGAATTTGGATGGCTTTTTCTGAACTGTCCATAAGGAAGTGACCCATCATTTCTATTATTTACAGGTGAATTGAAATATTAATAAACCATTTATAGCAACTTCATTGCGTAGTAAAGAACACACATGCCTGCACACACACGCAAACACACAATGGAGGAAGAATTATTATTATGCTTAAAACAAAAATTCAGTATCTCCCCTATGGAACTCCAAAACCGGCTATATGTAATAAAATGTTATGAGACAATCTTTTTATTCATTTTTCCCTATACTTCCAATCAGCTGATTAATTTAATTAATTGAATTTCTTCATTTCCACTTTTTTTTAATATCTTGGCATGCATTAATCATTGTTCTATTATCTATCATCAACACATTTTCTTTTTTTATACTTCTGAGGTAATGAAACATGCACGTTCAGAGGCTGGTCCAGGGTTTTTGTGGAATATCAGGGGGTCAATCACGACAACCCTGTCCTCTAGACATGTTTATATCCAATTAATTTGCAATAACAAATATGATTTGAAGGAAATGTAATGCTGACCAAATTGCATTTACAGTTAACATAACAAAGAAATGTGGTTAATTTCGTGTATCTAGCGAGTCATAAAAATGTCGATACTGAACTGGTTAACTAATCTCCCGTCTGTGTATGTCTGTCTACATTAAGGACTACAGTGGTCAAACAGCTAATTTTTCTTCCTGTGCTCCAAAATCGTTTAATCTGACTGTGGTGATTAGAGAACATAATCTAGCCCTGATCCACTAAGAATACAAAGTTATCTGAAATTCTAATGTCAACAGGACAGCCATCAAAATCAGATCTTTTATTTGGCTTTAAGCATCATTCTCACAAGGCTATAATTCCAGTCCATCTATTTACAATTGAACACACATACCTACATCCTCCAGATGAAATTAAATCTGCACTTGCAGAATTCAATTAGACTAATCTAAAGAGTTCCGTATCAAAGGTCTACATCTTTGATATTAGAGTCCTTGTTGTGGCTTAAACACATTACTTTCCTGTGTGTTATCAATATGATCAATGTTTGTGAGATACTGAATTGAAATTGCAGAACCACACACCTGCAGCAATGATACATATGAGAAGAGACAGCACAATGTAAAAAGAGAAATTTAATGGAGGCGATCTAAATGGTGGGAAAGGACAGAGCTCATACATCAGAGATTGATATTAGAGGTCTGACCTTGAACAAGATTCAAGACTGGTATTTTTATCTTGTCTTGTATGAACGTTACTCTCAGTTTGACACAACACCAAGCAGTTGGACGGAACTTCGTCCAAGGTTAAATGATATGAAAGCACACAAGGTGGTTGCCTCCTCCGATGTGAAACATTGGCCAGATTAAACAGGAAAAAATGCACAATAGATAGTCCGCAAGGTTCGACAGCAATTTCAGGTTACACATAGAGTAAAATATAGCTATATGATAAGTCCCTGCATCTGTTTGATGTTCAGATATTGTGAGGTTGGTCTCACAAAGCAAGATGACTGTGCTGGTGAGTTAACTTTAGGTGTAATCCAGGCTTTATGTTTAACAAAGAAGGTTTCTGATCTTTCTGGCAACTTGCACAGCTAATGTGCTGTGAAAAAGGTCTATTTTATTAGTCTCAAATTAAATTAAACTAAGACAAAAAAAACACACAGCAAAAATAGTTTATCTGGCTGAGGCTACAAAAGTAGACATGAAAAAACAATTGAAAGAGTTGAAATAAACAGTGTCAATAATAGAACATTTTTTTACTTTCTTTTGAAACTTTACAGGCAAAATACACACAGACCTATGTGTTACCTCAACCAACCAAGATGGTGACACATGCACATCACAAAATGTGCACAATACGAGGCTCGGCTTGAAGTTATTTGCCCATTTGTTTTAAGTCGGTTCACCCAGAATATCTGCGCTTACATATCATGCAGCCAACAAGAACTTAGAATTTTTGGATAACTTTACTGGCAAAAAGATAGTGAAGGCTACCACCACGGCTCCACTAGCCAGAACTCACAGGTGTTGAGACTGTAAATAAAGACAGGGAAGAGAAGAGTGCTTAGGGCTGAAGGCTAAGCTAAGGCTAACTCCTTTTTGACTCTCTCTAGCCTTGCCAATGTACAATCTGTGGCAAACAAAATGGATGAGCTGTGGCTGTGGATAATCATTAATAAAAGCATTATGGACTGAAACATCATGATTTTTATGGAAGCCTGGCTCAACAGCTGCTTGCTTGATAGTGCCATCAAGCTAATGGGGCACTGCATCCTTTGGGTAGATAGAATAGCAGATGACTCTGTTAAGACCAGGGGTGGAGGACTGTGCATTCATGTCAAAAAAAGAGAATTTAATTTTTAGAATCTGCTGTTGTGACTGCAGCATTTATATTCCCCACATGCTAATGCTAAGCTTGCAATAACAGAACTGCATGCTTCCATTCGCAAACAACAGACTATACACTAGATGGTGGATAACTGACCTGAGCCTGACAGGACATACAAATTCACTGCTTCAGATCACATTAACTGCGTCAGGCTCAGGGTAAGTGTGGGCATTAAAACAGAATACCTTATGAGCTTGGGTTGGATTCAGACAGAAAAATGTCTCAAACTGCGAAGCGCTGCAGAGGTGGTTAAAAATGCATCGCCACTCCACTCCTCGCCATTGAGGTTGTCTAGTACAAGTGGTGTCTTTGGAAAGACACGTAACCTTGTCGAGGACACCTCTCAACCCTAGCCACGGACTGTCCTGCCTATTTGGCACTGCAAGAAACTCTGTTCCAGGACCAGCAGCCTCAGAACAGCCTCTGTTTTTGATGCACCTCAGTGGAAGCATCCCACCCCTCAGTACCGGACATCTCCACACCTCCACACACACTTCTCCAGTGACTTAACATTTACACTAGGACTGTCTCTGCTTCACTTACTGCTGATTCTTACTATAACCCTAATTCCAAAAAAAGTTGTGATGCTGTACGCAATATAAAGACAAGAGAACAGAATGCAGACTTTTGCAAAGGGACTGGATTGTTTTCTGAATTGTTCCCGAGCTCATGTAGCAACATCCTTCATACAATGATGTGTTCACGAAGTGGTGAACCTCGCTCCATGCTTGCTTGTGAGCGACTGAGCCTTTCAAGGATGCCCTTTTCATACAAAATCATGATACTATCACCTGTTACCAATCAAGCTGTTTACCTGTGGAATGTGCCAAACAGGTGTTTTTGGAGCATTCTACCACTTTCTTTATAGTTACAAAAATCAATGAAGTTGATGAAGACATTAAATATATTGTATTTTTACTGTTGTCTATTGAGTACATGTCAGGAAAGGGTTAGCAAATTATCACATTCTGTTTCATTTATGTTTTACACAGTGTCCCAACTTTCTTGGAACTGCGGTTGTAAATATTTTGGGGCTGTATGTTGAATGTACTCTGATTTAGGCAGTGAAATGATTGTATTCTGTTTTACTTACATTGTACATGGCTTCCCAACTTTTTTGGAGGAGGGGTTGTAGAGGGGTGATCTAGCTCAGTGGAGGTCTGCCTCTAATTGTGTGGTAAGTAAAGGACTAATTGGTTCATGTTTCATAATGATCATCCGTATGATCTCATGTCTCATTTTGTATCTGCTGTAAAATGTAAAAGCAAAAAGAATCACTTGGACTATCTGCGATCCCCTGACACATTAAGTTCACATTTGCACTATTGAGTGGATTGTCATCACACAACTATTGGATGGATTGAAATTTGGGGCAAATATCAAATTTTGTACAGACATTTATGTCCCCCTCACAATGAATTTTTAAATTTCTGATGTTCATGTATCCTTGAGGACTAAACAAAACTCATAAAACTCATTAAACATTTGCAAAGCAGATTTTAAATATTTTAAGTGCTGCATTATTTACGTCCATGTGAGGTTGCAGTCTTCTCTGTTTTTGATGGTGTGTTCTTGAATTTCTTGCCACCTCACAGCAACCGGTAACTGTGAAACAGTCATTAATTGTCTATTAACAATAACATTAGCATGTTAGTTATTTTATTGTACGTATGTTAGCATGTTGATATTAGTATTTAACTCAAAGCATAGCTGTGCATAGGTACAGCCTCACAGAGCTGCTGGTGTGACTGTACAGAATTTGTCTTTACTTGGTATGTAATTATACCAACACCATAAACCTTAACCATAATGCGTAATGTAATTTTATTGCAACATGTACATTTTTTCCTGTTCACAATCTGCTAATTGGGCCAACCAGGCCCCCCATGGAAACTGTGAAAACTGAAAAGGGAGGTTGGCTATTGGATAAAACATTGATAGAACATGCAGTAACACAGAGGTGGTTTGCTCTGCTATAACTAGTTTGCTCTCTTTAACTTTAGACATTTATCCAGCCTTCAATCAGGGTTTCAGAGATAAATAATTCTAATCACTCATCTTTTTTCAAGTTGACATTTCATATTCACAGTTATGGTCTTAAGTGACCTTGTTACATCAGAAGACTGCGTGTCCTTCAATATACTATCTCACCTCTTTCATTTTAGTGAATTTCAAACAGCTCTATGAATTCATGCTATTTCTCTGTTTCACACAGATCAACACATCGGTTGGGGCTTCATTTTTAAACTTCTAACTTACTGCAGTGCCACACTGCTGTGGTCCAGCTGCTCAGTGGTGTCAATCAAAAATCCTGGGGTATCAGCTGCCATCTGTTTGTTGTCATCTTGTCAAATGTCAGCCACAGAGTGTGCTGTTAAGCTACAGAATCATTGTGGAGACTTTTACATTGTCAGTATAAGTTTTTAGTATATTCTTCAAGATAATTCACAATTGTAGTGTACCTTTGAGGCCATGTACCTCTATGAAATGTCTTTTACAGAGTGCATAAAAGCACTATCCTCAGCCTGTGATATTTTGCTAACATTCTTGAATTCTATTTTGCCCCAGTGATGACTCATAATTGCAGATGACACCTCTGAGAGCAGAGCAGTTTTCTTTTTCATGAAAAACTTGCACTAGATGGAGATCTTCTTCTAGTCAAATAATGTGCTGAATCACAGCTAATAAAAGTGTGGATTTTAACTAGAACAGTGCACTCAGTAAAATGCTCTACAAGGCTTCTCCCTTCCCGAACAAAGAAGAGTTGAGTCAAGATGGCAGTGAAAATAACAAAAACGTGGATTTATTCATCTCGTATTGTGCCGACTTTTGTGGATCATAACATATCAGGTATGAAATTAATCTTTAAATGCAGGATGAGACCACTTTCTTTCCAGCTTTAAAGCAACGACAAAGACAATGTGAACTGCAAAATAGTCGGTAAGCCCTGTGATTAGCCTAGCCAACTGCCAGGAATGCCTTTTACTGTGTCATAACACATATCATAAAATGGGGAATACTGTTGAAATGGCAGTAAAACAGAGCACGCAGTAAAACAGATTTTTCAACAATTGTGAATCACCACAACTACAAGAGGTCCTTGAGAATACAGTCATAATGTGCACAGAAAATATCAGCCTGATTGGTCCAGTAGCAAGCCATATTAGGTGTGAACAAATACACACACAAACACACACAACAAAACACATGATCTCCTTCAGGCTCATGCTTGGCAGAGATAATAACCATGAATTTATCTGATGGAGCATTATCTGATCTATAAACTGCATCTTCTTTACAACTTACAAACTGATGAAAAGCTGAAGAAACTGAAGAAACCTGCTCAACATGTAACAACTCATGATGGAATGCTTGGATAGTAAGAGTGCGCTAGAGTGCTCTCTGCTCTATGAAAATATTAATATTTTATTTTCTGTAATGAGGATAATTCATTCTGCTCATACTCACATTAACTATGATTGAAGTGACTTGAGCACAAGAACGACTAGTTTTATGACCAAACAGTCCAATCAATTTAAATGTTGCAATAGTGTAAACACCTTTATGTGTTAGTTCATACATTTAGCATTTATTAATAGGGACATAGTAAGAGTTTTTAAGGTACTCAGTGGAATTTTTGATCACGACTAACACTGTAGAGCAAATGGTTTTATGAGTGGCTACCAGTTTTGTTGTTGCATGTACACAACTACGGTGGAAACTACTGATCAACAGGTAGTTGTAATGTTCCAAAAATGCAGTGATGCACTAAAAGCAATTAAATGTGAATATAAACAATATTTTTTCATACAAAAAATCAGCCTTGCAAGTGTTTCATGAGGAAGGAAATGCAGTGAATATTTTAAGACCTGAAGGATGCACACTATGCTTTTGGTGAGAAATACTGTAAACAGACATAATAATTAATTATTATTCCATTGGCATGTTGTGCTAGGTTTACCCAAATTTCAATAATTTCAGCAAAATTAAATTAATTGGGACACATTTCCATCAACTACCTTCATTTGAATATATTCATGACATGGACCGAGTGGCCATTTGGAGTAGCAGAAGCTATGAGCTGCTGTACAAATCAGGATGGACGAGATAGAGAGGGATGTGCACTGGTAGCTGGTGGGTCTGATGTGATTCTCTGATTGTCATTCCCATCTTGTTTAATTGCCTGTCTTTCCCATGTTGGGTCACCTAATTGGGTCCAGCAGTTCCGCCCCCCCAAAATTTCGGTGGATGTATCATGTAACATTGTTTTAACACTACCCACTGATACTGTTCATACTACAGTGGTGGTACAATGGTTTTCAATCAGCAGCCATTAACTTTACTTTGTTCAATCCAAGGTACAATACATTATTGTACAATAATATACTATTATACCCATAATATATTATGCAGTTATTAAGAGGAAGGGCACTAGCATGGGCTGAAGTGGTGCATACATGCAATTCTGTGGGCACTTTTCCTGTGGATTTTTTGTCATCAAGTTTAACGCTGTGGTTGACCACCCTGATGATGGGGATCAAGAAGTGTTGTGCATTACTCTGTGGATTTTTGGTGGAATGAAGAGGCACTGCAGGATGTGTTCCTTATAGGGCTGAGTGAACAACTGAATGTTGAAATGGCATCATATGATGAACAAACTGACCTTGAATGCCTCCCCAGCTATCCGTTTAGACAACTGCCTGCAAGAGCAGCATTTTGGAAAGGCCAGTCACAGTAACTAGTCAGCATTCACTTCCATACCTCCTTTTTCCCCTCTACTAAAGTAAGAATCCAGCCTGTCTTTGGCATGTCTAATAATTTCTCTTTGTCTTCAGTTCCTCCAAGGTGAGCACAGGCAATTAGGCTTGATCCGGTTGTAGGAAGACTGCACATGAAAGTGGATGAGTGCCTATGCTGTGGTCAGTCAGGTCATTTTATTGCCTGCTGTCCAGTGTGGTCAAAAGGAAGGGCTCATTAGATGTGTTGAGGGTCAAGGCCCAGACTAGAAATTCAGGCAATCTTCTGTTAGAAGATGTGCACTCTTCCTCTCCAGGCTCAAGTTTATTCAGTGGCTGAAGATAATTTCATTGACCATGATTTGGCCATTTGGTCTGATGTGCCTCTGCAACCACGAACCTTCCCCCCTCACAGCTGATGCTTTCGATGGGAGGTTTTTGGCCCGAGTAACTCACCACACAATTCCTGCCATGTTACCATTGTCAGAGAGAGTATTTAACTAAATGTAATTTCAGTTCTGAAAATGCCTCTTGTACTTGGTCATCACTGCCTAAAGCTTCACAATTGGTCTGGTGGGAGAGTTTGCCACCCTCATTGTTTACAGTCTGCTTTGTCTTCTGTAAAGAGTGATGTTGTTCTGACCAATTCTAAGACTCCCAAATATCATCAAGTATCAAGTATCATGATCTAGGGTGTAGGGGAATTACCTCTAAATTAATGTTACATTCGTTAATATTACTAGGGGCACCAACCTTCTTCAACTAAGAAGGATTTTTATATTATATCTGTTAAAGCTGATGTAGTGAACGAATGAATCAACAATAGATCAGTCTGATAATCTAAGGCGTAAACTCTCAGTACAGGGATTGCGTATATTCAGCTCAAAAGGACACCGTCTGACAACGACTTGTATGCAAAAGATTATTTATTAAACACAATAATGAAATGAACATGAATCATGAATAATACGATAGATTATATGGATGAGGTAAATTAACACAAACACTGCACAGAGGAACTTATGGCAAGAGAATGGTAAAATGAGTTTGGCGATAGTGAGAAGTAGGTTTTTAAAGGGAAATGGGGACGCGAATATGAAGTTAATTTGTTGAATGAACGATTTAGAGAATTTAGACAAATTAACAATATCTCAACCTCATGGACCAACTCTTATTCAAAACCGCTTAAATATGCCTACTTTGTCAGCGATGTTCCTGTAGAGGTCTGCCCCGAACTAACACGAAGAGGCTCCGATTCGTAGTCCGTCACTCTGGCCCGTACAGCAGTCTGCTGGACAGGGATGTCTCGGGAGCTGAGGGTCTTCGGTGTCGGTTACAGACGAGGAACGGCTTCTGATGGTTCTTTAACCTGGACCAGCGGGTCAGCAGCAGGCTACAGGTCTTCGGTGCGGTCAGTTAGTTGTTGGCCGTTTGGCAAGGCTTTTGATTACTAATAATAAGATTGAGAAACAATGAAAGTTTCACGAAGATTAGAAAAGTGCGTTTTCTGCAGAATTAAATCAGGCCACTCTGTGTAGTTGTGAGCAGCAACAAAAAGACTGAGAAAACGACGGAGCGGAAAAATACTTGAAAACTAAAGACAAAGAACTTAACACAAAAATTAGATTAACTGAAAGAAAGGAAAAACAAGAACTAGACGAAAAGGAAAGAACTGAACAAGACGAAAAAGGAAACTGAACTGAAGTCCACTATGTGCGACTACTTTATCATCGCTCCAGGGCGTGTCTAATCAATAGGACGTCACGCATGTAGGATGGTTCGCAGACGCGCAATGTGATTTCATTTCACAGAGCGAGAATTAATTAATGATTCATACGAGGGCTCATCTGCTTCTCACTATGGTCAATCGAATATGTTTTAAATGATCAATTTTCAATGGCACTTCAACAACAACATGCGCGTTCACTACATGCGTTAGACAATTCTTATGAATAACGACAACATTAAACAATGAACATGGTAACATTTTCTAACACTAATCCTAATAAACATGATGACTAAGGGTATAACAACTTTAATATGATGAAGGAATAAAGAAGGGCAGACTATATTTGCCGAAATGATTATCGCTATTATGGTTACTTATTAATAAGAGTATACCGCTAAGCACATTCAACCTAACCGCTATGAACCTCTAGATGGCGGTATGGTTACATGGTAGAAATTCAGAGAAAACCTTCGAAATAGTTTAATTCACAGTTTCATCATTCTGTAAGTTAGAAAGACCAGGAAAGCATTGTTATTGTGCAGATCACGAGCTTAGCAATGTAATAACATCTACAGTTAAATCAAATCTAGAGATTTGGTTAATTTGGTAGGTTAAGCAAAAAGGCACACAGACATACAGAACAGTTTGCTTCAGGAATGTTTAATTTACAACCCATCAGCATTATCTGGTTTGGAGATTCCTTTGAGACATGGCATTCGTCCATCCAGGCAGTTTTATTGTCCTTAACTCCCATGGGCTATCAAGAAAGAGTTAGCACCTCCATGAGAACGTCTTGACCAGATGTAAATTAGAAGTAAAAGTGTTATCAGTGACTCTTGTTGCCCTGAAAGGGTGTGAGAAGATGTCTCTAAACCAGACATCCTGTCTCTGCCTGGGTTCACACCTTCCTGTGAACCTTCCAGATGGTCAATAACTCTTAAAAGTCTGATTGTTTTATCACTACACGTCTCCTGAGCAATGCAAAGAGGTTAGAAGAGGGTCAGCTACAGACCAGTTCTGCTACAAGGGGAAATGTTCAGTAAGGATTTGGCTGTTCCCCTACCACCACACCACCTCCATGATGGAGCCATGGAGAGATACAATAATGAGTCTTTGGTAGGAGGTTTGCTTGGCACTGGGTTTTTCTTTGTTGCCAAAGAAAATGAGACTCTTCACCCTTGCATTGATTTCTCTAGTCTCAATAATATAACAGTAAAGAACAAATATCCATTGCCACTCTGTGTTTGCACCCCTCCAAGGGACCATGGTGTACACCAAACCTGACCTCAGGAATGCTAACTATTTGCTGAAGAGAAGGAGATGAGTCGAACATCAACACCCCTCATGGCCACTTTGAGTCTTGTCATGCCATTTGGACTAACTATTGCTCCTGCTGTCTTCCATGGTCTGGTTGATGATGTCCTCATGGATTATCTGAACTCATTTTCTTTGTGTATCTGGATGATATCCTCATTTTTTCCAAAGACATGACTGAACACATAAAAGCAAAAAGGAAGCCCAACAATCTCAATCTGACCCAGGTAACGTTCCCCCAGCTGTCTCTTTGTGCCTGAGTCTGTTTGTTCACAAGTTCTGTAATGGGCTCACATTTCCTGCTTCATTGGCAGCATCGAGATCGTAAACAAAGGAGAGGGAAGCACGGAGGTCTACAGACTGACCTATGACCTACCACACTGGCTATTGCTACCCAGTATCTTCCTTGCCAATGTTTGGTCCTTGGTGAACAAAATGGATGAGATATGACTTTGGATTACCTCACAGAGAATGCTTATGGACTGCAACGTCATGATTACACAACATGGCTAATCATCAGCATCCCAGACAACTTGATAGAGTTGTAGGGATGCCACGTCTTCAGAGCAGACAGAACAGCAGAGCACTCCGGTAAGACCAGGGCAGAGGACTGTGTATCTATGTGAACAAAACTTGGTGTACAGACTCTGTCCACTGTTCTACTAATCTGGAATATCTGATGATCAAGTGGAGGCCATTTTACCTGCCTAGAGAGTTTACATCCCCTGTGATAACTGCAGTTTATATCCCCCCGGACGCTAATGCTAAACTAGCAATGAAAGAACTGTATGCTGTTACCCACAAACAACAACTGCACACCCTTATGGAGCCTTTATTGTTGCTGGAGACTTCAACCACTCCAACCTGAGGACTGTTCTCCCCAAATGTCACCAGAATGTCTCCTGCCCTACCGGAGGAGACAAAATCCTGGACCGTGTTTATACAAACATTCCTGAGACTTACAAAGCCATCCCCCTCCCCCACCTGGGACAGTCTGACCACCTCTCATTGTTTCTACTCCCCAAGAACACACCACTCGTCAGATGTGTGAAGCGGTTAGTGAGGACTGCCAAAGTATGGCCAGAGGGAGCGGACGCCACACTCCAGCACCAGTTCTAACAAACAGACTGGAGTATGTTTGCCACCGGGGCAACGTGGAGCCACAGAGCTGTGTGCTGAGCCCCCTCCTCTGCTCCCTCTTCACCCACGACTGCATTAAGTTCATTTTCACACCTGACCAAGTGGACTCGGTTCGATTGGGGAGCTTAAAGTCGCAACATTGTTGCAATTATCTTGTTTCGGTTCTGCTTTCACACTGTGGTTTCTAAAGCGCACTGAACTTTCTGAGCAGCATCGCCTGGTTGAAAGGGGTGCTCATCGATTGGACAAAGTAGAAGGGGAAATCACTCCCTCCCGGTCCGGAAAAACAACAGTAAACATTCCCCCCATTTTCTCACTAAACTGTTTAAAAATCTCATTGTTTTTGTGAGTGGATGTCAGAAGTAGGTTTATGTGGTCATCTGACCATATTTCAAGGAGAGCTTTGAGCTCTTCATCTGTCCACGTCTGTCCTCTCGCCATGTTTGTTTTGGTTTAGAGTGCGCGCTGTACTTTCTCTACCCTAGATGCACTGCGTATGCACTGTGTATAGCGTTGGTCCTGTGTTCGGTCCGGTGAGCTTTCACACTGCATACGAACCGAACCAGGGTTCACTTGCAAGCGAACTGAGACCCACGTTTTCAAGTGGACCAGAGTTCACTTGTTTGGTCCGCACCAGAGTTTGGATGAGCTTTCACACCTGCCCATACGAAGCGGACTATCCAAGGAAACAAACTCTGATCCGTTTAAAGCGGACCAAACAGCTCTGGTGTAAAAGCGACCTAAGTTTGCAGACCACACCACGGTGATAGGCCTGATCAACAACGAAAAATCTGCCTACAGGGATGAAGTTCAGCATTTGCTGATGTGGTGCACCGACAACAACCTGACCCCCAACACCAAGAAGATCAAGGAGCTCATCGTAGACTACAGGAAAACCAAAGGCTGCAGTCACACCCCCATTTACATCAACAGGGCTGAGGTTGAACGTGTCTCCAGCTTCAAGTTTCTGGGCATCCACATCTCTTAGAACCTCTCCTGGACCCTCAACTCCTCCACCCTGATGAAGAAGGCTCAACAGCACAACTACTTCCTGAGGAGGCTGAAGAAAGTTAACCTGGCTCGTCAAATCCTAGTTAACTTCTACCGCTGCACCATTGAGAGCATCCTGACCAACTGCATCACATAATGGCAGCTGCACAGCCTCTAAGCAGAAGGCCCTGCAATGGGTGGTGAAAACTGCCCAGTACCTCACTGGTGCGCAGCTAACTGCCATCGAGGACCTCCAGCGCAAACAGTGCCTAAGAAGGACATGTAGCATCAGTAGTGACAGCTCCCACCCCAACTATGGACTATTTGCCCCCCTCCCATCTGGTAGGAGGTTCAGGAGCCTCCGCTCTGGCACCAGCAGGCACAGGAACAGCTTTTTCCCCAGAGCTGTTATCCTGCAGAACCCTTGTCCCCCAGCAGCCCACCCTCCAACCCCCACCACTCTCCCATCCACACTGGCATGCCCTCTTACCACCTCATGGTGATGATCAGGGATTTCCATCTTACTCACCCTGAGAAACATAGCGGGTCCCCTGGAGGCTCCCGTTACAAAGTTTGTCCTGTTTGTCTCTTTTTGTGTATATGGGCATATTTGTTTCAATCAGGACTTGGTAACCTGGGCTCCTCCTCCCGCCAATTCACCTGCATACCTGATCCACTCATCAGCTACACCTATAGCCTGCAGTCTATAAACCCTGGTCCATCACTCGACTTTTTGCCAGATCACGCCATGTCTCATTGTGGTGTTACAGCCGGCCAGTCTCACCCAGAGAACTCTTCCAGTTCTCTACAGTTTCCTCATGCTGTCTTTGAACCTGCCTAATTTCACCTATTTCAGGTCCATTGTCTCCTGCCTTCCTGATTTGTCTGCTATTTCCTGATCCTAGTCAATCTCCAATATTCTTCTTGAAGAGTTCAGCCACTACCTGCCCTGCTCTGCTGCTCTGATTCTCAATACACAATCCAGACAGCCTCAGCTGCATCGCTCCACCACAAGCTAATCTTACAATAAATTGCTCTTGGTTGAAATTTTACATTGTCACGAATTCTGATTTCTACTTTTCAGTCCTGAGTAATTACCTAAAAGATCAGAATGATCAGTCATCAAGGTTGCATTATGTATAGGCACCAGGTTATGATAAGAAAAGGGAATACGGGCATGCAAGTATCAATACATACTATACACTCTAAACAACATGGTGCCACTGCTGATGATGAAATACAACACTGGTGCTGTTAGGATGTGGTGCACACCTGCTGAACAACACTGTGTGTGTGTGTGTGACCAGGTTTTTATCATGCTGTGGGGACAAGAATCAGTTTACACAGTCACATTGTGGGGACTCACCTGCCTTATGGGGACAAAATGCAGGTCCCCTTAATGTAAATCATAAAATTTTAGGGTGAAGACTGAGTATAGGGTTATGGGTTAGGTAAGGTTAGGTTAGGTATAGCCTTAGGAATAGGCAAACAGTGGTTAAGGTTAGGTTTGGGTGAAAGTGTTTTTAGGGTTAGGGTTAGGGTTAAGGTAAGTCTCCAGGAAATGAATGTAAGTCTATGTAATGTCCCCACAAGTGATAAAAACACAACGTGCATGTGTGTGTGTTTTGTTGTTGTTTATCAAGTGCTACAGCAACTTAAACCTGTTTCTTGTGTCAATTTTCAGATAACCCTCGCATGGTGAGTCACGTCCCAGTCACCATCCAGGTACTGGATGTCAATGACAACATTCCAGCCATCTCTGGGGGCAACAATGCAGTTATAGTGTGTGAGAGCACCAAAAATGGACAGGTGGGTTGCTAATGCTCCAGCCTAGGACGTCAAAAGAAACACTCTAGGTATTTGGCTTGCAGCTGCCACTACAACTGGATGCTAATGTTATGGTCTTAAAATTTGATGGAAAAAAAAATGTTTACAATTTTTTGAGAACCTTTGTATGGAAAAAGATGAAGATGAAACATTCATTACTGAAAATTTCAAAAATTATTATTAAAATTTTTACATGAAAAGTCACACACTGGAGACACAGCAAATCACTGATGGGCATAGTAAGTGTAAATTCCACCACAGTGTCTCAAATCAATCGGACCTCACAGCATAGTATGAAGCTTAATAGAAGATAAAAAAATGCATTTGTAGGGTTAGTGTTAGATAATGGCCAAGTTTCCATCAAAGCGTAGTGCAACTTCCAGAAATGCTAATCAAAGAGCTTTTCAATTCATTAATACTGTGGATTAGTAGGACACATCAAGATAAACAGCTAATAGCTCTAATTCTCAAGATGGGTGCCATTAAATCCCTGAAAGTTGCAGATGTTGAAATTAAAAGATCTCTAGCCAAACCTCAAATGGTGGAAAAACATGTGAAAATATGGCATTTCTGTTTGTTTGTTTGTTTTTTTCATGTATTTTTTTGAAGGAGGTTACAGTCTCCTCATAGCTCCACACAGATTTTGTCTTGTCAAGCTATTGACATTTAAGTCACATGCTTCATGTTATCGTGATTTATATGTTAAGCCTGAACTTTGCTACATTTTCTTTTCATTGATATGCTGACACTCACCTAAACATAAAAACTTTTAATTTCTTTTTTGTATTTCTGGTATATCCACTCAGTTTTTTAAGAAATAGCAAACTGTAAATTTTCTTATAATTGTTGGATGGATGGAAGCACTTAAATTCTCCCCATCCACTGTGATAGCTGCAACACACAAGTAGACCTGCTATCACCAAGAGATGATAGTGTAGCCAATTGCATTTGCCAATCTGGAAAAAAAAAAAAAAAAAAAGTGTTTTTTCCAAGCTGGTGACCTTGGTCAGGATAAAAAAAGTGGTTTATGAAGAGCAACACTTTTGATTGTGGTAATGAAAGTAATTATAATACATGGACATTGTAGGAACTGACCATTTGTAATTGTACAAAATAATTTACTGCATAATGTGCATGCAGGATTCCACCTTATCTCCACATCCTTCACATGTACCTTCGTGAAAACAGCTACACGAGCCAGAAAGAACACCAACGCTGCTGGTTGTGAAGGAAAGAGGAACAAAGGCAACAACATTGTCATTCCATATATGTCTGGAGTATCTGAAAAACTCAGGAGGATTTTCAACAAACACGGCATCCCTGTGTTTTTCAAACCCAGCAACAAACTAAGACAGAAGCTGTCCCACCCAAATAGCAAACCCAAATACAAGAAAAGCAGTCATTTTCATGCAGTCCAATGCATTGAGGAGTGCACAGACTTCTTTATTGGGGAAATGACAGAACCATTAAACAAACTCATGGGACAGCACAGGATGCCTACACATGAAAGATAAAGCTTGGTTTACGCTTCGGCGTCGCGGCGACGCCGTACCTACGGCGGACACCCTACGCCGTCACTGAGCATTCGTAGTTCTGCGTCGAGGGAACGCGTTGCTCCGCAATTCACCGCCAAGCCGCTAGGGGGGTGTGGCTGTGTCTTTGTATGGTTTCGGGGGGCTCTTGCTGCCGCGAAGAGGAGTTGTAGAGGTGGTCGTACTTGCGTACCTCCTGGACAATTCTTTCTTCGGCTTGGTTCAGTTTTTCTTGTAGCTCTCACCACAGAAACTTTGAAAATGGCGGTGCTGTTGTGCTGCGACCATAGGGCTGCGACTGAACCGAAAATTACGTTCTGAACGGACCAATCACAGTCCTCGACGTTCACGTCACTACGCGTCGACGTGACGCATAGTCAGGATTTTTTGGAGGTGTGCGTCAGGCTACGGCGTAGGGTCCGCGTAGGGGTCTGCGTCGACGGCGTAGGTACGGCGTCGCCGCGACGCAGAAGCGTAAACCAAGCTTTAGGGACACCCATTTGAGAACAACAACGTACATATTTTGGATAGGGAGGACAGATGGTTTGAAACACTTATACCCCACCTACAATGGTGTCCTTTCACCCCTTCCAAAAAGATTTAACAACCATTCACATTTGGCCTCCTGTCTTTTACACTTGGCCTTGAGTGACTCCAACGACTCTTAACGACTGTTATTGCTGCCGGCAATACTCACTGGAGCACCAAGTATGGATTAATCCACATCTGAAAATAGTCCCCAACAAATATATTCTTCCTTTTGGTTAAGTAAGGCATTTTAAAAACTAACCAACCGCTTCAGGACATTGCTGTGCTGTTTTAAAAATGAACTCAATATGTAACATGTTTAAATGATCTTCAGAAGAAGATCTGGAACCAGTGGACCATCTGCAGAATGTGGCAGACAGCGTATGAACTCACTTTTAAGAGATGGACAAACACATTGTTAGTTTGGGTTTTTTTATGGTATTTGTTGACAATAAATAAAATACAGAATAGCTCCAAACTTATCTTTATGTTATTCAGAACTGGGGATTAATAAATGACCAACATGACAGAAATCCTTTTTAGATTATGGTTGAAGTCACAATAACAGAACCAAGTACAACTTCAGTAATGCTCCCTCAGTACATCTGAAAGCACAGTATGAGAGACGTGCTTTCAGATTTAAGGTCAACTCCTCCATGTTCATTTCTGTCATCCTCAGATGTTGTTGTACATCATGAAAAAATGTAAACAAATACTAAAAGCCATGCTCACTCTGCGTGGCAAAAAGACATCTCTACTGAACTCACTGACCAAAGCAAGTGCAAATTAAATCTTAAAATGTGAACATAACCTCATGTTCAGTTCTGTAACACAAGCACATACAACACAAATGTACACACCACTGAAAACATGCATGAAAACATACTCATCTTCTCTCTCACCCTCACACACATTCATGTTGATCTGTAGCCTTTTTGTTGTGTGTCTGACACCATCAGTGGGGGATTTATCAGCTGAGCTGCAGACTCTGCAGCTTCTTGAACCCATAAATTATTCAGACTGCGGAGCACGCCGATGCTTCCGCTGCTGGGCCAGATAGCAGCAGAGACGATCATATTAAACCCAAACACGGGCCTGCCTCGCTGCCTCCCCTATCTTCCTCTCTTCCCCCCTCCACCACCACACCGCCAGTCTCTCTGCTTCACAGCAGGGCCAATTCTTAACCAGTGTGGCTGTCCCCACATATACATTCACACAGACAAGTCACACATCACACTCTCTACCTCCTTTATTATATATAGTGCTCTCTCTTATTATCTGTCCACCACATTCTCTGGTTTTATGTAAATTTAAGTTCAAATGTGTATGTGCATGTATGAGTGTGTAATCATTTAGCTTGGCTTCAGTCAACAGAAAATACATAGTAGCAAAGTCAATGTCGAGGGAGGGCTCTTTTTTGTGATTTTGCTGGCATTGCAATAAACTGATGGCAAGAATTTTTCATGCACAGCACGTCACTCTGGCGTGACAATTTTTTTCTGCTGAATTTAGGGACTCAGTTGTGTACTACATTTGCATAATTGATTGCACAGCGATGAGACTGGCTGTTTAGGTTGGGGGGTATACAGTAGATTTAATACTCATTCCTTGTTTGCTGTGTTAAGTGAATGGAGACGAGTGGCAGATACAAGCCTGAGGGTTCACAATCCACTGCAACACTTCGAATTTTCTGTTGTTTTTTGCATGTTTGCTCATGAGAAACATTCAGCGATGCCTGTAGGGAAAAGTGAAAGCATAATTTAAACTGCACTCGGTAGATTACAATTTAAGTTTTGATTACTGTTAACAAATTGCAGGGTTTTGGGTGGCAAGTAATCTGAAAAGAAAATCACATTACATAAATCACCTTTGTAGTCTTGCGATTGTGTTTATGTCACTGCTTACAATGATATAAAGGTAATCTGTAACTGTGAGTAACCCTACCTTTTCTGCTGATATCATGTGGAAACAGAAGACACAACGAGCCGTGTTCATATTTTAGGTTTTTATGTCAGAAGCTTCTGCTCAAAAATGAAGACAAAACATAATCAGAGACAATTGTCATCATTCAGAGTGATGTTTTTATTGATTTGTGGATGAAAACTTTTGATTATTAAAATCACCTGCGGCCAGTCCACACCTGCCCGAGGCTGACAAATTTTGCTTGTGTTGAGCTCTCTGGGAAAGAGGTTTTCAGTTCGTCCAGCATCCAGCATCTCCAACAAACATTGACCTTTAACCCAAAATGTATTTTTTAAGAGCAAAACAAAAGAAAAAAGGGACACTGCACGGTAATAAAAATAACCAGTTGTGATTAAATGAAGTATAAGACAATGTTTCTTAAAAAATATACATGTCTATAAGTGTTTTTACATAGTAAACAAAAAGAAATACAGAAAAACATTCAGTACAGAATCCCAGACCTTATCAAACATTCGAATTCGAAGCCAATTTTTTTGTACTTGTTGGCAAAAGGAATTTGTTGCTTCAAGGTGTTGATCCAACATGTTGAAAGTTTAATGTATGACCAGTTAAATTACTGATCATAGAGAAAATGGATCTTAGATCAATTGGGTGAGACAGGTGAAATGTCAGTCAATAAAACTGTGTAAATTCTGCCTCGAATAAGAGACTGTGTAATGTTTTAAGATGTCTAAAGCTATTTCTGACATTGGCCCAGCAATCATGTACTCTTTAGACATTAATCCCAGACCTCATCTTTCTCCTCAGACCTCGCCTATGTAAATCCTGCTTTGTTCAACAGAGCTCTGTTGTTTAGGAGAAGTTTGTACTCATGCCATACATCATTGGAAAACTGGGAAAGATTATTGTGGTTTCATATATGCAGACCCAAACACCATAATAACACACAAAAGAAGTGTTTTATCATCTCAAATAAGCCAGCAATATACTAATCTTCCATGTTTTCTCCATTATAACACCAGTCAGCATGTATGCGTAGGTGACATGTTGGTCAAAAATGGCCAATGTCCTCAGACTTTTCGATTCACACCTCACCAATTAAGATCTTCCATGCTGTGTCAACATCATGTCCACGGCTGACAAAAAATAACATTAATAATAATAATATTATTCAGGTGGAAATAAAAACCTCCTACTTCAGCATGTTCAAACTTCTATTATTCAATGCCAATAGAACTTACAGTGATTACAGTGAAACTCTTCATTCTTTAATATCAAATCCAATTTGTTCAAAGACAGAACCAAAATAGCTAAAAATGGTGATGATTGGCCAAATACATATCTGTTTAACAGACAAACAGTCTTTCTAATAACAGAGTATCAACACAGAAACAATCCAGTGTGCATTTCGTGGCTCCATCACTGTAGAGATGTGTCATAATTTAGGTGGCAGGTTAGCTCAGTTTGCGCAACTCTATCTATCTATCTATCTATCTATCTATCTATCTATCTATCTATCTATCTATACACTCAGTGGCCACTTTATTAGGTACACCTATACAACCTAATGTAATCCAAAACACCAGCTCAGCCTTTATGTTGCCCATATTTTTCAATGTTTATGCTGTCATAGAGGTGTTAATTCATCTATATGTTTTAACATTGAGTTCATAGTTGGTGGTGGTGTTGTACTGAACTGCATCATATTCAGAGGTGTTTCTAATATTCTGACGCCTTCTTGTATTTACAGAGAGAGGAAATAAATAGAAACCCCTCTCAATATAATGTAGTGGAGGTTGTTGCAAGGTGAGATGGAAAATTGCTGCAAAATGTAGGATGACTTCAGCCTGTTCATTTTTGACGCAGCTGATGAAACAGTCTCAGCTCAAGGTCCATTTACTGGTGTATTCTGGAGCTTTTTTGATTGTATCCATATCAGATAATCCACATCAGCAATTGGAGTTACAATAGAAGACAAACAAGTCAGGGGACTTTAGATTGACATTGTTTTCTCAATTATGAAGACTTTGCTGGACATTTTAGTTACACCCAAAGAAGATGAATTGTTTTCCATTGGATCTCTAAGCTCATGTCTCCCTGAGCACCTTCTTAATATATAACAAGAAGAATATAAAAGCATCAAACAGGAGTACTCATAAAAAATTCATTTTGTTTTTTGTTTGTTTCATTGCTGACACTAAACTAAATCTCCACCACAGCGAGATTGGCATGGCTAAAGTTTAAATGATCAGTTCATACAATACTTAATGTTTTGGAGAATTTGTATTTAAATGGCCATTATGTGATTGTCAGATGTAAACAACATAAAACATTCCAATGTCCATGTAACTTCATGTTTATAAGAAAACTCATATTATCATATTATGTTACTCATAGTTCAACTAGAAACATCTTCGTGAAAAAAATAGTTCTTAGTTCAGTTTATCATTTACCAGGTTACGGAACAGAAATGGAAAAAGGTACATTTGACTTTGATTTTTTTTTGTTTTTTTGTTTTTTTTTTTCATAAATATATAGAACTGGCTGACTTGTCTCCTTAGGGGTCATCATGGTTACAGTTGCAGGTGGTCCTCCTAATGTTTCTGAATGTGGCTGGTTGTTGGTGGAAGTCTGGTTATACAGTTACCAGTTACACTGCAACAGGAAGTGTTGGAAATTGACTCCCTTGCTATGTTCTGAGGCTCTGATGGATTTTTAATGAGCATCTCCCAGTTCTGGCTTTGGTCCCGACTTGCTTTGGTAACAGACATTCACAAACATTTGGAATTTCACCACATGTTTATGACTCAATCTTTAAATCAGGGAAACTGTTACAGGTGTATTTTTCACAACTTCATCCACTCACTTAGGCATTTGTGCATTAAATCCAAAAAATCCAAGGTGGAATTAATATGGCCTTTGCATGTTATTATAGTGTAGAGTTTCCGTTGAACGCAAAAAGGAAAACAGAAATTGTTATAATTTTATATAATAGCCTATCAGATAAAACTGCCATTTCAGTTCATTATTGTTATTTAAAATTACATTAGTTAAAATCAAATCAAATTGAAACTGTGATTCACCATTTAGATAACTAACAAAAATATGCATGTACTAGACAGTGTTTCAGTGTTTTTAGTGTGTTCTTTTTAATAAACATACCTGGACATTGTATCTCAGTCAAATAAAAACCCAAATCACCTGGTTAACAATCTTGCTTGTGCTACCAACTATCAGTGACGATTTCTATCCACAGGATGTGCAGCTGTGAGGTCACAGTGTGATGTCGTATCTTGAACAAAATCTCTTCAGACCAGTTTGCTTTGTATTTTTAGCCATTACATGTAAATGTCCTTTTTCTTTCAGATTGAAAAAGTTGCATTGAATTTTTAGGGTGAAAAATTAAACAAATTAAACACAAACACAGAAGTTGCAAGTGTGTGAACTATAATTAGTTAATTAATGACCTGTTCACACAGCAAAAGGCAATGTCCTGGGGGAAAAAAAAAAAAAAACTAAATTGTATTCCACATTAATAAAATGATATGTAATTCTTCAGAACCAATGAGTTTCTTATAGGTCTGTTGTCTGATATCTTAAGGAACTATGAGCAAACTCTTTTCTTAAAACAAGGTTAAATGCCAACCAAGGTTGTGGTTCATGATAACAATGCATATTTACTCAAGCAATGTGTAAACAGGAAATCATGGCCAATGAGCTTGATATGCTGTGTAATGGATTGCAATGAATTGCAAGAGGTCAGACAGGGTCACTGACTTGATGTCGGCTCAGACTGTGCGCATTGAAGACTTAAAACAAATACTTCTCAAGACCTCTTGTCAATACTTCTTAGTCTCTTTCTCTGTTATGTTGCCAGCTTTTTTCCCTCAGTTATCTCCATTTCTCTTACTTGAACTTCTTGTCTTTCACTGTTTTTTGTTTGTTTGTTTGTTTAATTTCTTTGCATCAATTCTGTTTATCCCCATCAGGTGATACAGACCATCCGAGCAGCAGATCTGGACAACTTTGCAAATGGAAAGTTTTCCTTCTATGTGCCTGCTGAGCATCCAGCCAATCCAAATTTTACTTTAAAGGACAATGGAGGTAAGACTAGTAAGCAGACAAGCTGACGTGAGTACTTAATTGTTTTCCCAATTGGATGGTGATGGAAAACATAATTGCTGCATGGATTATGATCAGACTTAATGTTTTTTGAGTGAATGGAGTGCTACATTTAAGTACCCTGCTGGAGTGACAGGGCAAGCTGCAGGACTTTGAGAGCAGTCATGTGTGTGGTTAGGGTTGAGCTACAATTGCAGTTTGGTTAAGATTAGAGAAAGTTTGTGGTTTCTGTTAAATGTTAATAAAGCACACTATTAGAGCTTCAAGTCACACCACACTTTTTCTGTATTAAACCAAAACCATGATCTTTCCCTAATATTTGTGACTAAACAGATGCATAAAAAGTTGAATAATGCTAATAATTTAGTTGCTATGAATGGATTTTTTAAGGACAACAAATGAAATGCACTGGCATTGAGCATTTTATTGATATTTTCAGCCTTAACATTTTGCAGCTTGAATAATATAACTTTCCAGATGTGCTGAATAAGTTGATTGTTGATTAACTATTTATCTGGGCAGCATAACACTTCCTCCCCAAGCATCTGCTGTTGTAAATTAGTTGTAATTTAACATAATTTGTAGGAGACAGGGTTGCTGTACACTACCTGTCTAGCATCAAACAGCTAGTTGAAATTAGCTACAAGCCAGTGAACATAGTGGATCAGAGGGAGATTAAGTGTTGATGTTATACATACACAGTATAAATATATGAATTCTTTCTGTAAAAAATTATTGTAGTGGCTGATCACATTGAGAGCCAACATTCAGAATTTGAAATTGCACATTCACAGGTCTTGTATGAAATATTGCAGTGAATATTATTATGATAATACTGTACACTGAATATAATAGGACAATATGCGTTGTGTTGAGACTGAGTAGTGGGCAATGAAGATGACATCCTCAGTGGTTCACAAACTAGTGAGTGTCCAAGCTGGCTGGGATGTCTTTGATTTGTTAAAAATGCCATGAATGACATCTCTGAGCTGGTTGGCACTTTTTATATTAGCAAGACAGGAAAAGGGGGGGGGGAGCAGGGTATGACATGTAACAGTTGTTGCAATCCAGAATCGAACAAGCAATGGTTGTGGCAAGGCAACATGCAGTGTAACCATTCTGCTACCAAGGCACTTTATAGCCAGTTATTCACTCTGAACAGGGTTCTTCTCACATGAGCTGTGGGTTGATATGAGAAGGTACTTTGCCTCCGTGATGGCAGCTTTCAGTCTTGCTCTGGCAGGCCTGTATGCTTCCTTGTTTCCTGACCGAAAGGCAGTTTTTGGGGCTCTAGATAGAGCAGGCTTTCTGGTCGGGTATTGATTTTGTTGTCTTTTTGATGACCACATCATCACTTTGCTGATGTATGATGTCATTGATAATGTACAGTATATTCCTCAATGTGGCTGCTGTGGTTTGCCTGGGTGGCAGCATCGCAGAACATGTGCCAGTCTGTACTCTCAAAACAGTCCTGTACAGCTTCTGTAACTTCACCTGTACACACTGTTTTTTCCCCCTGATGGTTTATAAAGCATGCATCAGCATTTTGGCCTGATTGGCATAAACCCATTTTTCTGTGACAGTGTTACATTATAATTTGGCAAACATTTTCAATAGTGCAAGTTCTTGCTTCAACCCTTATGATTTATATATTCTAAATGCATGTCTGGATTTTCTTAACCTCAAACATATGACTAAAGGTTATTTGATAGGTGGCACAGTGTCACAGTGGTAACGCTGTGGCCTCACAGCTAGAAGGTCCCGGGTTTGATTCCCGGGGTGCTGTGGGCACCGGCGGCGTGTCTCCACCATGCCTTCGGTGCCTGCTGCTCAAGGAAAAAGGGGCCTTTCTGTGTGGAGTTTGCATGTTCTCCCCGTGTTGACCTGGGATATCCTCCATAAAAAACCCCCACTAAAAACATGCAAGAAGATCACCACCTGACCAAAGGTGACAAAAAGGAACTGGGTCCCCGGGCGCCGCTGTTGGCTGGCAGCCCACCGCTCCTGGTCTGCCGCGGATGAAGGACTTGCCGGGATGGGTTAAATGCAGAGAAAGAATTCACTAAGCATGGCGTGTGCAGTTTCCCCTTGTAACTCTGCATGTTGTGTAGTGACAATAAAGGGATGTCTTCTTCTTCTTGATATTATTATTATGTGTATGATAGATTCATTATGTCCCTACTCGAATTACCATACCTCAGATGGTGTACTTAGACTCTAGACTGCTTTACTTCTAATACAAGGAAAGGTTAAATTGAGATGCCAAAACTCACACATTCCACCTTCAGAATGCGTGTGTGTGTGTGTGTGTGTGTGTGTGGGTGTGTGTGTGTGGGTGGGTGCCACCCCTCTTCTGCATTCCTCAGAGACAGAGAGGAGAAAGTACAAGAAGGATGTGTGGATGGCATGTATTGATTAATTTTGATATTCATTTTTCAAAAATGATTTGAATACACACTAAAAGCTAATAGTTCTACGGGATAGAGGTAAGCATTACTCAATGACTCATAAGATACTGGTGTAGTCGACTTTTTTGTTTCGGTCTCTAAATTTGGAAATGATTGTGTAGAGCTGTTGGTGGACATAATGTTTCTGTCTAGGTCAAGATAACATAAGATACAATAAGATAAGATGACTTACTTAGAAATTGCACCAGAGGAAATGGATAATGTGAGCATACATTAGCACTAATAACAGTAGTGCAAAACAAAAGTGGGTTTATGACGTAGAATTGAGCAAGACAGCATCAAAACAGTGCTTCATTACATGATGCTGGAGTTAAACAGTCTGACAGCTGTTGGGATGAAGGACCTGCGATAGAGTTATTTCTTACAGATGGGATGCAGCAGTCTGTTACTGAAGGAGCTACACAAGCCCCCTACTGTCTCATGCAGGGGGTGGGATGGGTTGTCCATGATCAATGCCTGGCTAACATCCTCCTCTCACCCACTTCCTTGATGGTGTCCAGAGGGCAGTCCAGGACAGAGCCAGCTCTCCTGACTAGTTTGTTTAGTTTTTTCCTGTCCCTCTCTGAGCTTCCACAGCCCCAGCAGACCACTGCATAGAAAACTGCAGATGCCACCACAGAGTCATAAAAAGTTTTTAACAGTGTTGTACATACTCCAGGACCTCAGTCTTCTTAGCAGGTGCAGACGACTTTGGCCCCTCCTGTATTGTTTGTCCAGTCCAGTTTGTTATTGAGGTGGGTATTTGTAACACCTGGGTATTTGTAATCCCCCATGATCTCAATGTCCAAGCCCTGGATGTTCACCAGTGCAGTCTGTAGTACCTTCCTTTGGAAATCAATTTCCATCTCCTTCGTCTTGCTGGCGTTTATGTGCAGGTGGTTCAGTCTACACCAGTCGAACAAGTATTTCTGTATTCCAGTTCAATGCCCTGTGATACACATCCAACAATGGCTGTATCATTGTAGAACTTCTGGATGTGGCAGGTGTCAGTGTTGAGTGTGAAGTCTGCATCCTCCGGATCTGGGCAGTCCCTGAGCAGTCTGGTGCTGATGCCATCTGGGTTTGTAGCCTTCCTCAACCTCAACCTCATCCTCCTGAACTCCTTCCTAACCTTGTCAGCTGTTACGGGGAGGCTTGAGGGGGACAGGGGATTGGCTCCTGTAGAGTGACATGGGGGTGCAGTCTGTAGTACCTTAGTACCTTCTCAATATACACCACCGCACTTGGTGCAGTCATCCGTTCACATGGCCCCTCATACCATTCATATGCTGACGATACCCAGCTCCTCCTTTCGTTCCCGCCAAATGACCCCACGGTCTCGGCTCGGATATCGACACCTTCAGCTTAACCTGTCAAAGACTGAGCTTCTTTTCATCCCAGACAGTCCCTCTATACAACAACAGAGCAGTATCCAGCTTGACTGGGGTCTGCTCATTCCGACAAAATCTGCCAGAAACTTGGGTGTCTTCTTGATCGATGAAACAATGGATCCGAAGTTCAGTGGATCTCCTGAAGTTGATGAAATTAATCCACAAGTAGAGAAAAAAGTAGAGAAAAGCAAATCCCTAGTCTCACCAGTGGTACATCCATTTGTATGCACGATTGACTGAGACGAGTGATGGAAAAAACATGAGAAAGACACAAGACACTAACACACTAACATAAAGGAAAATGGCTGGAGCTGCTTTAACAAGCCGTGGCGCCATCTTGATGGAGTAGACCCAACAACATAAGAATACTGATCCATATATAAATGCTCTCCTGTTGGTTTAACAGGATATATTGCTGGATTTTTTTGAAGGTCCTAAATCCCTCCCGGACCCTCAAAAACCCTAAAGATACACCTAATTGCATAAACTGCAGATTTACCTACACATACATATATAGGTATATACTACATACACTGGCTGTATATATTATCGAGGTTGTATAACATGATTGCCATTTTGACATGTCAACCTGAGTTAATGCTGTCTACTACTCATTTCTAATTGAGGATGGCCTGTTGTTCTTCATAGAGGTGTTTTGGTATCCTTCAGCAACTGAAAAGGACAAGCTTTTAAACATAGAAACATTAAACTTGTAATAGACTTTGTAAATTCTTCAGGAAAAAAAGTAGAATAAACGAAAAGAATTAGAACTAGAAATAATTTAGAGGGAGGAGCAGTGAAGTTTTGTGCTTCTGACACCAGACATCTGACACAGGACACTGGGCCCCCTCTCAGGAGACTTAGGCAAAAGTTTGTTTTCAGTTTGTGCCTTGTCTGACGAGCAGACAGTCCATTTACTTCAAGGCTTTTGAGCTTTGTTCCTGATGAGCTGGCCACTGGCTCGTTCATTTGGAGACTAACTCTCTTCCATCACGCAGGGATCAGCTGAATCCTGAGCGTGCCAAAGACATCCAATTAACATGAAACAAAAAAAACCTTCTTTGAGAACTCTGCTCCAGTCCACTCAATGCCTTCATTTCTCACTTGATCAACGTTATAAAAGTGGGTGCATTGGGAAGAGGGTATCAAGTCAAAACCAAAGAAACCATGACATTACCTGAGCGCTCCAGGAAGCTCCAGATGAGAAAAAGAGATGCATCAGCTGGCCAAGCTGCTTCATGGGACCAGACACACGGAGACTGCCTGAGAGCAGTCCACATGAGAAACCGAGTCACTGCTCCTCTGCTCCCTCCAGAGTGACCTCTTCCACCGGCCATCAAGCAACAGGTGACACAGTACTTCTGTGATTTTGGGTTGATGCTACAGACTAATGGGGATACGTGCAAAGTGTTAGAACAAAAATAGGATATACCATCAGTAAAGCTACAATATCTAATTGATTCAGATTGTTTCTTTTGGCTTCCCATTCCTCTTAGCTGCTGAAATGTACCTTAACACTTTTTAAGGTTAAGTCTAAAAATCTAATATCCTTAAAGGTAAAATATGCTTCATTTACAGAGGTGACAAAAGTATATTATGTACATTATGTTGCATAGATGGCATTAAGATAAGATAAGATAAGATAGAACTGATTCCACAACAGGGAAATTTAGTCCTTACAGCAAGCAGGTTATATATATATATATATGTGTGTGTGTGTGTGTGCATGTGTATGTCTTGTATTCTTACCTACATTAGACGTTGGCTAGCGTTTGTAACCAAGTCCGCAAGTTGTAGGTATGTTCAAATACTGCATTATTATCTCAATTACCATTTGGTCTAGTTGTAATCCCCTGAGCATCAGAACCCCAGATCTTTATTCAGGTGAATGCCATGAGGTTGTCTGCATCAGGACAAATAAGAATGAGAGTCAAAATCACTGGAGGCAAAAAAACACAACATGACGAACTAGAGTTGGGTCAAGAGCCGAGACGACATAACATACAGGTTAACAGACGATCTGGTGAAGACCGAGGTGTATATACTGCATGAGTTGATTGTGAATTAACCTCGGGTGTGTAGGTGAATTGGTAGCAGGAAGGAAGAGATGACCACACCCAGCTCAGCACACACACACACACACACACACACACACAGAGGGAAAGAGAGAGACGGGAGGAGCACACAGGCAACCCATGGGAGGGGGAACAAAGGAAACGCAAAGAATTTAGGAGGCAATGCTGCAGAATCCTGACTAGCGTTATTTAATAACATGGTATGGTCACTGCGGCCTCTAGCATCCAGGGGACGGCATGCCCAGTTGGAGTGAAACATTGACACTGCCCCAAAGAGCAAGTCCATCCATGAATTGGACAAAGACTTTTCTGAATTTATTTCCAAAAGTTTTCATAGAAAAGCTGTCACTGGAACACAACGGCAGATCTTCTTGTTACTTGTGCAAAGATTCCATTCTGTCTGCATTACGATCAACTTCAACTGCCAGATCTTCACCTCCACAACCCTGTGGCTTTAACACCGCCTTCCCTGCACCGGCCTCTGACATCACCACATAGACTCAGCCGCTACCTCCCCATGCTCTTCATATGCTCTTTATGCTATTCATATGCGCAAGTTGTCACCAGGAAGTCAGCTGGATCGGCCAGAGGAAGTCTCTAATGCTCATGCAACATGTTTCCCAACTCAGAAGCCTAAGGAAGCTTGACAGACTTTTTCATCTTATTGCAGCATCCCATTCTCATAATACATCCATGACCACTGCACTGCTCCCAACATGCCTTGTGCTGAAAGGGGTATCCCAAAAGTAACAGTACTATAAGTGGGAATGAAGGTCTGGCTCCATAGCATAGTATCATGTCTGGTATATCAGCTGCAGTTAAGTCAAAGATTGGAGCAATGAAGAATGGCTGCTGCCAGAAATGAAAACCTACAGTACTTGGGGTGTATGTGGTTTCTACCTGTATAACACATTCTGCTGGCATCTTTACCACAGCCTTGTCTCTTTGCTTTTGGTGGAACAGGTACCAGCCTCCCCCTCCCCTCTAAGATCTGCTTTTATGTCCAAGAGAAAACCTGTGGTGCTGTTGCCTTGGTTACCCTGCTGCTGGTGTTTTCTGTTTATTTCCTCTCTTCATTTAGCTTTTGATTTTATCTCTCCTGAATAAACTGGAGGGGACAGGTCATCCTTTACTTTTCAGGTGTGTGTCAGGTTGTATGGTGTCGGTCTACTGTCTTTTTTATGTGGTGTCACCCACTTCCTCTCATACTCTCTGACTGCCCCTTTGTCCCTTTAAATCTGTCTCATTTTGATCTGACAAATTTTCTATTCTTTTCCATCTTGAATGTCTCCTGCATCTCTCCTGGTGTTATTGCACTGCATTCTACAGTTGACCTGAGATAGAGACAGGACTGAGGAGAGTTGACAGCAGTCTCAGTAATGAGACACAGTGACAAGATTCAGACAGGGAGGTTGGACAACATTCTGTGAGCCAAACGCTGCAGGCAGTTAGCATTGTTGTTGTTTACTTGTGCCTCCATAGAACACAGAGCCTGGCAGGATAACTGCATTGCAGGTGTGTGTGTGTGTGTGTGTGTGTGTGTGTGTGTGTGTGTGTGTGTGTGTGTCTGTGTGTCTGTGTGTCTGTGTGTGTGTCTGTGTGTGTGTATCTGTGTGTGTGTGTGTGTGTGTGTGTTCCTCAGCAAATATCCAATTTGAAGATATTACAGCAGATTTACAATTCAAGGTAACTGGATGAAAATTAGCATTCTGATTACTGTAGTATAACACAATTTATTAGAGGACCCCTTTGAAGTACTCCTATGAGATAGTTTGAAATCTTTTGACATACAGAATGTGTATGTAATTATGATGGATTTCTTTCTTTATATTACTTTTTGCACAAATTACAAATAACGCTAAAAGTGGCAGTAGTGGTTTAACTGCATTTCTTTGCAGTGTGGTGGCAGTCACTGTTTTCTGAGTCAAACAACTTTTCAGTAGCTCAGATATGTTATTGATCAAGTAGTGCAGTGGGGTCCATGCAAGCTACATTTCTGAAGCACAGACGCAGCAGAGCTTCCTGCTGCAGTCTGAAATCAAACTGATAAGAATCAGTAAGTGACTCCACTGCCATACACACAAATGTATGTGCAGCTGACAGAAGGACTTCAATATGATGGTGACATCACGCACCAATCCTTGGGCTGATGCCTACAACGTCTCTGCTGCAGGGGAATACAGACACACGAGCTTGAGTTTACTTGATAGAAATATGGCACAGGGTGAGGACGGAGAGGAATTAATCCCGAGGGAGTTGGGATTTTTTTTCTTTTTCTACAGTGTTTGAATTACTAAATTTTGAGTTCACTCACAGTTTGTCCAGCAAATGTGCCCAAGCATAAATTGAGCATACCCATGCAAACATATGAGTGCACACATACATACATACACACACACACACACACACACACACACACACACACACACACACACACAAACATCAATAGACATACACACACAGTTGACAGGGTTGGCATTATGGGCAGCATGTTTTTGTTTGTTTGGTTGGTTGGTCGGTTGGTTGGTTGGTTGCCAAATTGGTTTTGGAGCACTGAGAACAGAGAGCACAGCTTATTGCTTGACTAGCAATTGACCTTAACATTTTTGCCATTTAGCTCACAACACTTTCCAAGCAGCTTGCCCATCACTGCATATTTTCCATAATAAAAGTAGTACAACAAAAACAAAACACTACATTAACCTCTGTGTCCGTGTAACCCTACTTTATAGACAGGGGTGCACATAATTGGTACGCAGGTATGCAAGTGTGACAAAAATCAGATATGCATAACATCCAGTTGTGTCAAAATACACCTTTGCATACCAGCAGCAACAGAGTTGGGTGTGAAAGACAATATTGTGAAAGATGTAAATAGTTGTAACTGTAACTGTAAAGCTGTTACAATCCTACAGATGGCAGTAATGCAAAACTTTTGAATGCTAACCACCATAAGACTCAACAGAATTCATCAACACACATTACTTGTCTACAGGTGTTTCTTGTCAACACATTTGACCCAATGACGTGATCTACTGTGAGCGATGTCCAAAGAACAGCAGACATGAAACTGCCACTTTTACTCTAAACATCAAACTGAACTGGAGCAGAAGAAAAAAGTCTTTGCTCTGACAAGTGTGCCTTGTCTCGAAGCTAACAATGAGATGTGCCACCAAAATGTGACACAAGATGTGTAGCTCACATCCACTTCCAGCAAACAAAACTGGTGCGCTTTATACAGATTCAAACAATTTTCCTTATCCATTATTTGATAAACATAAAAAGAATAAAGAGCACACAAATGTAGCACAAGCTATTACTAATAAACAAGCTAGTCAAACTTAAAAGTCCAGTCACCCACTTTCTAAATGGTAAAACAAGTTGAATGAAGAACAACAGCAAACTCTGTGTGGTGTGCATATTGACGTGAAGTAGGAGAACAGATATTGCAGAGCATTGCACAAACTATCAGTAGGGAGTGAAGAGAAAAGTAACATTCTGCTGAATTTTGGGGGCTGCTCTTGGATGGATCAGATCACATCAGAAAACCATCTTGCAACTTGACAGAGACTCCACTGTGAGAGAATGGATGTACTTAAAGCAAGCAGGAATACACTTGGCAGCATCCTCTGTGTATGACTGTTTGTCCAAATAATCAATACTAGCAATACAGCTTGTTACACTATCATGAAGGTGGATAAAGTGCCTCTTGCACTGCCTTTGAGCAGTACAGCAGATGAGAGGGGATTATCACATCTCAACATAAGTACAGATCTTATCTGTCACACACCCGTCTCTCAGCCCTGAAGCACATTCATCTGTCAAAGATCACCAGAGAGACATTTGACCCAGTGCCAACTGTTGACCTGCGGATGGAGACCAGAAGGAGCATTTTCATCATCTACCATGCAGGAAGCTGAAGAGGAGGAAAGCAAGGAAGATTGCGTTTATTGAGAAAACACCATGCATGAAGTAAGTACCATCTCCTGGTACTCACCTGAGTATCTGACTAAAAATGTTTTTTGCACCCAAGTTTATAGAGGCTTGCGATCTTATTTTTGACTGACGTTCAGTTACAGAGTCTTTGGAACAATATTAACTGTAAACTAAAATGTACATTCAACTATTTTTTTAACTTGAAAAATGTAGCCACAGTTCCTTTCTTAGTCATGAATAGGGTCTGCTCGTATTCATTTTAGGCTGCATACAACCCCAACATTTTCTAGCTACAAGGTAAAGTAGCATGTATTTCCTCAGTTGTACTGTTCAGTGTCACAGTGTGAGGCTGAGCACATTCTATTCACTGATGAATCCACAAAAACACAGAGAATATACAGTGCTTGGACTGGATGCAGCAGATTTGTAAATTACAGCACATAGCACAGTACAAAATCAATGGAGGCTTGATGCATTTAATTCAAGTACAGGATTTGAATAACTGGTCATTTAGCTAATGGGAGCTGAAAGAATAATCTATGAAAGGATGAATGCCACATCCTGAACTGTCTGGAAAGCAATACAGAAGTGTCCACTGCCACACCACTAGACTACTCTAGCTTGAGCAATAGTTTGTCCAATTTTTAAACTACTTTCCTCCACTTCAGAAGCTAACTGAGCTAGTAGGTTGCCGACTGCTTAAGGAGCAGTCTGTCTGAATCCACTCCAACATAGCAACTTCAACACAAAGCATTGAAGTTCTAAGAGGACCCTGGCATTTCATAGAAAGTGAAAGCGAAAGTGCCAACATCTTTCCCCTCCTGCTGTGCCCAACTCCAAGTGCACTCCCCTTTGGCTCCAACCATACACTGATCTGCTCAATGGAGCAGTGGACATGACTGTGGCTAGGGGTGATCTTATCTCTAATGGTGATACCCGTCCATCTTGATACCCAGGTGAAACTCCTTCAATCAGCTCTGCTGTCTCTGACACTGACCTTGCTAATGTGTCTAATAGCAACCAACTGTATCTTCCATCTACAATGGGGGCTGTAGGGACAGGCAACCTGAAATCTTTATTCTGGGTGATTCCATTGTTAGATCTGTTTCATTCCCAGACACTATCACTTACTCTCTTCCTGGTTGCAGAGTTACACATGTTATGGAACTGATTAGGAAGTAATTATCCATATAGATACCAATGACATCATGGATAAACAATCAGTCTAACTGTTTTTTTCTGGCCCCATTCCCACTCTTTCAAAAATCCCTGAATGTTTAAGCTGTCTTTATAGTGTGTATGAATGGCTAAAAACCTTTTACACTGCAACTGGGCAGAACTATATTAGCATTGGACTGTTTTTGGACCAGACATGACCTTTACAAATCTGATGGCTGCCAGATTGTTGTTCACGCTATGCAAGACTCTCCAGCATTTATATTAGGACTGATCTCTTGTTGCCGGACCTGCCTGACTTTGACTTCACCTGATCTTCTGTTCCACAGTAAACACCTCTGCACTCAGTGTTTCATCCTGCACTTCCTAGATCTTTGCCTGTCAGTTACTGTTGAATGTTAGGTTCACCTAACATTTCAAGAAACTCTCAATAGATATTGCTACACCTTGTACTTTGTGAGATAATAGTTACGAACAGGACGTTGTTCAGTACTACAGCTTATACGTCCATGTCAAACCCAAGATCAGTCAGTGAAAGCGATTTCCGTGTACTGGTGGTACTGCAATTGGATCCTCACCATGCTCGTTACATATTTGTTTGTTTATGTTTTTAGGTGGTTGGTTGAGGTCGGAGGACATGTCTCCAAGATTCTTTTTCAAGTCACAGGTCAGGTTTGGTGGGCTGAATAAAAGTATTCTGATTTGGACTCATTTAGCGGGAGACATCCAGCATTTGATATCAGAGAGACAAGGCAGAGCATGAGAAAATTTGTCTATGTTGCTAAAAGTCAGAGGAACATAACGTTGAGTGGAAATTGATGTTGTACCTATGGATTATCTGATATTAAACAGAAAAAATTTCCAACAGTAAATGCTGGTTTTCCAAGCTGCCGATGACTAACATTCTTCTGCCATGTCTTCATCATCCCCAGAGTTACAGTCTCTTACAGAGTTAGACTAAAATACCAAGTCTGAACTAAGTCTAGAAATAATAATAAGAAGAAGAAGAAGAAGAAGAAGAAAAGGAAGAAGAAGAAGTCAACAATACACCATGTTCCAAATTATTATGGAAATGATATTTTTCTCAGATTTTCCTAAATAGTTGAAGTAAATGACAGTCAGTATAATTTTCAGGTCATCAACCGTTAGAGTATAATTCAAATTTTATTGAACAAGCCTCCCAATGATAACAGAATTTTTCTTAAAAAATAAAAAACTCAAAATGCACTATTCCAAATCATTATGCACAACAGTTTCAAAACATTTTATAGGTTGTAAATAACTAAAAACGGTCATTTGTTGAATTTGCAGCATTAGGAGGTCATATTTATGGAAATCAAAAACATCTTAACAGGCCAAGTTACGTGTTAACATTGGATCCCTTCTTTGATATCACCTTCACAATTCTTGCATCCATTGAACTTGTGAATTTTGGAGAGTTTCTGCAATTTCTTTGCAGGGTGTCAAAATAGCCTCCCAGAGCTGCTTTTTCTATGTTAACTGCCTCCCACCCTCATAGATCTTTTGCTTGAGGATGCTGCAAAGGTTCTCAATAGGGTTGAGGTCAGGGGAAGATGGGGGCCACACCATGAGTTTCTCGCCTTTTATGCCCACAGCAGCCAATGACACAGCGGTATTCTTTGCAGCATGAGATGGTGCATTGTCATGCATGAAGATGATTTTGCTGCGGAAGGCACGGTTCTCCTTTTTGTACCACGGAAGAAAGTGGTCAGTCAGAAACTCTACATACTTTGCCAAGGTCATTTTTACACCCTCAGGGACCCTAAACGGGCCTAGCAGCTCTCTCCCCATGATTCCGGCCCAAAGCATGACTCCACCGCCTCCTTGCTGACGTCGCAGCCCTGTTGGGACATGGTGGCCATCCACCAACCATCCACTACTCCATCCATCTGGACCATCCAGGGTTGCACAGTACTCATCAGTAAACAAGACTTTGAAAACTAGTCTTCATGTATTTCGGAACCCCCCGCAACTGTTTCTGCTTGTGAGCATGGTTTAGGGGTGGCAGAATAGTAGGTTAATGCACAACTGCAAATCTCTCGAGGATCCTACACCTTGAGGTCCGTGGAACTCCAGAGGCACCAGTGGCTTCAAATACCTGTTCGCTGCTTTGTAATGGCATTTTAGAAGCTGCTCTCTTAATCCAGTGAATTTGTCTGGCAGAAACCTTCCTCATTATGCCTTTATCTGCACGAACCCGTCTGTGCTCTGAATCAGCCAAAAATCTCTTCACCGTACGTTGATCACAATCAAGTTTTCATGAAATATCTAATGTTTTCATACCTTGTCCAAAGTATTGCACTATTTGACGCTTTTCTGCAGCAGAGAGATCCTTTTTCTTTCCCATATTGCTTAAACCTGTGGCCTGCTTAATAATGTGAAACATCCTTCTTAAGTAGTTTTCCTTTGATTGGGCTCACCTGGCAAACTAATTATCACAGGTGTCTGAGATTGATTTCAACAATCCAAATAGCCCTGAGACACAAAACCATCCATGAGTTTAATTGAAAAACAAAAAAAATAAATGTTTGTGACACTTAAATCCAATTTGCATAATGATTTGGAACGCAATGTATAACACACAGGACATGAACTCCAGACTTTTTGGTTGGTTGCAATGATGGAAATAAAGCAACATTAATTATGATGTTGAAGGAACACCAACACAGCAAAATCACATAAACCAATGAGAGAGATCATATAGATGCACTCATTGGTGGAACATGTTTCTGCACCTCTTGGGCATGCTTATGCTTGGCAGATTTGTCATGGTGGCTCGCATCACTTTTCCCTCTGTGTAATAGACTAAAATCCATGTGGCACATTTTACAAAAAAACATGCCTTTGACTGACACTGCTCTTCATTAAGTACAGGTAAGCCTCCTCCCATTTGGTGAGGTATTTGCACAAACTGTTAGCCTTTTGGCACTCCATCCCTCTGACCTTCATCCATCTTCTTCTCCTTCCTCTTGTTTTACTGGCATAAGCTGTTCGAGTGAATGACTCATCACAAGACGTTACAGCTAATGTTCTACATACTGCCACCTGCTTTACAGAAGGGGAATGTAGAAAACACATCAAATACAAAATAGTCTTTGACAATACGGAAGATTTACAGGAAAATATTTAAACAAGAGTACAGCGGGAGACAAGGGTAAAATATGGGAGAATCCTGGGAAAATCTGAAAAAGACTAAAGCAAAAACGATTAAAAACTGACAAAGTGCTGCTTACTCCGGACTCTTCGAATACTCTCTGTCAGCCATTTTCATGTAATCTACTGGTAAGTAACAAAGTCTTTGCAGTGAAAACTATTGCTAGTTATTGCTGTGAATTATTCAGAGTATGAGTAATGGGGGACTATGGTGTTGACTGAGATTTTTTCCAGATGTTAATTACAAAGCTGTGAGCAGCACAAACACCCCTGTTGTTTAAATGAAATTGAACTTGAAAAAAAAAAAAAATGAAGAAAATAAATGAAGAAATAAGGGACCTAGTGACAAGATTTAACACCAAAGGCTAATACAGAAAGACACAGAAACACTGAGAAGTATTTTGTGTGTCTTCTCTTTCGCTCCCTCTGCAGGTGGGCAGAGTGACTTTGCTTGTATATGTGCTTACATTTGTTTGCGTGTGCATACCCAGAGGCTCCATGCATGTCAACACACTATGCAAATGAGGATAACCTTCTGTGCAGTCCCATGGGCATACCCAGAATACATTACGAAAACCGCACGCATAAATACAAACATATAGAAAGACATGCAAACATAAACACATACCACTGTCTGCTAGCTGACATGCTTCATCATGGCTTGTAGCACCCCAGGGCAGTTTGGACCTACAGTGCTTTGTAAAGAGATACTCTTCATACATATTTAAGAGCTGTATCTCTGTCCGTTTAGCTTCCATTTTTTGCAGCTCCTGCCTCCATATATTTCCCAGTAATCATTGTTACAATAACCACAATCAATACCTTGAATATCAAAGTTGAACAGGATCATAGATACCATCTAGAACATCACACAACATCATTTGAGGGATTAATAATGATATGAAGAACAGTTTCTATTCTACTATTACTCACGTCATCACCTTGCAATGCTTTAGTGTCTAATGTAGTTTTTAATTGCTTTTATCTTTAACTGTACTTTTTTATCTTGATGTCCTTGGTTGTATAATTCTTAATTGATCTTAATCTGATTTGAGCTGCATGAAAGGAATGGTAGGATCTTGCCTACTGAGTGGACCCCACAACCACCATCACACTTTTTTCCCCCTGTATTTTGGATTTTTGATAAGTCTTGCTACAACTAACCCTGCAGTTATGTTTTGCATCCATGCTTCCACTCACCTCTCCACCAGACTGCACTTTTTGGCTTTTTTTTTTTGTTACACTGTCTAAGAAACACAAAATGGAGTCACTATGAATTAACTTTGTTTGCCAACAATAGTTTCATGAAGTGTTTCCAAGCCCATGTAGAAATATCCCTTATACAACCATGTGTTTCACAAATGGTGAACCTCGCCCGATCCTAGCTTGTGAACAACTGAGCCTCTCTCTCCTCCCCAATTATTCCCCACTGTTGATCTTTTTCATTTTAATAATTATCTATTTTTTCTCAGTGATAAAGAACATAAGATGTTCTTGTGATGGTCCTTGAATCCCAGCTATGTGCTAACAGTGTGTAATATGCTTAGATTAAATGCAAACATATTAATACAACAAGCTTTTGTATAAGAAGTGATTGAAAAGGGCACAATGCATGCAGTAATATTACACACAGGCTCTGCTCAGGTGAAAGCCAACATCACAAACATTGCACTGCCCTTAACTGGGCTCAATTAGCATAAGGAGCATCAGTGAACAAAAACGGAGCAGAAAAAGGAAGGTACGTGAGACTCCATTAATCTGTGACATAATGTACTTACAGTTCAGTGGATGCACACGAAGCAAAGTCAAGGCAGGAACACCCATATCAGAACTCAACTAGTTGCTGGAACTAAGTAAACAGACTCTCTTGAATAGCGCCTTCAGGGAGGAGTTCCATCTCCTACTAATACCACTCTGAGACGGGCAGGGCAGAATAGTCCAAGTGGTACTGGCCTTTTTAACAACATGAGGTGCAACAAGATTGTTATGATTTACTGATCACTGAGGTTTTAGCAGGACCTAAGAGGCAGACAAATCAGCATGGGAACGAAGGGAGCCCTTAAAACACAAACTGTTTATTTTCAAGAACGAAAAAATACTAATACAAAAGTAACACTGGGAACAAACAACAAATGAAATCTCTCAAACTCAAAAACAGCCCTTAACAAAATAATCTACTACTTCGTGGAAAGCGGGTAGGAACTAACGAAAACTAGGAAAACCCACTATGGCTAATAAACTAAGCAGAGACGAAATACGCACATAGGCGACTAGGAACAAAACAACACTACTATGATAACAAGAGACAAGGAAGTGACTGGAAAATCTAGCATGAAGCTTGAACAATCTGGTGGCAAGGCATCACTGCCATGCCACTTAAATAGCAAGAGAGATCAGTGGAATCAGCCTCAGGTGCACCGTCTGCTCACAGAACCACCAGGCCACACCTACACTGCAGAAATGGAAAGAAACACACACACACACACAGCACATACACAGAAAAAAACATAACCAACATAATAACAACGCACAGCATAACAAAGATGAATGCTCTTGGATAAAGTTGAGGCTTGTTGGCAGAGTTTGGGAGCCCTTTCACAAGACCACATTCTGAAAGTGTTATGCAGGCAAGTTTTGTGGTGAAAAAGCTAATAGCTAAGAAGCTGAAAGCTAATTTAGATGTCTGCTGGGATAAATGGACTGTTTGGACTGATAAGTGGACTGATCTGCAGCTGTAAAAAACAAAACAAAACAAAAAAAAACAATGTTTTGGGTGGAGCCACAGTGACCTTGTCTAAAACGAGTTGTGACTGAATTGCATTAATCCAAAAACTTGATCTGTGAGTTTGAAATGTTGTTTTATGAAACCCTTTGGGAGCTACTTGTGTGCTATCCAATGTGCAGGTCCTTTACCTGTTTCTCCTTTTTTAATGTACAATACACCCAATGTCAGAACTACTGAAGAATAAGCCACCACATTTCAAAGTCAGTTACTTGCTCCTGCACTGCTCTACCTAATCATGTCTGATCTATGATGATGAAGAGTCATGCCTTTTTAGACAGAGTAAGATCATTCAACCAACATTTTTTACTGTGCTCGCTTAAAGTGCTGTTTGTTGTCTCCCTCACGCTTATCCAACCTTTCTCATACCATTCAACATTTCCTCTACCATTCTTTTGCCTTTCTTTGTTCATCTCACCAACCTGCTTTCTACACCTTCTTCCCTCGTCCACCTCCATCCTGTCCTCACTGTCCCCAGACAACACTGCCAGTATAATATCTCGACGGCGTGGAGGCTTCAGCCAGGACAAAGACCAGGAGTTCTTCAGCCTGGTGCTGGTGGTGGCTGATGGTGGGGAGCCTCCTCTGAGCAGCACTGCTACACTCTCCCTCAGGGTCTGCGTGTGTCAGAGGAACATTAGGGGACGTAACAGCAACATCTGTCAGGCCCAGGCTTTCCTGTCTTCAGCTGGCCTCAGCACTGGGGCATTTGTGGCCATACTCCTGTGTATTGTCATTTTACTGGGTAAGTATATGAGTGCATGTAAGTCTATCTTTGTCTTTAGATTAGATTAGATTAGATTCAACTTTATTGTCATCGTCAGAGTGCAACACAGAGACAACGATGCAGTTTTGCATCTAACCAGAAGTGCAAATAGTCATAATATCCAAAAAATATAAATACATGTAAGTAGTGCAAGTGGCATGAGGTATAAACAGTTGAGGTAGGTGCAGGTAGTGTAAGTAATTTCTATGAAACCATGTAAACAGGACAGTGTAAACACTTTATTTTCCCTTCTGATATGACATGTTTACATGAGCAGTGGAAGTATCACTGATTAAAGCCTCTACGTGTAGAATTTTACTTTTTGGAATGCAGGTTGTAGAAAGTGAACATCAGGAATCCATAAACAAAACAATTTGGCTTTATTTAGAAGAAAACAACATTGTTTTTTATTTCTGTGACACTTTATTTGAAGGGGTGTACATGAGACTGACATGACACCATCATAAACATGACATGACCCTTTATGAATGTTTGTAACTGTTATCATCAAGCGTCATTCGATCAATTATATAATTTTTACAGGTGGTCCCACACCAGAAATATGGCCCTATTGGTGGTCTGTGCAAACAGGTTATTACAATTCATTTTTGCATTTATTGTTATGTAGCAATGTCTAGTTCCCATAGAAATCAAGTCAGCATGGAGGTGGTGTGGGTGGATGGTCAAACAAAAACAGGGACTTCTACACAGGAGAACCACTATTTGCTTCCTGTGTGAAGCCAGACATCAACGCTGGCCCATTTTAACTTCCATAACATACTAAAGTTACGCCACCTGTGTAACAGTAACATACTTATTTTAATCAAATCAAACCATGATCCTTTCTTAGACCTTATCAAGCAGTTTTGTTGACTAAACCTAACCAAGTAGGTTTGGTGAGTAAACCTTACCAAACCGCAACAGTTTCACAATGTTAATCATCACAAAACTGTGACCATCTCACAACCTTAGTCACATGATCACAAAAGCTCAGTGTAACAAAAATCCAGTGTACTTGTCACTGGTACTCTCCTCAGGTTATATATGTCATTTTGGGAATGGTCATATATATTTTTTGTGAGTCAGTGGCAATTGACCTATTCAGTCACAATGGAGGAAGACCACTAACTGCATTCTGTGAGGATTCAACAGGTCCCTCCCTCGCTTCCTGTTTAATGCTGTCTTGGTTAATGTCAAGTTGTGAAAACAAAGATAATGTCAACTTTGCAGTAAAAATGACATGACTGACCAAATGTGACTGAATGACAAAAGTCATAAACATTAATAAACACTTCTTCATTTTTATGACGGGTGTCATGTCAGTTTTATCCACACCCCTTCCAATAAAATAATGCCATTTTTTTCAGATCATTCCATTCAGTGGCTTCCCCACGCATGATCATCGTAATACTTGACATAACATCTTTGGCACATTTCAGGAATTTGAAAAATGAAGCTGCACAACGCAGCTTTCACATTTTGGTCACAATGAATGTTCCAGGCTTTTTTTCATGTTTGTTGTTGAGTTATTTGTGGTCACAGAGTAGGGGCAGTTGTCAAAACATGATCTAATTATGGAACTTCTGTCATAATAACAGATGGGGAGGCAGCTTTTACTTATTATGGCCCCCTATTGTGGAACAGCCTGCCGGAGAACCTCAGTGCCGCAGAGACTGTTGATGTTTTTAAAAAGAGGCTCAAGACCCACCTTTTTAATCAGGCTTTCAATTGATTTGTTTTTATTTATCTTATTCTTGTAATCAGGCTTCTTATCATATTTAATCTTTATTCGTATCTTATTTTGTTGCATGTTTTAACGAAATGTTTAATACTATTTATTTCATTTATTCATTTTATTTCATTTTATGTTTATGTCATAGTCCCTTGGTTTTTAGCTCCAGTGTTTCCTCATGGGGGTCCTTGGTTTTTAGGTCAAGTGTTTCCTCATGGGGGCCCCCCTCACTGGGAGCTGCTCCTGGTCTACTGATGGGGGCGCTGCTGAGGGGACGGCTCTGGCCTGGATGGCTGGAGGCCTCTGCACCTTGGTGTGGGGCCTCCTGTCTGCCTGGGTCGGGGTGGTCTCGGGCGGTGCTCCCCGGTCATGAGCCGGGGGCCCTCTCAGTGTGGATGGCCCTCAAAGGTGGCTTATTCCTTGTCTTGTCCGTATGGGTGTGTGTGTGGGTGTATGTGTGCGTGCGTGCGTGTCTGTGCGTGTGTTTCTGTATGTAGTTATGAGGGTGGGAGGGCTGGGGTTTCTTCTTTGTTGTTTTTAGCCTCTGTGAGGCACTTTGTGTTGCTTTTAAGTATGAAAAGTGCCATATAAATAAATAAAGTTTGATTGATTGATTGATGGACGTGTAGTGGTGGGGGTGGTAAGTGCTGTCTTTGTGGTCTCTCATGTAGGATGGAAATGACCTCTTGCATCTTTCAAGTCATGTTGATGTCATGTCTCTTAGGGAGGTTCTTGTCTTAAGGGTGTTCCAGCAGAGAGCTTAAGGTGTTCTGATGCTTTGTAGTAAGTGCTGACTTCATGTGGCCTGAAGACTGGTAGATGTTCTTATAATCCAGCCATGTGAGGGATTCTCACTGGGATACTTGTAGTGGTCCATGTTGAACTGTATCTTTCCTTAAGGTGGCACATGCCCCCAAATATGGCACACCTTCCTCTCTCTGTCGTCCTCCTCACTAATTACACACTGTGCTCTGTGATCTTTTACTTTATAAGATGGTATATTCATCTGTTTAAGTGGGTTTTCTTTCTCTTCTCCCATTAACAATCACTTGTTATCGCCTAACATCAGTTCCAAACTTTAACATGATGACACTCGAGCTAGTTCCATTAGATGAAAGATTGTGTGATGTGGTGGTCTGCTTCCAAAGCCAGTTAAGTAACTTTTGGAAATTAGATTGTTGTCTTACATTGAGTATACTCTTTCCAGCAGTCAAAAATCAACGTCCATGCTCCAGCTCCTTGACGTCGAGGTGTTTTAATACCCCATGTGTAGAAGTTTTTGTTTATAGAATAGTGCGACAATCCAAGCGCAAATTGGTTCAGCCTGTGTCCTTCACCTCATGGGCCCATAGATCAGACCTTAGCAAAACGGTGGGATGGAATTGCGTTGTTGTCTGCCACAGTGTGTTTTTCATACTACCACTCAGGGTCACCTAAATTTGAAAGCTTCAGATTCTTTACAAAGCGGTTTTCAAAAGTTAAAATGTATTCTTCCCACATTGTGACAATGTCTGCCTGATGTTCATCATTGTACATGATGCAACTGATCAAGTATTTTAGTATTTATTTATTTGTCAATCTTTCTCCAAATTCTATTTTGATGTGATTTATGTGTTTGTTTTACAAGTAGAACTGCTCTTGAGGTTTTTGTCTGCTTTTTTCTCTTTTTTTTTGTAGTTATTATGTTTTTGTTGTTTATTGCACGTCTCTTGTGTTTTTCAGTAGAATTCAATCTGCAGTCATCCAATCATTTATTTCATGTCATTGAAAAGTACTTTGGCTCTGGTTTTCTGTTATCTCTCTATGTACTTTTCTTCTCTTTTCTTCTTTCTTCCATTTTACCTCTTCTACTTATTTCCCTCCAGCTATTGTGATGCTGTTCACCCAGCTACGAAATAAGAAAGCAAGCAAAGAGCCCTTGATTCTCTCTGAAGAGGACATCAGAGAAAATGTGGTGACCTATGATGATGAGGGAGGCGGGGAGGAGGACACAGAAGCCTTTGACATTGCTGCACTTAGAAATCCTAAAGCCTCAGAGCCTCGCAGGAAGTTCCACACCTACCTTGCCTGTGGACCCAGCACATATGGAGAGGAGGGTGAGGCAGAGGATGATGAGGAGCGGATTGTGGTGGTGAGGAGGAGGAAAGCACAGGAGTTGGATTACAGGAACTACAGCCCAGAGTCAGAACCTGCCTGGTTTGTTATTGACTGTGTTCCTCGAGAGATCAGCCAGTCAGCACCTTCGCTTCTGCTAGATAGTCATGACATCATTCAGCAGATCATCCAGCAGAAGGTGACAGAAGCAGACTCTGACACACGGGGCCCGCCGTATGACTCACTTCAAACATATGCCTATGAAGGCTGTGGGTCCTTGGCCGGGTCAGTCAGCTCTTTGGGCCTGACTGCGGCAGTGCCCGAACTAAACTATGCAGACTTGGAAGACTGGGAGCCAGAGAGGCAAACACTGGAACAAAGTGTTGGAGAGCAGCTGGCTACAGGCCAAGCTAACCCTGATACCTAATGATTTTTTATTTTATTTTGATTTATTTTTTTACCTTTTGCCAGGTTTGCTGAAACAGATTGCTTTTTACTCGTGCCATGTGAACTTTGGTGCAAGGATTAATTACTACTGCAAAAAGCTGGCAATTAGGAACTGTGATATCGTGAAATCTAAGGATAAGAAAAGCCATTTACATGTAGCATGAGAGAAGAAAACACAGACTGAAAGCAGATTTGGGGGGAAAACATCCTAGCTCAAGTGTTTATTTCTGAAATGAGGGACAAAATGTAAGCTGGACCAGAGATGACCAGAGTTGTAAAATGATGTGTTTTCCCTCTCTACTCTGCTTGTTATGTGTGTTAGTGGGAAAGGTACAGCTAGTTCTAGGTCCAAAGGATTCTGATCTTGATCTTCACAGTCATTTAAAACCCTATCACAGTTAACCTAGAGATCAATACCAAAATGGCTTGGAGCATGATGACCCAGTGTTTGAGGTTCAGGTCATTCATTGGCTTGAATAGTCGGAACATGAAGTTTTACTGATTTGTTAATCACACAGCCAAAAATTATACTCACTTGATATACAGTAAGATTTATCTGCAAAGAAAGATCTAGTTAAAGCTGTGGCCCCAGTGGAGGGGGCACAAACTGCAGGTGTTCTAAAGGCTAAAGAAAGCTGCAGACCCTTGGTGAATCATTATTATTTATCCATTCTGTAAGGTCACGGAACCCTAAATATGTTTGCATGCACATAGCGACAGCAGGACCCCGAAGTATCAGCTTCCCAGGTGTAGATTAGTGAGGGTTAGCTAATCTAAATTCAAGTTTCATGGTCATGCTCTGAGCCTAATACTAAACCAAATTGCCAAGAATGTAAGGTGATCTATCCTAACCATTTTTCCACTGCAGGTACTTAACCAATAATCTAAGATATTATACTGTACTTGTTGTCCACAATTTAACACTGCCAACCACAGAATTCTCATTGACTGTCAAGTGTTGGTCTTTCTGCTGACTTGTTTCAGTCTTAAATCTCCAACAGAAAATTCATCATTACCAGTGAAGAGCATGTTTCACAAACCTACAGGTATGTCTTGTAGGCTTGCATAGAGTAGTTCTCTCAGTCCACTTCTCTTCTCACTATACATGCAGCCAGTGGGTGATATCATCAGGCAATATAAAATGACTTATCACAGCTGTGCTGATAATACACTGTTATGCACTTTGGTCAAACCCGATGATCCTAAGGGCTTGTCCTCACTTAAAACTGATTTTCTACTATTAGTATTTGGATGAACATTTTTTTAAAGACGAATAAAGATAAGATGAAAGCTCTTTTACTCTGCCAGTAAACACCAAGCATGATGAACTATTTCAGAAGTGTGTAACTTCTCAACGAAAGTGAGTTTAGCGATCATTTTGCAATGACACCAAAAGACTGATTCATCATTTCAAACAGATTAGACTACATTATTCACAAACTTTCCAAAACACTCTATTAACTGACTTCAGCTAATTTAAAAGTCTGCTGCAAGACAATGATAAATAATAGGAGGCACAATATAGGTCTGCTGAGAGGCTTTGATACCAGGTTTGTTTTTTCATTCACATTTTTGAAACTTTGACATTTCAGACATACACAATTGACAAGTAACAATGGGACTGACTTCACACAGTCTTATGCTGAGTAGCACTGTTTTCTTACTTTGTATAGTATCTGCACATGGGATGGTCAAGGTTAGGAAAGATCATGGTTATGGCAAATAAAGTATGTGTTGTATCTCTAATTTTGTCAGATGCTGAGAAATGTTCTGGTCCACCCTCTGGCCACTAACCACTGATTCCAATTCCCTCTGAATGGCCTTCCCTCCCCAGACACTATTGAGGACCTGGACAGTTTGGTTTGTCCAACAATTATTGGTTACCCTGGTCGAATTTGGTGCAGAAATGTTTGTTATAGTCACTCTTGACAAAAAATCTGCTTGACCAATCATTATCAGTTTAAGTTAATTTTATTTATACACCCCATATCGCAAGTTAAACATTTGACTTAGGGGGCTTTACAATCTGTACTGAATCCCTTGATTGACAGCAATGCCACAGGTTGCCTGAGCAGTGCCAAAACTCCCCAAATCAAGCAGTGAACAGTAAGCAGTAATCGTAAAAGAATAAGCACATTATGTTTGATTTAATTAAGTTCTTGCAGTGGAAAAAGGCCATTTGTTGACTGTGCAATGTCCAGACCATGGCTTGAAAACAGCTACCAGGTGTACATTCTGAGGAGTGACAAGGCTGCGTGGCATGCAGAGACATGGACAACAAAACTGACAGTGATACATGGTAACACTGACAAGTGACAAGTTAATCATCGAGACCATTCCATGCCAACTGCAAGATCAGACATGACTCCCCTGCCCTTTTCTGTTTGTCACTCTCCTAGTAACCTTGCTGACTTCTGTAAATCTATGGAAATTTGTACTTCAGTGTGTATCTTTTCACTGGGCTGAAATCAATGTATCTTTTCTGATCTTTTCCGAGTGGAAATAAAAGAATAAGTCGACTGAAGAATAATCAGGAAGATGGACAAAATGAAGCCTATTTTCCCTGGTGTATATTTTTATCGGTGAATAAAAGACAAGTGATTTCAGAAGAGCTGTTTTATTATATGCTTTGATTAGTTTTTGGATCCATATGTGCAATCTTTGAAAAGTGCCAGTGTTTTGACTCCATTATTATGTCTGGTGGGGCAGATGGCCCATTTGGGATTCTCATTATGTACTGTGATAAATATGTCTTCTCTTGACAGACCATCTAAGCCTGCACTATCAATCAAAAAAAAGACAAGCTTGTTTTTCTTTTGCTCTTTCTTTTCCAGTGCTCTAAGTGGATTAACAGGGAAATAAATATTTCACACAAAGAGCCAGCAAAGTTTTTTAATTGGGACACAACAGTATTTTACATGCAATAATTGGCTTCAAATGTCTCAGAGTGCAGCTTTTACAGCCATGGAGGGATTTGTAAATCTGCCTCAGAAATGGTTTGTCTGCTGGTGTATGTACAGCTCATCCCTGGAGGCCCGATAAGGGACATAAATAAATCACCACAAAATATTTTGTAAAGCTTTTCCAATGATTAATACAGCCCTTATTACATGGTTGTTATTTTGAATTAGCTAAGCAATTTAATATGGAGTTATGCTTCCTTTTTAGATGATATTTGGTGCACTAAAGCATGAAAAATGACCCTGTCAGCTCTTTAGTAAGTTGGCTTTACACAGCATGTTCTTTTGTTTCATGTTTAGTGGAGAGTGCTTAGGTTGCCTATTCTTATGGTGCTGGTTAACAATTTCTTTAATAAAGGTGAAGTAGATAGATTGGAGTAAAGATTTCAAAACACAACACTGTATTAAAAAAAAGGTCTGGTGTTACACAACAAATTATAATAACCATCACAGCTTGTGCTGTTTATTTATTCAAGAAGTAATTAGGGAGGTTGATGTACGCACTGTCTTTGAAAACAACAGTGACCTCAACAGGGCTGAAAATATGAATAATTCATGACAAATGTAATTGGAGTCCGGAGTGAAGACAGCTTTTAAAGGGTTTCACAGGGTAAACTGCAAATACCAGGTCTGTAACCAGCACACTGACTGGTGAGATATCCAAAACCACTATGCCAGACACACACTGAATAAAGCCACTCATGGTTTCAACATTTGAATGTAAGAAAGGTACAAAAAAGAGACACCACCAATTCCAAAACTGACTAGTATGTGTGTATGTGTACGTGTACGTCTGACAGAGTGTTAATTCACGAATTCACTTGTTATTATGGTCGACTCACGGCAGCAATGAGTAGAAGTCGCACACACGCACCTTAAAAGACAGGTGCTGGACCAAAAGGAGACCACAATGAAAATATGAAGACAAGGTCTGCACACTCTAGCTTCTGTCCTCTTGCTCTTCTTCAGACTTGGCAACTCACATCAGCAAACTTCACTAGAAGTCTGTCAGTCAGACAAGAACAAACTGGTGGACTGGTGTGTGTAGTGGAGGACATGCTGACTAAGTAATTGAATTACTTTCTACATCAAGTAATGAGTAAAGTAATGTCATTGCAACTTTGTTAGAGTTGCAATGACAGGAACAGGCGCATGTTCGGGGAGACCGCTGGGGGTGTAATTGCTTTGCCAAAAGTCCATACCAGTCCAGGCAGGGCCACAGCCTGGTGTGGGGACTGCTGGGAGCTGGAACTGCTGCCTCTGTAGAGGAGTGTGACTGGGCTCACCACTGGGGAGCTTGGCCTCACTGGTGGGACAGTGATAGTAGCTTGACTGAGGCTACCTCTTGAAGGGGACAACCTTAACACAATGTTAGACAACACATCTTATTTTTCACATATCAGTGAAGTAGTTTCCTTTAATTTCAGTATCAAGCAAAACATGAGTGACTTGTCTTACTGTACATCTCATTTCATTCTAAGCAGGATTCAAACCCTGGTCACTCAGCCCCAAACCAGTGGTCCTCTCCCCTCTCTAAAGCTGATGCTTAATACACTAAAAGTTATCATCACCCCACTGTGGCAAAGCTATGTCTATACTATGTCTTCTAATTATTAAAACAAGTTAAAACATGAAAACGACTCTTATCAACACTGGCGCTTCCAGCTCATTTTAGAAGAGAGCTCTGCCCACAGTGAAATACTTCAACAAAATGCCAAATCTCTTCCTCTTAACCCTCTATTCTGTTGGCAAACACCACCACTGCACATCTTAGCCAGCATATGGGAAGGAGTGGGGCAGATGTCTGACAAAATGACACCAGCTGTGTTTTATCATTGAATATTTTTTTCTTAACTTTTTGGCAAACAGAACCCATCTGTGACCGAGCAGCTACACACACACAGCAGGTTCATCTGCTGAGTGACAGCCTGTTACACCTCTGCCCAATCCTCTCCTGCTCTTTGTAGTCATATATACTACTGTACTGTGTTTAAATACAGCCAAATTCACAGTCTAGTTATTTTCATTTACATATTTTTCTCTTTCTGTTTAAGACAATGGAACAAGTCTGAAATAGTGATTTAATCGTGTCACATGATTACTACCTATTAACCAACAGTAATTCCCAAGCTGCTGTGGTGATAAAATCATTATTTTATAATCATAATGCCATCTGACAAAATCAACATTAATTTAGATTAAGGACAACAGCTTATCTGTGTGTTTGGCATTATTGACATTTAAAATTAATGATCACAGAGACGGTTTGAGAGGAAAGGTTTAAGAAAATCTTTCATAATTTTACTGTCACACAATCCCCAACCCTTACTTGGCTGCCTCTTATTATGCAAAAGCTCAGCTGTCTGCATACACACGCTGAGCCATCATTTTAAGATTTATTTTTATTGAACTACTGCACTTCTGATCATGTTATTGTATCCCACTGTGGTCATTATAGATACATAGATCGGTAAACTTACACTAAGCTGACATAACGTAGGTATGAAAAAACACTATTTTAACCATATATACACATGGGCATAAAATCTACTGTACTAGATAAAAAATACAAATAGAATAAAAATGGAGAAGAGAATGTTGGAGTTAACATAAAATGGAGCTCTCACAGTGCAAAATAAAATTGAATGTGCAAAGTCACTTAGAGACTGCACTCAAGGTCAATTTAAAGGTGCAATATGAAAGAACTGACCACCTGCCAAAGGTCAACCCCAATCAAATAGGCAGCAGCATATCACTAGAATAACAGCTAACTGTTACTCACTACACTCTTTACTGTAGCGATCTATGGCTGTGCCTACTGACTGGCTTTAGCTTAGTTAGCCATGCAGCTAGTGGTCCTATCTGTTGACTAGAGTCTGTTTCTATTGAGTTTGAATGAAGTCTGTTTTATGATGACTTAACTTGGCAGTTAAGCTTGTTTTAGTTCAGTGAAAGAGACACACCTGAATGTACGGGTGTATTTTTCTGTCTAACAAGGAAAATAAGTGTAAGAATATATGCTTTCTTAACATTTTGTGAGTTTACATTATTTATATGTCGGAAAAAACTAAGCAAGCTTGTCAAATGTAATCAACTTATCACTCAAATACATCTCACAGCTGAAACTACAGGAGGTCATTCTATTGTACTGTTGTCTCTTGAAATACAGAGTAAGTGGTACTAGACAGGAAGGGTTGTGGCTAACTGGTTAACATGCTAACTTCAGTAGAGATCTCTGCAACAATATACATAAGTATCTTTGACAAAACTGTTAGTTTTATCATTTTAGTTAATTTTAGGAAACATTTTCCCTGCCAATAACAAGATTTTCCATCACTTATGATAGACCACTATTCTGGTAATCCATGATTCCACTGTTATATGGTGGGAGGCGCTGTTATAGATCATGTGAAAATGTGCAGCACTTTCAGGTCTAAAAACCAGTGAAGAAGATCTGGAAACCAGAAGAAGAGGACAGGGTTGTTTCGCACATGTAATGTGCCAAAGACACTACATCTGAACCACACCAGCCTAACACTGAAAAATGCTGGTGCCCAGAGAGATGTATGGCTATGCAAACCTTGTGAATCTGATCTGGATGAAGTAGCAAAGGCTGGTGGGTTGAATAATCGTCACGCTCGTGACAGTGACACACACAGACATGACAATCACAGAGGGAAACAGTACTGACACTGTAATTTCTGTCGTGGTCCAACAGGACCAAGAGTTGTTGCACCTCTAAGTTTTATTGGTCTCTAGAGTCACCTGATGCTCCCAGAGGTTAGAGGTCACTTCCCAAGCAGAGAGCAGGCATGGTCTGACATGTGGGCAGCTAACTCCTATTGTGAACGTGGTTATTGTTGGGAAACTGTTCCAGTTTTTGCCTTGTTTTCTGATTGATTAAACAACTTACACTTTAGATTGAGAGATTATATTAGACAGTTATAGGATTTGGTATGATGGGGAACATTAGGGCTATCGACCAACAGCCTGCACAAGTCCAAAACAATATTCTTACACTGTTTCTTTCAAACTCAGGGTGGGATTCATCTTGTAAAATTGCAGTGGTGGTGTTGATTTGTATAAGGTTTATATGTGTAACTCCTTTTCTGTTTACTATTGACTTAATTAATTTACGTGGTTGCGGGGCAGACACAATCCTTATGGGTCCTGGGTGAGTAACTGCTCTAATGGAAGTGTGTCGGACTGCAGCTCCTGCCTCCTCAGCTCTGTGTTGTCATGATTTTGGTTGGTTCGGCTGATCCAGGAACACATCATGCCTAGACAAAATGCTTACACAGACATTATGTGTGTTCAAGAGTCGTAGATAAAGCCTAACTTTAATTATTTTTTAGATTGATACGTTAGGCAAGATACGTGTAGGGAGTGAACAGGAGTATGTGGTAGTGGACGTATGGATTGAAAATAATTGAAGCACTTAAACAATGGAACCAAGGATATATGTTTATAGTGGAAAGGAATCTGTGCCTGATCTTACACTGGTTTCCAGTAAAATTGTACCAAGGTGGACCAAGAAGGAGATGAACAGCTATGTCCTTTTGTTTTCCCAACCTTTGAGTGCCTTGGAAAGCATTGCTTGTGTGTAACTAAATAACATGCCTGCTGAATTGAATCATCTTGTAGAAAAACGAACTGAAAATATGATCACAGAAGAAGCAATTGTTATAGAGCTAGTAGTGGTTTTAGCAACTCAGCTAAGTTTAGAAAGAAAGAAAGTAAGAAATTGAAAACCCTTGGTCTTTTTTTAAAGTATCACTTAAGCAAAGTTAGTGGTAATTTTTCTGAATTATTTTTTTCTTTGTTTCAGTTTTACAAAATCCTTTGTCTGAAAGGAGGAAAATACAGTCAAGGCTTAGTTAAAGCTCCCCTCCACTCAAAAATGTATTTTTTTCTTCTTGTTCCTACAGTTGAATGTCTGAGCTTCACTGTGCAGAATGATATCTGACAGTAGAAGGCTGCTTTCACATTCATCTACTTCAAGTGGAGAGTTTCTCTGAGCTCACTGAAAATCCACTTTTATCCTACAAGCATCATTTGTGACAGCACAAACAGTTTAAAAGCCAATTCTGGCCAGAGATTCAACTTAGAAACTTGAGGCCTTGAGTGCACAGACACTGAGAAGCAGGAGATGTTTTGTGTCTCACAGTTAAACTTTAGCAATGGAAAATAATTATAAATTCATGATTCTGGAATTTTAAATGAAGAAGGAGTAGATGAAATTTCAAGGATTTCAACAAGATAATTTAACTTTTTTGTGGAAAAACCATATCAGACACAAATTATTATTTGGAGTATTTTATATACATTTTAAAACATGTCTGGGGGGATGTTGAACTTTACCTTTGTCTGACTCTCTGTACAAGCATGTTCGCTATTTGTCTAAGTCTAACACTCACTCTGAGGACAACAGGTGATGTGGATGTACTCTGGGCAGTAGAGTAGGCAGAAATAACAGTGTGGGGGTGTGCACAGAGAAACTCTGGGGGCCTAGTTTGTCCCTGACCAATCATAGGCTACTCAATAGATTCTGAAACACATATGTTAACCAATATGAATGTAACACCAACATGCTAGTAACAGTGTAGTAACATGAAACATAACATCTGAACATAGCCTGACAAGGCGGCTACATAAACCACACCCAAAGATGGCAGATGCAGCAACATCAGTGTAAATTTCAATTGTACACCACAAAAAAACTATACCAATAAACACTAACACTGAAATAGGCAATAAACTACTACAATCTGGAATTGTAAATTAGCTTAGTGTTTATGATTACAGCAGGAGATCAGTGGGCTTGGAGCTGAACACTGAAATTATTTCATTGAAAGGAGAGCGGAGACAATCAATCTGTATGTCATCATTAATGTCCTGATGTCAGTTTTTATCCAAATGGCAACTGAAAAGAATCTTTCAACACTTTGTTATAGGTAGGGTGATGAGGGCCCGTAGGAGATGATTCATTTTGGGAAATGTGTCACTGGAGGATGCATCAAGCACCTCAGCAAGTGATGGAAAGGCCCTGTCTGCTGTGACCTTTCTTTTCAGCTGTTGCACAAACACTTCATGCTCTGCATCTTCCACAATGAAAAGCAAGAACTGTGTGCTGGCGGGCCGTGTCGATGCTTTGTCCCCAAAGGTGTGTGACTGATGCAAACAAGCAGCTGTCTCTGATTTTGGTTGGCATTGATTGAAATCCAACCAAAATCTGCATAGAAAATAACATTAAATGTAGTTAAAACAGGGAGATCAGTAAATCAGTCATTGTGTTAAATTGAAATAAATAATTTACATTTAAGAAGTAATCCATTGTTGCAGCATGTCTGCGGCAATTAGACCTCTTTAATTTGGAACACCAGCGCCTGATAAACTACCCCACTGTATCAGGAGTGTGAGCCAATTCCTGTTCTGGGTTCCAGACCATAGTCAGGAAGCACGGAGGAGATTTTTGTTTTCCTGCTGGGTCAAAGTTGATTCTTCCTTTCAGGAGAAACCCCTTCCCTTTTTCAGCAACTAACAGATGAGACTTTTCAGGGTCTTGAGAGGGAGCAGCATTTATCAACTGACACGCTATAACCTGTACACCTATCTTAAACATTTACTGTTAAACTGACAGACGAAGGAAACTCAAACACATCACATACACAGAAAAACATAACAACCGTAATAACAATGCACAGTATAACAGTATATAGGAAAACAAAAAGCTAGGCTCCATTTGCAGGTCAGCACAATGACGCCGTCCACTCTACACTAACCTCCACCTCTCTGAGGACTTTGTCACGCTTTCTGCAGGCACGCTGCTGCAGATGGGTTTACATTGGAGTTTGTTGAAAGGCTGGTGTGTTTCAAACAGACACTAAAGGGTACCTTGTGCATCTGTATGAGATACCGAGAGACATGACAACACATCAGGTTTTGACGACCTAGTCTGTATTTAACAACCTGGCCACTGTCAAGGTTACATTATCATAATGCTGTCTGTTAGAATTCTGCACTTCAGCAACTCTTCTGCATTAATCAGTTACATTCAATGCTAGACCTCAGTGCCGGTGCAGGAAGTTGTGTGACAACTATGTTTTGTGTGCGAAGGTATTGAGGTGAATGGGTCTGCAAGTAATGCCCTTCAGTGCACTACTTTAGTTTATTTGATAATTACAGCACAGATACACACAGGAAACATGGGGCAAGAGAGGGGTGTGACATTCCACAAAGATCACTGGCTGGAATCAAACAGGGGACATTATGGTCCAATGCTATACATCTTAACCACTATGATACCAGGATGCTCCATTTTAAACTGAATGTAGAAAAGTTCTTTAAAGGTCCATTTACCAAAATTACAGAATTGGCCAACTCTGTAATCATATAATTATACATGAATTCTCATAAGTTGGAAACATGGGAACCTTTCTGTCATGTCATATTAGATGGATGGCAGAGATGATAAACCCTTGCTGCCTAGTAAACGCCCATGTCTTTCAAACTTCACATTTCTAGTTTTTAAATCAAACTTTGTGTTAAAGTTTGTAGTTTTCAACCTCATGCTGAGATAACCCTGGTGGCATCACTATGACATCAGCAAATTTGAAAAAGCTCCTCCAGAGCTACAGAAGACATGTTGTCACAGTACTCTTTGTGACCAGTAAATTGACTTATTGACACAGTGCCCGTTTAAAGAATATATTACCTACTGCTTGCTTGCCATAAAACTTGAAAGTGCTTTTTCCAAGATCAACAACAAACTTTTAAATTCAATTTGTAACAAGTTCAACAAAATGTGTTTAAATAATGTTGAACAGCTGCCATAGAATCAGAATTGAATCTTTGTTAAGCCATGGTGTAATTATGAATATTGTTTCATGTAATGAACATTTCTGTTGTACAGATTATAAGCCATTCTTGGTCTGTGACGGTGGCAACACTGTCACCTCACAGCTAGAAGGTCCCAGGTTCGATTCCCGCTGTGGGCGCCGGGGGGCGTGTCATCCACCTCAAGGAAAGGGGCCTTTCTGTGTGGAGTTTGCATGTTCTCCCCACGTTCACCTGGGGTATCCTCCTTAAAATACCCCCACTAAATAAATGCAAGAAGATCACCACCTGACCAATGGTGACAAAAAGGAACTAGGTCCCCGGGCGCCGCTGTCGGCCAGGATGGGATAAATGCGGAGCATGGTGTGTGCAGTCCCCCCCCCCCCCCCCCCCCCCCCGGTAACATCCAGCTCCAGCCTAGGGCCTGTTTGAACTGATTTGTAATAGATGTAATCAGCACAGTGTTGTTTTACCGAATGAATGTGAATGCGCAGTGAATTTAAAAGCAAGCAATTGAAATGTGAATATTCTCGCATTAGTGAGCAAATCAAATCTTGTTCCTCACTGTTTCAATGCTGAGCTTTGCTATCCCTCTTTAAATTTTGATTTGATTTGGAGACATCTTTCTTGTTTACTCTGCTCCCTTTTTTCTGCCTCAGCACTTTCTTCTTTTCCTCTTTCTCTCTACATTAAGAGTGGGGCTTTATTGTCTCCTCTAGTCCCTGTCATCTCACTGGATTAGAAGTGACTCCTACAGAGAGGGAGGACAAATTGTGTTAGAGTTCCCCGTGTTTTATCCATGTTGTGAATACTGTAGGAAATTGAAGATGGATGAGTTGAGCTTCACAGAGGACTGCTGCTGGTGTACGCCGTTAGCCCTGGTGATTTGAATCATGTTGTGAATAATGCAATAATAAACCAGTGAAGCAGAGACCACATACTGCCATGTACTGTGCACTTTGTTGGGGTTAAGATATTGAATTTCTTTGCTGAGCTCCATAACAGCATGCCACTGCTGGTGCTGGATGAGGGCATCCATTCTTTGTGTAGCACAATTGGTATGATAATACACACACACACACAGGACTACCAGAATAAGTGGTGTGAGACAGATTATTAGAGAATGGTCAAAATCCAAGCAACTGTGGGAACATTACCTTCATTACCTGAGGAGGAACCTGGTTCTGAATTTAGTTCCCTTGCCATGATTTATTGCCAAAAAAGTACCTGCTCTAGAAGAGGTACTTTTTGTTTGTTTGGAGAGTGTGTGGCCCAGTTCAATGGACTGACCAGTTCATTGTGGTTCGGCATGGCTGCCTCCACCAGCCAAACAAATTAGTTTACCTGGGTGAAGTCGAAAAGTTCAGGGGAAAGAAGGTAAAATTGTGAAAAAAGTGTCATTGTAGATGACAGCCAGAGAGGAGGACCAGAGTGATGCAGCACCACAGCCGAGTGAGCTCAGTGAAAACACCAGTCAGTGTTCTGCAGCTGAACGGCATGTAGAAGACAAACACGCTATTTAACCAAAGTACTCAAAGTGTGTTGTCTGTTATTATCTCAGACCTTACAGAATGCCATTACGGATGGATTCAGTGGCATTGAAAAAGTATGTTTTGAGTCATACTTATTTCTATACTGTAGAAATAAGTACTTGCTGTACTTTTTATAGTTCTGTTTCATTAATTATTTTACAAATTATTGATAGAAATCAAATCTTTGTTTGCTGCTTAATTATTGTAAAGAGTGGCATGGGCCTATGGGTGGTGTGTCTTCAGGTGGGCCTTAATGGGCTGGTCTGTGTCAAAAGCCCTGGGATGATCTGAATTCCCGCTCAGCCCATCCCTTAGAATTACACAGAAGTTTTCAGTGCTGAACATCACTCACTGGTCAAAGTTTTGTTCAGCTTCATTCACAGACAAAACGAGTCCTGATGCCAGCAGAACCCCATATTAGGATGGAGGGACATTTCTTGTTGATGTTTTAAACAAAGTTATGCATAGACTGACTCCTGACTAGTGTAAAAGAAGTGAGCTAGAGAGAGAGAGAGAGAGAGAGAGAGAGTGTGTGTGTGTGTGTGTGTGTGTGTGTGTGTGTGTGTGTGTGTGTGTGTGTGTGTGTGTGCAAGCATGCAAGCAAAATGAGCAAGAGAGAGAGTTCAGGACCTGAGAGAACAAGCCATGAAGTCTAAGATGTTTGAATAAGCGACTATAAAACACTGAGCTGATTGGGAACAGGTGTTCTGGAGTTTACAACCTTATTTTCCACCTCTGCATGTTTCCTCTGTCACTTGTTATATCCATTCAAGCATCACAACAGCTTCACACAACAGTACGTAAAAAGAACAGCATGATAGTCTTTGCCTTCTCATGTGTGAAAATTGAGTGGGAAAGAAAAGAGCATAAGTTACTTTTCATTCCTGATTAAGTTGAATTTAGCTCTTGCATCTGGATCTCATTCATCACAAACATCATAATAGTATCTTTTCATTGCACTTCACCTGCCTGCTGAACACCCTCATCTTTCAAACTCTAAACCCCCAGTTTGTAACACAGTTTTTCTGTTAGAAATAAGTATTCTAGCACAAGGTGAGATCACCCTGATGACATCACCATGGCGTCAACAGAGTTATTTTGTCAAACTTGACAAAGCTTCTCTAAAGAAGAGCTACACAAGACCTTATACAATTATTGTCACTGACCTCCTCAAAACGAGTAAACTGAGCTTTATGTGTAAACCAGTGAAGGGCCCCTTTGTACATGCCATCCACTTTTGTCTTTCGGAATTTACTGTATACTCAGCAGAGCGGTGTTATAGAAAATTAAATGCAGTCTTATTACAATTGCACAGGGTTCAATCAACTCCAGGGGTCTTAAAAAGTGTTTTAATTTGACTTGAAGCCCCTATATCAAAATTTCTTCAAGCTCTGGTATATACAGAGAGTGCCTTGGGCAATGGGGCCAAGCTTATATGAGAGCAAAATTCAGAGCGAAATCAGTTAATTTCAATGGAATTATCACTTCAGTGGATTTGCTCATGGAGGCAAAGTGAAACCAAATGGGGCTTTCATGAAGAGTTAAACCATGACAAACTCTGACAAACATGTTTGCTCCACTGACCAACTGCAAAACCGTCTGGACAGTGCTGACCTTTTTGAGAATGGAGTCCAAACAGGAGGAAGCTATGGGATTGCAGGGGGGCTCACCATTATTGTTGAATGAGCTGAGAATGAGAACAGGTCGAAACCAATTCCCAGTACATCTTGATGTCAATACTCTGTCTTACTTATAATATTAACAATCACTTAATGATTCTAATCAATCCCTGTGATGCACGAATGTCTTTGCATGTTGGTCAAATTCTCTAATCACTAGGGAATACAGTAAGCAGCGTATTGAGGCGCTGTGATGGCCAAAATGCTGCACAATGGATGTGGATGTCAGTAGCCCTCCATTGCTTACACTTAAGAATTCATTTCTTGTCCATTTTAGTTTACTTTGACCTTTTGATCTTGTACACATTACCTTCTCATTGAATGTAAGGCAGAAGATAAATGACATGGCACATATGTTGTTCCACCCATCATACTAATTTAAAATGTTATACAAAGACACACATTTTAGACCATTTGTTTACTTAAGTTCAGAATAGTATCATCTGTAAGAGATTATACTCTACCCCTTCAACATTCTTAGTTGTTTTATTTATTTGCTAATGTTTGTTACCATGCTGGTAATTTTTGGTTTATTTCATAGACCTATCAACAGGGAAAATGGTGGGTATCGGGGGAAAAGAAGCTTTTATCAATCTATGTGACTGTTGGCTATCTTATATAAGAAGCTGCATTAAGGGGTGCGATTGGAGTGGAGGATTTCTGACATGATGGTGCTGAATGCCAAGCTGAAGTCCTTGCATTTGTCTCTGGGGATGTTGCAGTATGTATGTAGTGCAGTCCCATGTTGACTGAATCATCCACTGACCTTTTCAACACAACCCTAAAGCAGAGCCGTTAAATTCTGTGTCGGACTGTACCAAAGTTTCTTCTTTTTTTTTTTCTTTCTTTGTTTTGTTTAGTTCTGTTTACTTTTTATCTATTCATTTTCTCCGGTACTTTTGTTTCAATTGATTGTTAAAATATTTTAAGTGATATACAGATTGATTTATGTCCTATGTATTTGTAGTTAAGTTGAGTGAAGGGTTTCTGCAGCATTTACCAAATTAAATTTAAGACTTTTATTACCACACATAATGCAATTTTCATACCTGCCAAAGAATGCTGAAACCAGAGAGGATAATCAGGCCTACGATCATTAATTAAAAATATCATATCAATATTTATTGACAGCTGGGTCCCTCACAGGCATATTTTGGTAAATTTCTAGGACTAGTTTTGCTAGGTTTAGGTAAATGCATAGTATTGCCTCTGAAACAGGATTTTATTTTATTTTTTCAGGGGCAGGAACTAAGCCTAAGAACTAAAACTCTTTTTAAGCATTCTTTAGTGCTTGAAAAGAGTTCCTAAAAGCAATCCTGGAAGCACTCCCCAAAAAGGCTGTCTAAGAAAATCGGAGGAATTACCAGTACTTGCAATTGAAGCTCTGATTAAATTGAAATGCCTAGTTTCTGCAAATGGTCCAAAGGGAGTATGACTGAAGCAGCCTTCTGAGGAAGCCTGAAATTTCAGCGGTGAAGAACAACATGTTCTCTTTGCAACACTGTACAGTTCACCTGGCTCAAGAGAACTGAAGTGTCTCTTGTGTCAGGTCGTAGCAGCAGGCCTGACATATTTGGAATTCAACACTGATATGGAGTAGGCAGACTGAATGTTTACTGCTGAGACTGAACAGTAAACGTATTTGTTTGCACAAGAGTTAGATCCACAGCTCTGGTATTTATTCTGTTTCCATTTACTCTCATAATACACTCCCCGCAGGCTCCACATGATGAATATCAAAGGAATCACAGAAAAAAAAAAAAAAAAAAATTACACTCACTCATTGATTTATGAAGTCCACTTACTGCCTTGGGCCACTCCATTTTAGCAATTTGACTGTGCAGTATTTGTTGTATTTCCTTTACATGTACATGTGTATGCTAGAATGCACTCTTGTACACCTTTCCTCTAACCCTCCTGTTGTCCTCGGGTAAAAATGACCCACCACTGTGTTTAATACCAGAGAAAAGTCCCCTGAATGATATTTTTTCAACTTGAAATTTGATTACTTCTCCTAGATTGACCCCAACATTACAAAAAGTGAAATGTTGCCTTTATTCATATTTCCATGTAAGCTGTACAATAAAGGTACTATAATATTGTCTTTGGGTCTGACCCAAGTTAAAATCACAGTCACAGAGTCAGTTACAGACTCAGAATGCTTTAGTTCTGTCTAAGATCAATCAGTAGCAGACATAAACATGACAAGACATGTGGTCTTCTCCGGTGGAGTGCACTGCCTGTGACCGGATCTGACCCAAGGGGGTGGCACTATAGATGAGAGTGTCTAGAGATGCAAAATCTCTTTTGTCCAAAGGTCGTTGTCCTTTATAGTATATATACGTAGCAAGCCAGCAAAATATGGGATCATGTCATGGGTGGCCTGCAATGCCAAATCAAAGTACGCTTGGAAGATGCAAGTCTACGCCGGGAAGCAGACCAAAGAGGGCCTTGAGAAGAACCATGCCAGTCAATGACTCCCACCCCCTCCAACACACACTCACTGCACTGAGGAGCTTTAATTTGCATGCACTTGTTACACTACTCTATCCGCTTTATTGATGCAGCTGTAATTTGGGATTTCCCCTCGCGGGACTAATAAAGGAAAATTGAATTGAACCAGGGGATGCGGATGGTGCTTGATGTGATAGAGAGACTGAGGGGTCACAATGTCACATGTAACAATTTCTTCACCTCTTATGAACTCGGACAGCAGCTCCTGAAGAGGAAGATCACCATGGTTGGCACATTTCAAAAGAACAAGCCTGAGCTCCCACCTGCACTGCTGCCTTCACGCTCACCACCACTCTAGTTTCCTACCTCCCAAAGAAAAACAAGAATGTGGTACGTCTGAGCACGCTGCACACAGAGGCTGACATTAGTTATCGTGAAGACAGGAAGCCAGCCATCATCCTAGATTACAACTGCAACAAAGGAGGTGTGGACAACTTAGATAAGATTATTGGGACGAGCAGCTGCAGAAGGATGACTGCCCGCTGGTCCCTGGTCATCTTCCACAACATCATTGATGTTTCCTCCTACAATGCCTTTGTGATATGGAGAGAGGTGAATCCCACCTGGATGCCTCGTAAGCAGAACAAGAGGAGGGTGTTCCTGGAGCAGCTGGGAACAGCACTTGTAACTCCATTCATCGAAAGAAGGGAGCATCTCCCCTGCACAGAAGCCTCTGCAGCAGTTGTGAAAGCTGTTCAGAGGGCTAGATCTTGTGATCAACCTGAGGATCCAGCTGCCCCAGCCAAGAGGAAGAGGTGTCAGTTCTTGCTGCCAAAGAAGGACTGTAAAACACATACTGTGTGCTGCAGGTGGTGAATGACATGTTGTTTCTTCAGGCAAAAGAGATTTGGTGTTTCAAATTCAATTAAGCTGCTTTATTTTGGGGGTTTAGTGAAGGTGGATCATTTTGATCCGGAGGACAAGGGGTGTATACAGAATACGAGAACAACACAAGGGCTAGGAATTAAGTTGACTTTGGACTTTGGACACAACACACATCAAACCTGATAAAGATTAACCCCCAAAATTTTGGGCATGATTCTAAGATTATATTTTCATTCAGGCTTGACTTTGTAAACCACATGTTTTTGCCATCCCAAATTATGGCTTTAGGGTCCCACACAAACAGGATTGGTTTATTCAAACATATGTACATAAATTAAATTTCCTCCTCGCCAGATCAACTGTTTGAAAGATATGACATTTCTGAATCCCATGTTTAGATTTCCGCAAGCTGCAACTATGGAGCTTTGTACTCTGTGATTATGAGAAGTTTCCTGAACAGCTGCCATTCTTTGCTGAATTCATTCTTCAGAACACATACAATCAACTGGGGTTTTGGCTAAGAAGAAGTTGAATCAGAAGAACAAAGAAGCTGAACAAACTAAAAATATTGAAGACAAACACATGACAATATAAGATGATCACTACGTGTACTAAGCCATATTCAGGAACAAAAATTACAGGCTTTATTGGTCAGTTTGGATGCAGAAGAAGCCTTGGACTCGGTGAGCTGGGGGTTCTTGTACAGGGTCCTTGAGAAATTTGGCTTTCATGATAGTTTTATTAATGCAATTAGCTCTCTATATAATAACCCAACTGCCCGAGTTAAAATAAATGGACACTTAACAAAGACCATCAAATTAGAACATGGCACAAGACAAGGCTGCGGAATGTCACCGCTTCTTTTTGCACTCTTCATAGAGCTGCTAGCCCAATGGATCAGGCAGAAAGACAACGGAAAAGTTGTTAACATGAATAACGATGAACACAAGGTGGCGCTGGATGTAGATGACATTCTGGGTTACCTAATTGAACCTTCTAAATCTCTCCCTGAATTATTTAAATTATTAGAACAATTTGGTAAATATGCGGAATATAAACTAAATACCCAAAAAACACAAGTACTAAAACTAAATTATAGCCCACCAATAGACCTCCAAAACAGATTCCATGTCAGATGGGACCAAGTGGCAATAAAATATCTTGGAATGCTGTCAAAATAAATAAATAAATAAATAAAAAAATAACCACAACTAAAGAAATTAACTACAACCCACTCCTAAATAAGCTAAAAGCAGATATGTTAAGATGGAATTCCAACCCATTTATGAGTTTAAAACAAAGAATAGAAGCCATTAAAATTAATATCCTCCCTAGAATCCTGCTTCTGTTTCAAGCCCTCCCTGTTGAAATTAAACCTCAGCAATTTAATGAGTGGGACAAAATTCTCTCGAGATTTATCTGGCAAGGGAAAAAACTGAGGGTAAGATTCAAAATGTTGCAACTCCAAAAAAAAAAAAAAAAAAAAAAAAAAAGTGGAATGGCAGTCCCACATCTGAGAAATTACTTTCACTCAACACAGATCAAGCCTTTATTTAATCTATGTAATCAGGAGTATATTGCAAGATGGAAGGATATAGCAAAGACTTTAATTAAGGATTCCCAATTCAAGCAGTATTGAGTAATAAGGAAATAGAACAAATAATAAACAAATTGAAAAATCCATGGCTGAAGTCCCAACTTAAAACCTGGAAAACAATCAAAACAGAATAACTGGATAAGGGACAACAAAGGGACTACAACGTTCTATTCACTTACAAATAAGGGACTATTAAAAGACTTCTAAACTCTAAAAGAATTTTCTTTAGAACAACAGGACTTTTATAGATACTTGCAATATGTAATTATTTTGATAAATGTAATAAAAAACACCCAATAGATCTAGAAGATGCAATACTAAAGGAAATCCTAAGGTCATATTCATGTGAATCTGCTAAAGGTGCTATCTCAAGAGTGTACAAAGGTCTCCGAACAAAAAAATCATACTCCACGGACTATATCAAAAATAAATTGGAAAAAAAAGGAGACTTTGAAATAACAAAAGAAGAATGGCATAACTACTGTGAACTACAGTGGAAATGCACCAATTTACATATATGGAGGGAATTCGCATGGAAATGTTTAATAAGATTTTTTACTATTCCAAAGATGAAAACTCATTACACAGGGGAAGACCCCATATGCTGGAGAGGATGTGGGAGCCGGGATGCAACCCACTGGCACATATTTTGGGAATGCCCAGGGTTACATCATTTCTGGTGAGAGGTACATAAAACAATGGTAGAAATATTTCATATGAAGATACCCAACCATTTCTAAACATTCATCTCAGGTAAATCAGACTTTATTGCTGGAAAAGAAAATAAACATCTATTTATAATAATGATAACTGCAGCCAAGAAAAACATCACCAGACATTGGTTCCACCCCGAACCTCCCACATTGAGAGAATGGGTGGACACAATTGATGACATATTTCTAATGGAAAAAGAATCACACTCACTTAATCTGCAAATGGACAGATTTACTAAGATATGGTCAAAGTGGATCTCCTTTGTCGAAAAGAGACAGCCAAATTGAAGGGACACAACAGAATGAAAAAACAACTAAACCAGTGTTACAAAAATAATGGGCTGATTATTAATTTATATATAATATATAATATTAACTCTTATTAATGAAAAAGAAAGTTCTTGTGGTATCCCCTTACCTGACCACACTAAAATAGCACATGACTGCTAGTTTAACCTCCCACGAAAGTGCTGATATTTTCTACTCTACATATGTTTTTCTATTATACATCCCTGTTCTATTGTTCAATGAAAGTAAACTGTTATCCATCTCCTACCCCCATCCTTAATTATCAATACAAATATGTAGGCAGGTATGTATGTACGTATGTATGTAAGCAAGTGTGTACAGACATAAGCGAGTGCATATTATGACTGATTTAAGTGTTCATCAGAGTGATGGCCTGTGGAAAGAAACTGTTCTGTCTGCTTCCTTTGGCATACACTGCTCTTTTTCTTCTCTATATTCAGTGCATGTTCCAATTGTTTCCCTCTGAAACTTCCCAAAGAAAGACTTGTTGTCTGCTGATCCTAGATCTGCTTACGCTCTCTGCTACCAGGTAGCCACATCCCTTAATGATAGCTCGAGCTACAGCCAATACTTAGAGGAGATGAAACATCCCTGGCCTCGTGTTTCTCTTTCAAATTTTTTCAAATACAAATGTATATTATCATTATTTCACACACTGGTCACGCTGTGTTTGATTTATGAGTGGTGCTGGTTTTTGCTGATTGTAAAAGTTAAAAGCATGCTATTGGCCAGAAACCATTTACCTTCTCTGTTGAGATGAAAGCTATTGTGGGAAAATAAATTTGTCCAGTTCCAGAATACATTAAAATTGACAATAAAAGGGACAGTCAGCGGACTGGAGATAATAGATTGTTTTCCAGCATCCAGCACAGTGTCTATGAGGTGTCTAGACCAGCAGCAGTTTGAGACCTCAAGAGCCAATGTGAGTTACGATTGTAGATACAACGGGATAATTGTGGAAGATGTTTGGGAGCAGTGAGTTTATGTCAGACACCTTGGCACTTGGGTAGCAAAAGATTTCAGCCCTGGGTACTGACAGATGCCAGACCATGGAGGAGGCAACTATGAGACATTGTACAATTATGATATAAAATAATAAATGTTAAAAATAAATAAAATTATAACCAAGGGATAGTTGGTTGCAAAACTTTCTGTCAACACTAACCATAGATTGCAGTACTTCTTTGCTTCTTTGTTGTGCCTTTGTATCTTGTTAGTTTGCCTTATCTGGCTTAGTTTGTGTAGGAGAAATTAAGGGAATTCTCATGTTGAGTTTTTCTAACTAACCAACAAAGTTATATTTAAAAAAATAAATTAATTAATTAAAAAAAGTCCAAAAAAAGATTACCATTATGTTAAATGCTGTGATGCCCTTCCTCTGTACACAATACATTATTTATACCTGTGGTATGTTCAGTTTGACCTTGTTGAAAAAGCCACTTGACAACATGCACTGCATCCATCTACTCCACTACATGGAGTGCCCATTTTGTTACATGTCAGGCCACTTCAACCCACCGTGATCAAAGAGTGTCAGAGTAAAGGCTACCGCTTTTCCTCTGCTCCACCAGGACAAGATGTCCTATAAATAATGAACTGCATGATGGCTGCTGAGTATGCCTGGGCTGAGGATGAAGTGCTCCCAGCACTGCAGCAGATTGGAAGGTAATTATCTACATCTGTAGGTGGAAACACAGGGTAGATGATGGCTAGCTAGGCTGTGCTGGACGGAGGGAGATGTGGTTACTGACTATTACAGCCTCTCTAATTAAAGAGTATCTCTGTGATGATACATATATGCCGTCATACATGTATCATCACAGCAGAAAAACCTATAAACACAACATTGACAAACAGTATTATCACATTAGAAAGTTGTTATGGCTAACTTGTTAGCAAACAGTTGTCTATTCATACATCCAGCAGACACAGAGTAACATCGGTACATTTGTGTCCACTTGTCATGTCCAATATTTACTTTTATGTCTGGTTTGATTTCCATCAACATCTGGCAGAAACATCTGGCTCTGAACTGCTAAACACTCCATCACCTTCACCAACTAGTTTCTAACTATCTGTCTGCTGTGTGGTGCAGGGCAGGAAATGTACATTGTTGTATTTTTCTTACAACAATGGACAAAATGATCATGTATAATGTGAAAGGGATCATTTATAGAATTATCACCAATTCTGCAGTTGCCCTCCATGGAGCATTTAACCTCTTTCAGCTCACTGTTTTTGTTTAATGGCCCACAACTTCATAGTTTTGGTTTGATTTTGGTCTCACTGGTCTAAACACTCATGTGTCCAGCAGCAGCAGCAGACAGCTGTGCTCAGTGAACAGTGAAGTTAAGCCCACTGTACACTTCCTGCCCTGCTCCACACAGCAGACAGATACAGTTAGAAACTAGTTGGTGAAGGTGATGGAGCATTTAGCAGTTCTGAGCCAGATGTTTCTCCCAGATGTTGGTGGAAATCAAATCAGATATAAAAGTAAATATTGGACATGACAAGTGGACACAAATGTACCAATGTTACTCTGTGTCTGCTGGATGTATGAATAGACAACTGTTTGCTAACAACTTAGCCATAACAACTTTCTAATGTGGTAATACTGTATGTCAATGTTGTGTTTATAGGTATTTCTGCTGCTCTGAAGTGGCCAAAAACTAATTATTGCTGCTTTAATGTTTAAGTTTTTCACTTAAACTGGCAACAGACAAGTGTTTTGCTTTAAGCTATCATTATGAGATAAATACTTGCTGCACAATGTAAAGACTAAAGAATAATGACACTATCAGCGTTTAAATTGGTTCCCTCGCTTTCACTATGCGATTTTGTCTGCCACAGGGTACGATCTCCTATGAAAATGAAAGCATCATTTCTATCTGTCTCCATTATAGGCTAAATTGATGGACTTGTTTTTTTTCCTAATGTTTTCTTCTACTCAAGCTATGTTGTTACACCATATAAATAATGACAATTTCACTGTACTCTTCAATGAACATGCTTCTTCTCTCTCATTTCCAAAGTGGTGTTAATTCTTTCTTCCTGGAAATTGGATTAGGGATTGTGACAGCCTGTGTGTTAACATCCTTGTTCACCAAACCCCTAACATCATGTGTGTGTTTCCCATTCCCCTGGATGTTGCCTGCTATCCACACATATGCTGTTTTTCCAGTTGTTAATATGGTCATCTTTGGGCTGATATATTTTTCCTATTGTTGTCTTGAATTTGCCTCATGGATTTGAGACACCCAGGTAAAAGTTAACACACTGCATTACTATGACTAACTGAAATCAAAGACCACATTTATCAAAGAAATCACATGCATATGACATAGAATGAACATAAAAACATACAAATTTAATGTAAAATAAAATGGACAATAAAACCCAATTGAGAATGATAGTAAAAGTAAGATAGAATAAGGATGAAAATAAAAGAAAGTACAATTCATAAAACCACAGAATAAAATAATAAAATATAGGTAAATATTGATTACATGCAGAATCAAGTAAAATGCAACAATTTAAAAGAAGTGCAGCAGTGCATAAGTGGGAGAAAAAAGTTTTAGACCTGTATCAGGGAGTCATGGCTACTCAAAGGATAAAGTGAAGTTTTTAGCTTTCTTTTGAAAATATTCCACGAGCTGCTTCCCTGATATCTGTAGGTAGTGTGTTCTAGAGCTTTGAGGCATAATTGACAAAGGCTGAATCCCCAATTTTCTTTTAAGTGTTGCTGGAAACCTCCAATAAACCAGCAGCAGATGATCACAGTGTTCTTGAAGGCAAATAATAAACAAGAGAGTTAGCAATGTAGCTTGGGCCTAGTCAATTAAGGGCTTTGTATACAAGGAGGAGGACATTAAAACCAATCCTGAATGTTACAGGAAGCCAATGCTGAGCAGTTAAAACTGGACTAATGTGCTCTCTCCTCTTGGTTCTGGTTAATAATTGAGCTGCAGAGTTTTGAATCAGCTGAAGTTTTTTTTTTAAGATGCCAGTAAATAATGTGTGACAGTAATCGATTTGGCATGAAATAAAGGCATGAATCAGTTTTTCAGCATCTTTCTGACATATAAATGTTTGCACCCCAGCTATCTTTCTGAAGTGGAAAAATGAGGTTTTCCTCAGCTTGCTGATGTGGGACTTGAAGCAAAGATCTGAATATAGGGTAACACCAAGACTTGTATCGTCAGATTTAATCCAGGGAGTTAATTTCCCCAAATTATTAAACAGCATTTCCCTTTTTGTCGACTAGAAGGATTTCAGTTTTGTCCTCATTTAATTTCAAGAAAATATTGCTCATCCATTTATTTATTGCCAAAAGACAGTTAGTAATGGAATCTATGGCTGCAGCATCATTTGGTTCAGCACAGATGTAAAACTGTGTGCATCTGCATAAGTGTACATTTTGCTCTCTAATGATGTCACCAAGTGGTAGCAAGTAAAATGAGAACAGGAATGGAGTGAGGCAGCTCTCTTGTGCAACCCCAAATCAGACGTCATGTTTCTCAGAGACATGATCTTCAAGACTGACATAAAACTTTCTCCCTTTGATGTATGTTTTAACCCAGTTGAACACAAAGTCAGAAAAAACAACCAACTGTTCAAGATGATTGATGAAGATATCATGGTCAATATTATCATCATTATAATGCTTCACTTAAGTCTAAGAGGATAAGAACTGTGACCTCAGAATTTAGTCTGAGGATACTAATTGTTTTAGTTGGAGCAGTTTCAGTGTGTTCCAAAGCCTGACTGAAATCCCTCTAGGTTATTATTTTCTTCAGGTAAGGAGATGATTGCACTGAAACCATCTTTTCCAGTACCTGAATGGAAGGTTGATTATCTGCCTACAGTTGGTAAGTGCATTACAATCTAGGTTAGTCTCTTCAGTAATGGTTTTACAACAGCTGTTTTACATGCATCTGGAAAAATGGCTGTTTACAATGATCTTTAGGACGTGACTGTAGGATCAACACATGAGATGAACAAGGTAGACTCGATGACAGCCTTGCAGAGCTTAGTTAATGTAATACAGGTACATTTTCCCATGGTTACATCAGGGTTTGCTGAGCTCGTCTGTGTTCACATCAGCAGCAATGCTGGCTCTGATTGAGGTTATACTGTTATTGAAGAAGGATGCAAGTTCTTCACAGTTTTCAGCACCCTATTTTGGCAAGCCCAAGCCATTGTTGCCAACTCCTCGGGATCAAGTTTACACTGCCTCTCTGTTTACACCAGCGTGCCACTCGGATTGCTGCAGCTCAGAACAACATAGCACTGCCATCCTCAGCTGTCCCTGCCATGGCCAGTAAGCATGGGGATCTTTCTCCAGAGCTAGCGCCTGACATTGGGAAGGCTATAATGGCTATCCTGGCGCATGCCACAGTAAAAACAGTGACTGCATCCAGGATTTTGGTATCCAGTGCCAGTGGCAATGATGGGATGTGGGGACGATATGTTCCAATCCAGCTAAGCAAAGAGAACACAGCAGTCATTGTCAGGGCCATCCATTTTACCTTAAATGAATGACTTGGGAAAAATATTATTAAAATCTAATGATGTGTCATAATTTTAATTGTGTGTGCACCAAAAACAGGTCAGATTTTCTATTTGCCTGTTAACAGTATGTTTTTTGTGCTGATTTAGTGCTAATTAGCAAATGTTAGATACTAGCACGTTAAATCCAGTTGGTAAACCTCATTCATTCTGCTTGCTTCAACAGTCATACTGCTTATCAGTGCTCCTGCATGATTTGCTGCTTTGCAACTGAGCTCCCTCTGCTTCCCCAGCCTGCTGCAAGGAGAATATAAAGATGTTTGTCATTTCAGGAGATTAATTTCTCTGTGAGTACAGAGGCAGGTCTGCATCAAGCTCACTCAGATTTGTTCCAGAGAATCATATGAGCAGAGTCACACTGCCAAATGTCAAATGCATGCAATTAATAGGTTTAAAACTGATTTGGTTTTCCTGACAGAAATGCAATAATGTGGGTTTTCTGTTTTTCCTTCTGCTTTCCTTTCCATTCCATTTTGAGATGGTTTGCAATTTGCAATAGAGGGCACAAACCAGTCAGTCAGCGATTTTAATAAATGACATTGCATTTGCAACGAGAAAATATTGATGGATATGTAATATGCGTTTAACCTTCATGCAATTTTCTATTACTTTTTCTCTTTTGCAATGGAATGAAATATACACTATTCAAACACCAGTTTCCTCCTGATCCTGCCTAATACAAAAAAATGGATGTAAAAAGATTGCAGAAGAAAGCATCCTAAAAGCAATAAAAGAATGATATTCATGATGGATTGGCTAAGTGGGTAATCAAGAGCCCACACAAGGGAGGGTGTCACTGTTTGTATTTCTCACATTGTCAATAATTGCAGCTTATTGTTTGACAAGGAGACTTCTTGCCACTCTATTCCAGTCTTTTAAGTAATGAAATATTAAACTGTGAGCCACTGTGCACTCCACTGCTTCAGCCCAACAGTTGCTGATAATATGACAAAAATCAGTAGCAAGACGTCATGGTAGACCAAACTGAAGGCTATTGCTATTCTTTGTATGCACTATAACATATTTACATTGAAGATTAAGCAGAGACACAGAATATGAAAATCAAGACAATATTTTTCTGTTTAGTACTGTTAAGTACTTTCTGCATTAACATGTAATCTAAACATTTGACATTAATGAAATTTTTTTTGACGACCATGTTAGGGCTGTGGTCCTGAGTTATTTTTTCCCCTGTTGACATGCCTTTTTCTTTCCTTTTCTCAGTAGGTCGGAGCGAGAGAGAGAGGCAGGGCCAAGTCACTCTGGATGCGAGTTTCATGAGATGCACCTGCACCTCATCATCTAATCGACTGGGCTTCTTAAGCCAGCTCATGCTCTGCCCCAGTGCCAGACTATTACCTAAGCTCAGATTATCCCCGCAGTGGCTTTTTCACAGTCGCCTTTTGTTTAGCGTTATAGATTGCTCGCCCCAGCGTTGGTGTGTTTTGAGTTATTATTTTCCTACTTTCCTGCTACGCCTAGTTTTTTCTTGTCTTGCTTTTTGGTGCCTTTTTCCCCGTTGTGGTGATTTTCAGTTCTGCTTGCAAGCAGTTATTCCCTGGTTCAGGTGATTTTTTGGTTGAACTTCTCATCAATAAACCTTGTTTTGACGCCTCTGCCTTTGGGTCCTGGCCTTGCTTCTCCTCAAGCCATAACAGACCAAGATGGATGGAGTGTTTTCTTCTCAGATTTAAGGTCTTGTTCTCTTGTTTTAAACAGTTGTGACCAAAATGTCCTGTATTCTTGTTTTTAGGCAAAATAAAAAAACATTTTTTAGTTAACTTTATTTAATTAAATTAAAAAAAAGGTAGTTGAGATGTATATGATTTGTAGAAATCATTCCAAAACACAGATATGTTGAATCTGTAGAAAGCATTTAACAAGCGAAGAAGAAAATCTGCTGCAAACAAGGAACCTATATAAGAAGGGTCATCACATCATGATGACAACATCAAATCCTAACTTAATTCATCGACTCATTGCAGGAACCTGTCTTGGGCGATTGGAAGATGACTAACATGTAGACCTATCATTAAAGGAAACCTAGCACCATGTCTTCTCGTAAATCACAAGAGGACAGACATGGTCAGTTATCATTAATAGAAACATCAACACTGTGATATCTTCTGGGGGCTCCTCGTAAATCCAACGAGGACAGACATGAGTGGTACAATCCTCAGTGGCAATATTGTTAACACTTTGTTTTTTCCGACCCAAATGGTTGGCTGTACAGCACCACAATGCTGGAGCAGAGGTATGGATCTAACAAAAAACGCTTTTTCCACTTTCCAAAAGATCCCAACTGAAGAGGAAATGGGTGAAAGTAATAAAAAGGGTCAAATGTATTTCATTTATGGCAGCCACTTGAGGTTGTGTGAGGTAAGTTAGAGCAATCGAACCCAAAGAAGTATTTGTCTCAAAAGCCAACCCACCATTCCCCCTGATGAAGGACCACTTCTCAAGAGACCAGCAATGGCAAACTTCTCACTGATGTGTATACATACTATCATATACTGTCATATATTAATATATACATGTACTATCATTCACATACCATATACTTATGCTAGCATATACTATTTTATTATTAGTCATATATCTATTATGTGCCTCTAGTTCTGCTTGAGGTTTCTGTCTGTAAAAAGGTTTTTCCCTCTCTGCTGTCAGCAAGTACTTGCTCACAGGGGAATCGCTGTGTCTCTGTATATTAAAGAGTATGGTCTAGACCTGTTCTATATGAAAACTGTCCCGAGACAACTTTTGTTGTGATATTTTATAATTGTACAATTTGTCTTTTGGCAGACGCTTTTATCCAAAGCAACATACATATGAATTGACACACCGATGGTACAGCATCGGGGTCAGTTTTGGGGTTCAGTATCTTGCCAAAGTATACTTCGTCATGTGGGCCGCCGAGGCCAGGGATCGAACCACCGACCTCCTGATTGGCAGACAAACGCTCTACCTCCTGAGCCACAGCCACCCCATTTTGCGATATTTTTGATGTAAATAAAATTGAGTTGAAACTGAACTGAATGTGGTCCCAAAACTGACTCATTCTAAAGGTGAGATAAAATAATATGAGTAATGAATACATATAATTTGATAACAGTGGCAAATTTCTTGAGAGATAATTTATTTAAGTCAAGAAAAAAACAAACAAACAAACATACCCATTATGTGCATTCCACCATCCCCAGATGTGCTAGGCACAACTGCCATAATCCCCACTAATACCAGTGATGCTAACAAGCTGTTTTTGAGCAAGGATTTGGCCCACAACACATTTGAGGATGATGTTACAGTGGTATTGGAACATGGCACAAGAGGCAATACTCTAAATGAGACCTGTGGAGGAAAACAAAGATTGTGTGTTTGAGCAGTTCAAAGCTTAATTAGACTTTGAGGTAAATATATATATATATATATATATATATATATATATAGAGAGAGAGAGAGAGAGAGAGAGAGAGAGAGAGAGAGAGAGGATGTCACCTTCATTGAGGGAGCTTCTGTTGAGGCAGCAAGGTTTGTGTTATATTCCTCCATTAGCCGGTGTGGTTATGGGTGGTATTTGGTACTTCATATGCTGGTGAGCCAAGGTTCAGACAGACAGAAGATCCCCGCAGTGCCCAGCTCTGATTAACCCAATGGAAGATTTTTCAAAATGGGATTGAAATGAAAAATAATCCAACCTTACCACTGGAACAGAATCAAAAATCGAAGTGAATCATTACATGTCTCTCTGAAACACGTTGCCTCACAGCCCCTCTGGGACTCTTCCCTCTGACACCTAAAGGCCCCCTTCTTTCTTCTCCTCACAGCCAAAGGGACTCTTTTGTTAAAACATATAGTTTTGACAGCATCTTGGGGTGTTTTGGTAGTTCACCCAGTAGAGCGTGCGCACCATGCTCTGAGACTGAGTCCTTAGCAGCATCTTGAGTTCGACTCCAATCTATAGCTGTGCTGTGTGCAAAATAAATACAAATAAAGAATTAAAAAGCCCTAAATATAAAAACAAGTATACTCTTAAAAGTGTTGCAATGCTATTGCTCTTTTTCAAGCGTTTAAATGTATCCTTGACAATGCAGGAAGCTTGAGATCATTTACAACCAAATAATGCAAGTTACATGTGTGATGAATAATATAAGGATAACAAACAACACAGATGTCCTGTACTGTCTTCCATCTGCTAAGAAGACTGAGGTCCTTCAGAGTGTGTTGGACACTGTTAAAGACATTTTATGACTCTGTGGTGGCATCTGCCTATCTTCTACGCAGTGGTCTGCTGGGGCTGTGGAAGCTCTGAGAGAGAAAGAAAAGACTGAACAAACTGGTCAGGAGAGCTGGCTCTGTCCTGGACTGCCCTCTGGATACCATCGAGGAGGTGGGTGAGAGGGGGATGTTAGCCAAGCTGACATTGATCATGGACAACCCATCTCATCCCCTGCACGAAGATGGTGGGGTTCCTAAGCAGCTCCTTCAGCCACAGACTACGGCATCCAGGGAACGCTGACATAGGTCCTTCATTCCAACGGCTGTCTGACTGTTCAGCTCTAGCATTGTTTAATGTAGCACTGTGTTGACATACCTACTGTTTGCACTACTGCGTGAATTATATTTAACATCTTGCTATTACATCCATGCAATATCTTGTACAATATTGCACTTTTTTTTAATACTAAGCCTATGCATACTGTGTTGCATATATATGTATCTACTGTGCAATAGTACAAAACACTGTACTTAATTATCCATACCTTACCATCTGCAATTTCAAAAATTTTCCATTAGCAAAATTAGCTACTATTGCTGCAGTCTGTAACACCCTAACTTCCCTGGCGGGGGATGAATAAAGTCCTTATCTTAAAGAAACTTATCTTAAAATAACAACAACAACAATAAAAAACATGGCTATCCAGTTCAACATACTTGTTAGCTGACATATCTCACCCAGTTTAGATTTTTTATTTTGTACATGAAGAAAGACAGTTATGGTCAAGTTATCTTTGGGGAGGCTATACTGTCTTGTGTGTGTGTGTGTGTGTGTGTGTGTGTGTGTGTGCATGTGTGTGTGCGAGTGTGTATGTGTCTTGTTTGTATGTGTATGTATTATATGGGGATAGAGTCACTTCTGAGCTGTATTATAAATACATAATATATATAATATATGAATTTATTCCTCTTGTGGCTCACATCGTATCTACACATGTGGGTGCATGTGAGTGCTGCTGTTTAAAAATACATAACACACTCTGTTGCACGCCTCATTTGTCATTGTAATGCCACTTAATCTTTTTTCAATTAGACCATACGGCCCTCTCTTGTGCTGTGAGAGAGCAGCACATTTTCAGGATAATGCCAATTAGCCGTGTCTAATTCTCCATATTTCAGCCTCTAAGCACCTTCCACAGAAACCTCAACTGAATGTACTTGCTGTAATTGTAGTTGCAGGGAAAGTCTTTGTGTTTACATCAATGCTTGTAGCTGGGAATTTTCCTTGAATCATGATGGATACATGAAGATAGTACATTGAGTTGTAAAGTTTGTCTAGTTTTGCTGATGACTGGTTCACTTTTAATTTGGGGTACATTCATCCTCATTTCTTTCCCCATCAGTTTACCCCTTTCTTTCACAACCCCCCTACTCCCTACCTTATGTTTTTCTTTGTTTCATGTTGTTTCAAATGTTCCAGTCCTTGCCAGTGGTGTGTTCTTCCAAAGATTTTTGGAATGTTGCTTTATTTTTCTGGACCTTGCCCGTTTTTTGGATTTTTGATTTTTACCAGCTCCTGTTGGGTTAGTATGCCTGTTTGAACTGCTTTCCTTCGATTTGACTATTGCTTGCTTTACCATCCTGTCAGTTTTGTGCCTTCATTTGTTTTAATGAATCACTGACATGCACTAATGCTGCCTTTGTGCATTCAGTTTCCATCCCCTGTATTCTGTACCCTGCTTGCACAATTGTAACACTTTTTGTTTTGGTATCTATCATTATTTCATATTCCATTCATTTATTTTGTACTGACACTATATTTCATTCAATTGGCCTCCTGAAAGAACATTTTTATGAGATTTAAAATGTTGAAGTCAGAAGAGGAAAGAACACAGTCTGCTCTATGACTTGGAACCCTTCTCACAGTAACACGTAAGAGACATACAACAATTTATATTGTATTTGACTTTAAATCTTTAATTGTTTTTCAATGAGGTATTTTAAATATTCCATACATTTTCATATCTCATTCTAATTTTTTTGTTTTTTGTGAGATTTGCTCATACTCGTGTTCAAGTCATGTAGCACACTCTCATGGTGACAGTTTCCTCAAAAATTTCAGAATCATCACAGAATCTTTAAATCTTACCAGTACGTGTCAAGCTGTACACATTTCAGAGGACATACGTGCTTTAGATGTTGTTTTAACTCTTGATTGAAATATTAATTAAATAAGAGGATATTTGTATTACTGATCAGAATTTGATTAGTAATACAAATACAATACAATAAATGTATTGAACACTGATCAGCATGACCCAAAGGACTTAAAAGTAAACAAGGCAAATAGTAATAAAGATCTCAAGTGAATGAAGACGAGTTTCAGTCTTCAGTGGAAGAGCATCAAGCCTCAAGTCTGAATATTATTAATATTGATTGTACTTTTTCCAGAAAAGGTAACATTGGAAGAACTGGAAGCATCACCAAGGTGTGAACTTTTACTCTCCCTTCAGACTCATCGCACACTCACATTCACACTCCGAATTCTGCCAACTTGCTTTCTGGGACTTGTCGTCTTATACAGATCCAGTTAAAGGCAAAACTGTTCCCATCTTTATTAGACATACTAATCCTGATTTATAAAATGTATTTCTACCACATGACCATACTGCTATCCACTGTTCATATACAGTTAGTTCTCTGCAATATCAGGATATGTTTGGAGCTTAGTTACAATGGTATTTTATTAATAAAACAATTGCATCATTTTATTTAGTAGTAATGCTAGGAAGCATTCATTCCCCTTTTGGTTAAGTTATTATGCTGAAAGATTTGATTGATGTACTGTCAGGAAAATCATGTTTGCATTGTTTCTTGTGTTAATAGTTGAATTAATTTCATATAGTTATTTTAGGTTTTCAAGACTCATGGGGGAAGACTGATGTGTGACTTTTGTGCGTAAACCTCTGACTAAACAATTACGTTTTTGAAAAGAAATATTAAAGACGAGCTATGATTGGCTGTAACTATTCCCACACTCAGTAGTCCCTGCAGATAAAAACATCTGATGTCTCTTTTGTGCTCTTTTCTCTTGTTTGCTCTTTTCCTTTTGTGGTTGTTACTCTTTTCTTTTGCTCTGCTCTTTTTGCACGCCTGCAATCAACTGCCTTTGTTCTTTCTATTAGAACATACTCGATAATAAATTCACCTATAAGGCACTTCCATTTTACTTTCTTTGTTTTACAAGTCAAGTCACTGCAAGACTGAACTAAAGGAGCCAAAGCACCTTAGAACATCATAATAACATTTATATTTTTTCAATTACCACAGTTTTGCTTTAAGACTTCTGAAGGTTTGTCCAGCCAATATCAAGTCTTACTGAAATTACTTACAGAAAGTTATGAACATCAACCAGCAAGAAATCCATGCAGACTGTACATCTGTGTACTGCAACATGACCAACCAAATTGAACATCTTCAGAAAAAGTCTGTGGACAGACTTCACTTATCATAATTATTATTATTATGATTATTATTATCAGTCATCAAGTTGTTGTCCTGTGTATTCCTTTGAACAAGACAATTGGTAATAATTTTAATCAAGAACTTTTGATATCAGAATGATGATGTGGATTCACTGAATTAATTTGGTAAGTAGCCTCTGCACCTCAGAAGAACCCCAAAACGAGTGTAAGACAAATAAATTAGACTTTTTCCACACTCTACTTCCTGAGCCATATTTCTGCTTTTAAGTTTTGTGCTGCTTGTTGTTGCTCAATTGTTCCATCTTATCAAGATTTTGATTTTATTAATAAACACATTTACAACACAACAGCATTTCTTTTTTGGACTGAGATTAACATGATCAGCTCCCTTGGTTAGCTCCTCCCCCTAACTCAGTGATAGTATTCATACTTTAAGTTTAGGTTTTAAGTCGGAATTGTGGATTTGTGGAAATCCAAGGTCATTACGTTAAATGGTAAATGGACTGTATTTGTATAGCGCTTTTCTAGTCTGAAGACCACTCAAAGCGCTCTTACAACTGAAGTCTGCATTCACCCATTTGCACACACATTCATACGGTACTAAGCCACCTGCTCATTATGAGCGTTATACGTTCACACACTGATGGCACAGCATCGGGGACGGTTTTGGGGTTCGGTATCTTGCCCAAGGATACTTCGGCATGTGGGCTGCCGAGGCCACGAATTGAACCACTGACCTTCGGATAGGTGGACGGCTGCTCTACGTCCTGTGCCACAGCCGCCCTTTACTCAAAGTTATTCATTTTCAACAATATTGTCAAGATTTCTAGAATGAGCTACTTCTCTCATCTTGTTTCCAACAGTAGACAGAACGCCCAAATTGTGTTGATACTATCAGTGGTATAATAACTTCTGCATCACCTGCTGTGCCTATTTTCTAAATTGTGGATTGTTATAATTTTCAAACAGTCCTTTGAAATTTGGTCAAGTCCATTGTTATTTTAAATCGATCAACATTTTGGAATATACCCTCATACAGTCCTTGCTGAGAGTTAGATGAGAAAATGCACACCATTCTCGTATCTGTGCGCTAAATATGAAGCTACCACCAGCAGCTATTTAGCTTTGCTTAATATTAAGGCTGGAAACACGAGGAAACAGTTCTGTTGAAGAGTAACGAAATCCACATACCAGCTAAAAATAAAATTCCCTAATATGTTCATATTAACATGTTTCAGTATACCTGGTTCAGTCCATACAACGACAATAGGACTCCAGGAAGTTACATATCTTAGTTTTCCAATGGCCTGATCCTATTCCCTCCACATTATTCCACATTTTTTTCCATTCGCTTCTTACACCTCAACTCCCCTTATTTAATTAAAATTTAGATGGGCTTTGCACATTCAGTCTTTTTAATGAAATGTAGCTACATATTCATTAGTATCTTTCAAGACTGGCTGATTAATTGAATTCTATGGACTACTCTCATATTAGTGGTTAATCAAAGAGTTCCAGGGCCATCATGGTTAAGTGTGGTAACGAACAAGCACAGGCTGTTCTGGGCTAAAAAACAGATGAATGCTCTTCAAGCAGAATGATGAGCCTTTCTCAAGGTCAGAAAGGTTATGTTATGAAACTACTGCTTTCTGATCTTACAAAGTAGCTCACAGCTGTCATGGGTAGCTACCTAAGCTCATCTTGAACTGCAATGTTGGTAAATTCCTTGACTCGCGAGACGTATTTCTAGATTTATTTCTTAGATTAGATTGAGATTCAATAGGTGTTAGGGTCCTTAAACATTTTGGTTCATTTGTGTCATTGCCATCAGGCCGATGTGATTAACACACCTAATAAATGTACTTACAAAACAAGCAAGCTTTGCAGAGATAATTTGAAATGTGAAAACTTTCAATGAATACTCAGATACACCAGTGAATATAGAAGTATATAGGTTGTAGTTTGGGACATGTTGGTGTCTGGTAGGAGCAGGTTTGGTTATCAGCAGGATTAAGGATAGTAATTGATACAAACAACTGCTTTAATATCAATAAAATTATGAATATGAATTAATAATTACACAGTCTTGCAAAAAGGCTGTTCACTTAATATGCCAAACTTTAAAATACCATTATATATTTATAAGTTGGACAGTGATGGACTGAAACTGAGCACTGACCCTCACAACCAGCCATTACCATAACACATATACACAAATAATGACAGACAGTTGCTCTTTCACTGTACAGTGCTGTTTATTTACTTTAGCAAAACTGAACAACAACCAATAATCCTTCAGTCAATAAATATCTATTGTCCAACTACAAGTACAATACAAGCAGTAGGTGTTTGCTTGTGCAGTTTTCTGAGCTACAACCAGAAACAGCATATAATACTTTAAAAGATGTAGAAATCAAATCCAAACATTCACACTATCTGAAATTGGCATTGAACAACCTCTGCAGGTGAATGAACCTTCTCTGCATCACTGCGTCTTAAAACCTGTGATCAACAGCTATGCTCAGCTTGTCAGATGAGAGTTTTAGATACGTCAAGACGACGCTTGAAAAAACAAAGAAACAACAAACTGGACAAATTTAACGTCTGTTTTGGCAAATCTCAGAAACAGGTTTTGAAGACTGGGAAGCTTTTAATGAGGAAGATATGGATGAAATCAGTTAAATGAGAAAGTATCCCAAAGAATCATCAAGAGGATGAATTTTATAAAATGAACAGGACAAGCCTAAGAGCATCAAAAAGCCTATCAACCGCAGTCAAAATTGAATAGATTTTCAAATACAGAAACCCAAGAAACATAAATCGTACAACATAGACACTGAATGAAATGCTGAGGGACTTGTACACCTCTGTCTAACCTTCTAAACTAGGGACAGGGATTAGCCCGGTAAGCCTAATATGCTGGAGGACAGGCATCAACCAAACTGTATTTAACTTAATAAATGACATCAGGTTTTCAGTTTTCAAGTCTGTCATAAGTCAGAATAATTCACCTGCACTGTCACCCTGTGCAGCTGAAAGGTTTGTCTGTACAGTGTTGTTGGGGTTGTGGTTGTGGGTTGAATACATGCAGTAAACACTTCTTTGAAAGGGGAGATAAATATAATAGTAATTGTCATCTATTTTATCCTGTTGAGAGATTGTTTGCTTCACTGTGCTTCACAAAACCACTATTTGTGAAGCACAGCTGTCCATCACCTCTCTGACGCTGGCCCGAAAAGCTGAAAAATAGTTTACAGTTTTTGCAATTATTATTAAGCATGCACTGACCTGTCTTTGAAATGTCAAATATTGTGTCTGTCTTATTACCATCTTCAGTTGTTTTTTAATGTTTTCAACATTACATTGTGGAAGATATGAAAATATAGTCCATCAACAGTTCAGTTAAAAAAAATCAAGTGAATGTAGTTCACATACTGGGTTTTCAGTATGAATACACAACATACAAATCCTGCTAATAATTAGGATGCAGTTTAGAACTGGGACACAGCCTTCATGTATAAAGCTATCTGACAATAATCAGGACACAAACTATGGTGCCTTTAAGTCAGTCAGTGGTTATATTCAAGACCACACTTCTAATTCTTCTGATTTTGAAATGTGCATAATTTCCAACATACTGTATAACGGCTGCCCCCCTCCATCACCATTTTTAGGTTTACTTTAGATTTGCATGCTGGTAATTCTCTGTTGCTGCTTTCTCTGCAGGCAGCCAGCTAGGAATAAACCTACAAGAAGTACAACTGGAGGCGGTAAAATAAGACTTGGTACAGATGCTTATACTGTCCCATCCAGACAAGAGAATTATAAATAGGCAGGAAAAAGAGGGAAACCCTGCATGAAACATTTGCCACACTATACACTATTTTGTGTCTGTATAGGTATTAAGTTATTGTAGGGGGAAAGGATGACAGAAAAAGATAGGCAGGGATGTAAGAAGGAGGGCTTGTTTAAGAGTTGCTATAAGGAAGGCAGCAGTGGAGCTGTCTGTGGAAGCACGCTTATTTGCATAACCAACAGACACAGAAAATCTGGATAATCACTTGGAGATGTTCACTGTCCATTTAGCTCTAGTTTGGTCTCAGACTCTTTCATTGCTAAATGTGTTTGACTAGTCTACCCTGGAAATCAGGTTGATGAGATCAGAGTTTGCAGGTCATAAAACCAAAACAATGAGCTAAAAGAGGCTACTCTTTAGGGCATATGGAACTGCAGCATCTGGTCATCTCATATCATCTCATATTACATCATTTGATCCATTTTTATATAAATACATTGCAGCTTTAGGGCAGGCTGAGGCATGCGTAACTCCCTCATACCCTCAACTCTAATCCACAGTGGACAACACCGGTTAAACCTTCTGACTGATAAGGTGGGGAAGAAAAGTGACCAGGGTGGTTATGGAGGGGCAGATAGCCTCTGGTCAAATAATAAATCCATTAGTATGTCCTCCTCTATTTTAAAACAACTAAAAGGGTTAATATAACTGATGGCTTGATGGTTGATATCCATATTAATGGTCCTGGGATTTGACCCCCTATTCTATTTAATTTACTATTTGGATCAATTGAGTTTTACTTAATGTGATCCCCAAATTGTACATGCTAAGTATGCTGTATAGGTACTGTACATGTTAGTGATATGGTGTAACTGCATACATGGAGAGCATTGTGTTCTATGCTTACATCTCCAGTTAGAAGTATGTTTGATTGGTTGATTCTCAATGAAACATCCAGCTGCCTTGATTCTGAAAAAGGTCTAGTCCATAAGCATTTCTTGAGGTAATGCTGCCATCTAGTGTTCAGAGTCAAGCTTCAACAACCAGGGAAGAAAAGGATGAGAAGAAATCTGGCTGGAAGGTCTTTCCCATTTCCATTAGCTCAAAGTCATGGGAGCCTGAAGTGTCATCAAAATAATTGGATACAAGTTAGCAGTCTGATAGTGTTTTGCCAGCAACTCATCTGATTAATCTGATGTTCAGACCCGACTGAACTTGCACTGAAAGGAAGCTTTGCAATCCAGTGTACAAACCATGAACCTGCAGAACCTGCTCTGGTTTGTGTAAATCTTGTGTTGTTGTTAAGTGAATAAATGTAATTGTTTGGAAGTCTAACAATGAGTTACTAAATCTCCAATAATAGTCTTCTTTACCAGTTGTTGTTTGATGTTGCAGTTGTCTTGTGTCACATGTGCACAGTGGTGACGTGGAGTTGGTCCACCTCGTCATTCCCCTGTGAAAGATGAAATAACGCACAGTGATGTTTGACTCAAGAATGGTGAAATGTTTGATTGAGAAGAGTGTGAGATCCACACTAGAGCCAATGGTAATGGTCAACTGAAAGCTGTTGGTGCCATCTTACCTCTGCCTGTTCCCCTTCTCCCAAAGTGTTTGGGAAAGAATTCCCCAGGGGCTCGCACACCTTTCTAGCAGTTCTGGAAGGTAACAACGAGTGGGAAGTGGGTAGAGGAGAGTTAAGCTGGATTGTTCAAATGTATATACAGATGAAGATATTTATTGTTATTTATTAAGTCTATATGGGTGTGTAAAAAAATATTGACTGTGTATGTTTTTGGTGATGGGTTTGTGTTATTATTTATTGTGTATTTAAGCATGTAGATATCTGTGTTGCTCTCTGTAAATGGCATATACTAGCCATTTAGGTCAGCAGACACCCTTATATGAGGAGCAGTCTGTGTGTGGTGAAGATTGTGTTGTTGTTGTTGTTGGGCAGAATTCGTGTACTCGGATGATTGAAAAATAAAGTTCAGACAGAAACCTCACCGCTCTCCTCATTTGCCCTCTTTGACTGCTTGGTCAGCCTAACAGGAAGCTTGCGTTCATGAGCACACAGGATATGGTGAACGTCCCTTATGCTAATAGTAGATAAAACACCTGGACATGTTTAACTTAAGTCATGCCCCTGAAATCCAGTATCATGCCGAAGTATGTAATAGACCGGTTGGTCCACTAGAGGATAGTGTGTTTGTGGCATGGTTTATAAGGCTAATACATATATTTTTAAGTTATTAGTGGCTTTTGTTTCAGTGTCAACTGTTAATGAGTTAGCTCTTTTAGCATTTAGCTTTACAACTAGCTGAAGGGCTTGCTTAAAATTCCTGTTTGCTGAAGTTGAGTTGGCTAAGCCAATGTTGGTGTCAAGTCTGAGATGTCTTGTAGCAATATAACGTCAACACATCACTGACAAGCCAGTGCTTGGACAGGTTGGGTTGTAATCTTGTCATTTAAGCATGCATTCAGTTGGCCAGGGTTCGTGGAAAAAAACAATCAATTATTCTGTTGGCTAAAGGATGAATTGAATTCATTTAAGTTAATAAATTCAGCAGATCCTTATTGTTCACAAATATCTACTGCCCTTTATTATGTTAACATTCATAGAGTTTACATGTTGAATATGACTAAATATGGATCCTTCAGCAAGTTGTTTGCATTTTGTAATAACACCATCATGGTTACCATCTTCTTCTGTTTCTGTTACAGTCCTGCATTTATGAGAAATCCAGGAAGGATCGCTGCAAGAGGAATAACATATGTTTTTGTTTTTCTTTGCCAAACAGCTCCTGTCTTTTCCCACCACTCTTACACCTGTTACCGTCTTAATGGCTCTTTCAAGAGCCACTCATATACCTTTCTCTTACTGCCTCACTCACACACACCTTGTCTCTGTGTCTGTCTGTCTCTTGATCCTTTCTAGACACCTTGCTCCCTTCAAGTCATTTTTTAAATTGTATTCTTTCTCTCACTGTCCAAAACAGTTATTGCCTGCCCTTTTGTTTCTCCCACGCATGAAAGTGCCTGCAGCCTCCTTACACCCTGTTCTTTGTCTTTCTTTTTGTCTGACCATGTTTTTACCTTCCTTTGCATGAAGTAAGGTTGAAAAAGCCACTCAACAAGAAAGAGGGAGAGCAGAGTTGCTTTTTTCCTTGCAGACATGTTTCTTGCTCAAGAAAAAGTATCTTCATTGAGACAGTATTTGTGATGATACTAAGTCGTGAAACTTAGAGAATGAAATTTATACAAACTGGTCAAGACTTGTTTGTATTTCAGCGTTACCATACAATGTTCATGAGAAGTGGGTATTGGTCAGCATCTGTGAATGCTGACACATTGCTTTCAGTGGATGTATTCAGCACATTGAAGAAGTCAAAACTGTTGTCTCCAGTTTATCAAGACAAAGGTTTTAGCAGATGTTGGAGAGGAGGATTTGTCACTTTGGAAGGGTAAGAACAGTGTGGATCTCATTTGTCTTATCTAGGGATAGTAGAATATTAGTGTACATGTTTCATTTTACTTTTTACTAATCAACTTCTTAATGTACAGGTCAGTAAAATACATGGAGACATGTTCCAGTGAAGCTATATGGCATACAGACTCTGCCAGTACCAGTGCAAAAAAAAAAAAATGGCCAATGTACAGCACTTTACCTGTCTGGCATGTACACGCAACGTGTGGTTGTAAAATATGTAGTGTTTGCACCCTTCCTTTAAATGTAACGTGGTCGATATGTATGACTTTTCCATTGTTAAATAGTTATTGTATCCCTCAAGATCAGTTGGTGTCAGCTTATATAATACAAATTATCTTAGTTTGCAACAAGCAATTTGAGAAATATGGGGCATCGCTTCCTGGCAATTTTGTGTTGAGATTTGGAGTTGGATATACCTATGTTTGGCTAGTTTAGCAGATTGGTAGTCCATTCTAAAAGGGCAGATTGCTGTTATAGATAGTGTGTATACACCCTGCCTTTCGGATCCCTTGCACAGCTGGAGTGGGGAAAGCAGAGGATGTGTTTTCTGAAGCTCCTTCAGCCTTGATAAAACCTTCATTAGTGGTTTGACAGTAAACCTTTGGTGTCTCAAACCATTACAAAGATACCAGTTGTTGTGATGTAAATAAAATATTTATGTGAAATTGCTGATTTGTCATATCTATCTTAACATTGTGTGCCAAGTGTACACAGGGTGTTTAACTAAAAGTTATTATCATATAATATTACACTTTGACAAGTTGAATGTCAAGTAGGTATATAGTTACGTGTTGTATTAATTAGAAAATAATAGCCATAATAAGAAAAATAATGTTTTTCTCATAAACTCAGAAATGGCAGAAGAGCGAATGTGAAGTCCATGTTTTACTTTCAGACAATTTATCTGATAAATGAAGATCACAAGCTGAAATTTTAAATACATTTAAATCTACAAGACTATTCCAATTATAAACGTAAATAATGTAAACATAGTTCTAAATTAAACAAGGCTAAAGTTGATAGCCAGTGCTAGACGTGAATAGTCTGATCGCAGTTGGAATGAAGAAACTGCAGTAGTGTTCTTACAGAGTGGATGCAGTAGTCTGCTGCTGAAGGAGAGGATTCAGGCCCCCACTGTCTCATGCAGGAGGTGAGACGGGTTGTCCAGGTTGAACAACACAGGAAGTTTTCCACAGGGCTGGAACTCTCTCCAGACTGAGGCTCCTGTTGAAGATGTGCAGAATGACCCCGAGGAGCTGATCTGTGCAGTCCCTGAGCCATGAGGGCCTGTAGCCTTCCTCGCCTTCATCTTCCCGAGCTCCTTCCTCACCTGATCCACTATTATGGAAAGGCTGGGTTGACCTCCAGATTCTAGGCCCCTCCTGCTGTCTCTGCTGTGGCCTGAGATGGTTTCCAGGCCTCTCCAAATCTCTCTGCCCTTGTTCCCCTGAAGGCGCTCCTCCAGGTTCTTCCTGTTCTTCTTCCTGCTGTCCTTGCCTCTCCTGATTAAAGCTACATTTGTGACACAGCAAGTGAAGTCAAGTTCTTATAGTCAAAAAGGGCCTTATAAGTCCTGTAACCATGACATGAATTTCAAAATCTATTTCCACAGACATAACTTTAGCATTTTGAATTTCTTATGGTAAGACTGTCTAGGGTTTGAGAGGGATTATATCTGATCTCAACAACTTTGCATTTGCCAACCCTCTTCACAGGGTAAAAATCCTGGCTTGCTGTCACTGAATTCTGAAAGAAAAATGTGTAGAATGATAAGAGATTATTGATATAGCATGGGTTATAGTTTTGGTGTTCTTATTTCTTAAACAAATAAATCAAAACATTTGGACATACCTTCCAAACCATACAGACCACTTTCAAATGCAAATGCAGCCCAAATGAAGGCTCACAACAATTAGCATCAAATTCAAATTTTGGAATTTATTCACAGTACACCAGCACACTTCTCCTTTTATGTGTCAGCATTTTACAGGGAGCTGGAGAGCCTCTTTCCACACTTCCATCTGTTAATTACAGGGAAACATTTAGAATATCTAAAAATGTATTGCATCTATGTGAAACACACACACAAATTCTGACACTGTTTAGAATGTATTTCCAGGATTTGCCCTTAGATTTTATTATTATTATTATTATTATTTGGCACACTGCTTTTAATTGCAGACACAGCTCATCAGAGATGGAGTTTTTCAGACGACCTCAAATTAAAACTTTCTTCATCTGGGACTGAAGGCAGCACATGGTGGGCACTGGATACAGTTATTATCATTGTTGGTGAATTAACCAGACTCTGCCATTATCAGGCTAACGCATGCATTTCAAGCTAGTGAATGACTTGTACAGTTAGCTTTGAATAATGTCATCACATGAAATAGTGAAAATAGTGAATCAGTGATGCTAAAGCACAACAAAATTACATACCGTGTACTTTACATTTATATGCAGTGATTACCTCTTATCATTCCAGGATTTAACTTTCCATAGATAGTGGACAACAACTAAATTGAGTAGTGCGTAGAATTTGAAAGGCACAATAATTCAATAACCTTTTTTTTTTTCCTAATAAATACCCATTTCTGCCATTCCTAATCCAAATTGTTTGACTACAGGGATGCCCTGACTTGGAATTTTTTTTTTTTAAATAATCACATTAAGGGGAGCCTCTATAGCTCAGTAGGGAAGCTGTGCACCCCATATATTGCAGCTGTTAGTCCTCTACAGTGGCTGCAGGTTCAACTCCCACCTGGCGCTCATTGGCTGCGTGTCGTCCCCTCTCTCTACCTGCTTTCCTGTCATGCCTTCCACCTCTATCATAAAGGCTTAAAAAGCTCAAAAAATTATTACAAGAAAAATTCACATTATTCAAAGTGAGCATGTGGCTGTGTGGAGCTTACAACTTATTTCAAGTTGTATTAATATAGTTCCTTTTCTGCTTACCTTTTTCAAGACAAACTGCAGAGGCTGCTAGAGGTTGTTTGATGAATGGTGTTTTCTCCCTGTTTCCTCCCCTTCTCACGGAAGAGATGACTGAGGAGGAACAGGCCAGATGAGTGTCCAAATCCAGATTTTCAGAAGGTGCAGACAGACAGGTCATGGACTGAGATGGGTAATGGTTAGGCACCTGACCACAAAAAAGGAAGGCAGGTAAGCAGACAGGAAAAACAGAGATCAAAAATACTTAGGTGATTTTTTCAGGTCTTGGTGGTTACCACATGGATAAACTAATGATTCAGTGAACACTGGATGGAAGCACTGGAGCTGATTTACTGCAGTAGCAGTTGAGTCTGGTCTTGATTGTCTGATTGTGAGCAGGTGTGCTCAGGAGAGGGGGAGGCTGGACCAAACCCGCCAGCCATGCCTTACAGTGAAGCATACACATACACAACAGACAGGAGACAGAAGGAGAGGGAAACACAAACACACAAGGAAAAAGGAGGGGAAAGCTGCAGATCCCCACAGAAGCAGTCTTTAATTATTTTATTTTTTATAGGTTATGACCTGTTACTATAAGAAATAGCTTACCTGGTGTGATGTAATTAAGCACCAAGTGCAGTTTTCCTTCTGGCTGTGCATATGCAAGGATTTTGTCACTGATAGCAGCCTAGTTTTCAAAACATTCTCCTGCTCCCTTGGGATAAAGTTGCTGGAAGTCTTGAGATATCTGATCAACTTTTAAAACATGGAAACCAAATATAACCAGAACAACAGTGTTTGTAGAAATTAGATGGGTTTGCAGAAAGTACCTATTAGGAAAGAATACTAAGAGGCGTCGACATGACAGATCAATCACGTAGATATATGTCACAAGCCAGTCAGTTTAAGGTACATGATTTAAGTCTGTTAGGCAGTTACTTTGACGTGTATGACTTTAGACAGTCAGACAGATTGTTACTTAATTGAGTCAGCAAGTAAAGGTCTGACAAAGATGGCATCACTTGTAGTATAAAATTGAATGAACTGTTAACAACCCCTTTGACCAAGTATGAGCAACCCAACAGTGTGTTTACCTGCACATTTTTGAATAGTTAGTAACATGGACAACCCAAAGAAGAGCGATAATGAATTAAAGGAAATGATAACTGCTAGTTAAGCATAGCACATTAAAATACATTCTCTCTCTAGCATGGGACATTTCAGTAATTCAACTGAATATTCATAGAGAGTGTTATGATGTGGGGGCTGACAGTAAACAAATGCTTCAATATCAGTATATACTGAAGGTTTTTTCTAAGAATGAAATGAATATCAGTATTTGCTCTTCCACTGTTGCAATTAGACTCGGGACATGCAAATTTCAATCTCAGATTCACTTGTTCTGGAAGGCTGAAAAAATAAGAAAATAAATAAATAAAAAACAGAAATCCCAAAAAAGGAATTTACTCTGATTTCTGAACCAGCTTTCTGTGTTTGAGAATTGATGAGACATTTTTACTTAGTGTCTTCAAAGTTTTACATTGCCTTTTTCGGCAATGTGTCTCTGGTATTAGCCTGATTTTTTTAGATTATCTGGCACAGGACCTCTGATTGTTCCAAAAGTTGAAATAAACAAATATCATATGAAGATAAAAGCTGAAAGGATTATGATGGCAAAAAGTGATTTTCTAGTGGGTATGTTTACCCACCATACCCATATGTATTATTATACCTTTTTAAACCAATTTGTGTTTTTTATTTATTTATTTTTTTAATTTCTTAATATTTCTTAGCAGGTTCCCATTTCTGTGACAACCCAGTTTCCCACTCTTGTGGCACCATTGCTTCATCCCTTGGCTGTTTGCATATCACTCATTTCTGTAGTTATAGAATTTTTGATGTAATTCACTGAATAGACACAAGAGAGCACCGAAAACTAAGAAACAGGATGACGTGCTCTCACCTCAGCCAGGTCAGGTTAAAATGGTCAGTGGACATTTCCATCTCTTCAAATCTGCTGTGTGATCTTGTGTTTCTCAGTCTGATACCTAATGGCAGTTTATCAGCCTCGTATACCAATTCTAATGGGTCCTAGTGCAAAACACAACCATCTTACCATCCATTGAGAGAGACGTGCTTTCACTGAAGATGCTCTGAAATCCTTTGTAGATTGACCAGGTTTGTGTGTCTGATGAAAGTGGACATTGTGGTTATGTTAGCACCTGGGAGCAATCACTGTCATAGATTTAAGTTTCATTACAAATCTGTGCTTGCGTCTGTCTGTTTTGGACTCATGGTATGGTACTGGAACCTGAAAGAGGTTGGTTGCAATATCACAAACCTACTGTTTTGCACTTCTGATATTTATGCTGATATGCATTCGTATCTATTACATCTTGCGCAATATTACACATTTCTGTGTTGTATATTTTTCTATTGTGCAATAGTACAAATACTGTATTTATTATCCATATCTGACTCATGTGCAATTAAATATGGCAGCGGTATTTTTCTCATGTGCAGTTAAATATGGCAATGGAATTTTTCATGGTTACAGTATTCTTATACTTTTGTATATAATATACGTATATGTGTTAATTTTTTATTTTTTACTCTGTATCCTTTTTTATTGTATATTTGATATTTCTGTCTCTCTTTTCTTCTTTGCTGGCTGTAGCAATTTTATACCCCAGCATGGGATTAATAAAGTTTTATCTTACCTTGACTGAAAATGTTGTAGTACACACAGTTTAAAGGACCAGTGTGAGAGATTTACAGGGATCTATTGGCAGAATTTGACAAAAAATTGAATATAATATTCATAATTATGCTTTCATTGGTGTATAACAACATTTTTTGGTTACCTTACAATTAGCTCTTAATATCTACAAAAAGAGCAAGTCCTCTTCCATGGGGTCTGCCATGTTTCACCGCCATGTTTCAATAGCCTGGAATTTTGAGTTTCGTGGTCACCATAGATTCTCTTACACACTCGGAAAGGGAGTGGTCAGGTCAGAGTTATTCACTTGGTTACAATCTGCAACCTCATCGCTAGATGCCACTAAATCCTACATATTGGTCCTTTAATGCATCATGGGTAACTATTGATTAAACCGAGTGCAAACAATGAGGCAGATATGAGCTGTGGTAGCGGAGTAAGAGGACAGGATGGGACTGTTACTGGGACCCATCACAGTATCCATAATAAGTAGTGAGGAAGGTGTGCCCTTGCAAATTCTGGGGGTAGAAAAAAGAATAACATGCTGGATTTCATAACCTGAAATGTTAGTGCTTTATAAAGAGCCAAATGGTGGTCAGTTGTTGATATAATAGATAGCAGTCGTTGTTAATGGCAAGCAAATGGTCAGGATGCACCTCAATGACTGCATTTATAATATCTCCATTTTCATAATCACCCTCTCGTACTAACTGTCTCACTTGCCAATGGCCTCTTTCAAAATCACAAGTTAAAGCCTAATGATGTGCACATATCCTTCAAGTAGTACAAAAATTAACCAAGTGCTGAATTTATATGCCCTTTTGTGCTTTCATTTATATAATGCAGGGGTGTTCACTGCATTTAACTTTCAACCAGGTTGTGGAGATCTGCAGTCTCCTCTCCTTTTCCCCCTCTGTGCTCCAGTGTTTCCCCTTCCTTTGTGTTGTCTGTATGTTTGCTACTTCAACAAAACAATTTCCCAAATTGGGATCAATAAAGAAGCAGTCTAAAGTCTACGGTCTGGTGTCTCCTGTTCTCTTCCCTGTCTGTCTAGTCTGTGTCTGTGTTCCTGCAGGGCGTGGCCGGCAAGTTGGGCTGGCCTCCATCTGCTCACTCAGTAAATAAGCACCCGGATTAGAACCATTATTTGTCGTATCGTCTGCCTTGCTGCATGGTAACGACCAGACCCAAGGCTCATGCTAAGTATCCTGTTTTTGTCTTGTCTACCTTCAGTATACCTAATTGGTTGTGCTTTCTCTATTGTGATTCGGTTCCTAGCCCACACCTGCTTGTCTGTGTCCTGCCGGACTGCTCTCACGGAAGAACTTGGATCAGTCAATTGCTCTGCACCGAGGACTTGGACCTGTCTGCTGACTCTAACAAAGGAACTGGATCCGTCAACACTTCAGCTCAGTGTAAGGACTGGCTTTGCTGAGCTCAGTCATTACCTTTAATTCATTAAAATACTTACTTAACATTAACTTGTTTTCCCGATTCCTGTAAATTCAGTCAAAACCTAACAGGTATCTGATTCTGAAAACTTAATTGTAGTCACTTACTGTCGGAAGTAATTAACTCAATCCTTGTTGCGCTGACATTTTGAAGCAAGTGGTTGCCTAATGGTGATTTTAGTATTAAGTGTGTAGCCTTGTTTGAAGTTAAAGGGTGTGTGGACAGAGGTAAAGTCAGTGGGATGGCCCAGGGGAGCGTGCTGGAAAAATTCCCATATTCCCATATGTTGACTGATGCATATATGGCAAACCAGAGTCCAAAATGTGTTCCAAAGCAATTGACATTGTCAGTGTAATTCTACAGAATATAAAATACAGTTTTATAGCCTTGAGTGGGTAATATAATACATTTAAGGAGATTAAAGTGTGGGCTGTCTGCCTGCATAGCTATACTAAATGAAACAATTACTGCCACACATTTCCTTTGTTTGAGGTCAACATCCAGTGTATAAAAAATATAATTTATTAATGTCATACTTTATATCCATCCCTGAAAATATAATTGGCCTGAACAGTCAGTTATAACAATCACTCAACAATCAACAATTCATTCACCAGACCTAAATACACTGACAAATTTAACATTTGTATATATCATATAGAACATTAACAACCATTCTGTCTGTAATGCAGAAAAAAAAATCAATAAATATTATATATTACCAGGATTTTATATATGTATATTAGTATCTGATCTCTATATTTATTTAGTTGTAGACTTGTGTAAATTCATTGAAGAGGGTTCCAGTGTCTTTGACGAGAGAAATCAAAACAACACTTCCACTGTCCTGTTCCAATCCACACAGACAAACATATGGGGCCTCATTACATAACCAGGTAAGTGTCAACGTTACTGAAATTGCATTGTGCCCTTATTTAAACAAGGAAGTCCCACTGACTTTGATCCTGTCTTGTCCCAGACAAATCACATTGGATTCAGCTATACTGCAGATACGAACAGCCACATTCCTGTTACTTTTCAAGATGTTGTCACTGTAACATACTATATGCACAGTATGTTACTATATATATATATGTGTGTGTGTGTGTGTGTGTGTGTGTGTGTGTGCGCACACACACACACACACACACACACACAGTATATAACTGATAATCACTTGTATCCCCAGACTGCACAGTCCCTGTCTATAGACAAGTACTAGCAGTTCTTTTACTTGAGTAAAATATTTTACTACTCTTTCCATCTATAATAGATAAGAACAATCTAACTCATTGATTCAATATTTGTGACAGTTACGTATAATCATGACCGTAATGTTGCATAAACATGACCCCTGTAATTTTAATTATTTTTAATTATTTTAATTATTTTAATTATGTTTTATGCTCAAATCTGCAGTGATGTGTCTTGGTCTCTCAGCACTGTCAAAATGTGCATGACACTGATTGAGCACTGAACATGTCCATGTTTTTTTGGTGAACGGTGAACTCAACTTAGTTGAACTCAGTTTGCAACTAATGAATGAATGTGAATGCACTGTTTTATAGCACCCAGCATGCCAGCAGGGGTAATGCAACTAGCAATTCAGTCGCAGCTATGAACTGTGAAAAAACAAGTCAACCACATCGTCAGCCACATCAGCAACCAATTTGAAATAAAACATCAAGTTGAAGCATCCAGCCAGTCTTGGGAAGCAGTCAGACAATGTCAGATAAACAAACCCAAGGTTAGCCAAGAGGAGGTGTTGCTTGTACCATCTGACTTTGTTGTAGCAGTGCTGCTGTGTTTCCAGATCCCAGCAGTTATTTTTGAGGGTACAATGTCACTGTTGAACTACTTAAAACTGGGCTTTAAGTAATACACATGTGTCCGAAAGGGGATATTTTGAAAGTGATACATCTTAGTTCCAGCGCATGGTTCTACGGACTTAACAGACACACACAAAAATCAGTTGTTTTAATGCTTAACTTTTGGAAAGGGTTGGATCCAGTGTGAATGTACAGTCTATGAAAGCATAGATTCTATCTCAGCTTTGTGGGTGAAAAGAGCTGCTGTCCAAAAGCCATCCTCCCACATGGTAGAGGAGCTCTGGATACCAGTGGACACCTTCCACTTGGTGCACTCTGTTGAGCTCATTCACCAACCCAACCAGTGACAAGAATGAGTGCCACAGTCGTACTGGCGCAAACACCCAGTGTGCAAGGTCATGATCCTCAACCACTGCATAGCAGGATGCCAAAACCCGGTCAACTATGATGGTTCCATGAGATGTTACAGGTGCGTAAGACCCTTCACAATGCTCCACATAAGTTTTTGTCACTCTTGCAGGGATGAGGTGGTCTGGCCAGTCATTCCCAACAGCAAGAAGCAGCTGTCCAAGTTTTACATTACTGGCAAACACAGCCGTAATGTCACTGCTGTTGGTATTGTTGTTCATAACAAAGACAAGGTGAGCTGGAGTCAGTGTCAGTCTGCGACATGGCTCGTCAGTCTCCAGGACATGGAACTGTCGTGTAATCTGTCCATCCTGGTCCATGAACATAAGAAAGTCACTAAAAACAAGATTTCCTTGTTGATCAGCAGCTAGCACCTTGTCCCCCACCCGGAGCTCCTTTAGTGGTTTAGTTCTTCCATCTGCCAGGATCACCAAGGATGAACCACAGAAGCAACCTCCAGACTTAGCTGCCACGGAGTTTTCTGTAAGATTCAAAACAGTAACACTTACTAGAGTTAATAAATACATTCAGCAACAACTATAAATGGGTTGAATTAATGGGTGGGATACCATAGGCTTGAGTATTCTCAAAGCTAGTGTGGTATAGATGGTAGTCAGACCATCTCTATAGGCAAATGTGTTTTAAATATCCACACTTGAAGTCGAGACAAATTCATCTGTAGGCATATTTGGGTTTGGTAATTGTGATGTGCAGATGCAGTAGGTGGAAGTTAAAAGATACATTACTCCTGAATTAAACCAGAGTTATATTTTTGGGGTCTGTAGATTAAAACACAAAGCAATTAGGCCTAACATTTATCATAAAATCTGAGATTCAAATGAGCAAAAGTTCCCAAGAGAGAATGGGGAACATTCACAGCCAGTCCTTCTCCACGGCTGATGAAAAATAATGACTACAAATAATGACTGTAGAATAAGGAATATCGACATTTTTTCATTTAATGCAACACAGTCACTTGTATTAAACCAAGTCTCAGTCAGAATAAACAAATCCAACTGATCTGATAATATGAAATCATGGCAGAAAAAGTTTTCATTCAAAATCATACATCAGCTAGTTTTTCCTTCAACCTCTTATGTCCAGGTGGGATGGGGAAGAGGAGTGGAACAGGGGGGAGGCCCTCTCCTCTGCTGATTTTTCAGCACTGTAATAAGTCAAAGTTTTCAGTTATCCAGGGAAATATCTCAAAATCTACTGGATAGATCAGCACATGATTTTATAAAGACCTTCATTCTTCCTAGATGATGAATCCTTCTGATCTCCTGACTTTTCCTCTAGCGTCTCCAATTGGTTAGCATTTGTGGGTTTTAAGTGAAACATCTCTACAACTACTGGATGAATTTATATTCATTCAAAATCCACTGTTAACCCCACTGTTAGGTAACTGAAGCACGTGGATATTGCTGGATTGTGAAGAGTCCCATAGGTCACAAGAGTGACAGGTCACGCAAGGGGTATACTTGAACCAAACCAGTTCATGGTTTATGTTTATGTTTTTGTGGTCTGACTACATCATAAGTCAAAAGTGTCCCACAAGGCCACACTTCAAGGCAGGGTAAAAAGCATGTTGTCATGGAGAGGGGGAGGATACAACAGTCTTTCAAATAGAGACAATGATGCAAATTTCAGAAGATCTTTCCTCAAAGACATAAAGTGATTGAATCAGTTGTATGAAGAATGAAAAAGACAGAGTGAGTGAATGTACAATGTAAATACTGATGCAGCCTTCCCTGACATCAGAAAAGGTGTGGGAAAAGGGGTGTCAGATGCTGTTTGAGGATCCAACAAGCACTTTGGTTGAAGCATACTGACCTCTTTACATTGTGCAAAATGGTCTAGTGGGCTGGGCTTTATGAAATAGGACCAGCTGCTGCACAATGTTAACGATAAGGTGATCCACCATTGACGCTGTGTTGCTATGTAGCTGTTGCCATGTGTGACAATGTCTGTTGTGGCTGAAAGTCATCATTAACAGAAAAACATAAGAAAACTGACCAAGGAGTGTATACAATAAATGCTGCATTTCAGCAGTGAAATTTTGTCTCATTTCATTCAATGGGCATCATGAGCATGTTGTCATCTAATGGGACTGAAGTCTCAAGTATAGACAGATATAGTCCACCCACCTGCTTTTACAGAGCAGTGGATGTGGGCTTTGGACTCATAATAAACCCAGTCAAAGCCCGCCTCAACAGCCAGCCGAGACAGCATGCCATACTTGCTCTTGTCCCGATCTGAGGTGGTGATGTCCACCGCTCGGCCCTCATAGTGCAGAGACTCCTCAGAATGATGGCCGTCCTCATCCCAGCCTTCTGTGACTCGAAGTTTAACTCCAGGCCACTGGTTCATGACTGAAATAGCCAAAGAGTTCAGTTTGTCCTTACACCTCTGAAAAAGGAGGGACATGTCATGTTCAGATCATTGACATTTATGTCATGAATTCTTTTTTTTTTTTTTTTTTTTTTTGTTAACTAGAATTATACTGTGAGACTTTGACTTTGATGAATAGGCTTTGAAAGTTACTTACTTCCAAATTTGTTAAATGATTATTCCAGTTTGTTACAAATTCAGTCTTATTTTCATAGTTTTGATCATCTGATGGCGTTATCATTTGTAGTGTAGCTGTGATCCCAGATCACAACAATTAACTTAGTATAGTCGTATTTTTACAAATTGCAAGGCCATTTCTTACTGTAAACATGTCATTATTCAGGCACCATGCTGATGTGTCTTGATGTCATTTAGTCATGGTTTGACGTGGGCATTTTGTTTTGGAATTTGGTCTTTCTGGCTTGATCTTCTTTTTCAATGTTGACACACATCATATTACAGGAACCAGAATGAAGCCTGTCACTCTTGCAATATAGTTTAGTTGTAGTAAGGGTGCTGTATTACAGCACCTAATCTTTTAAAGCTGCTCTAATCTATATTTTCATATCATCCATATGTAATGTGAAAGGTATCACTGGTGACAAAGCAATGAAGACTTATCACCTGATTGTGCACCCCCCTCAGCTCTACGTAGCTTTTCAGACTCGTTAGCCCATTATTGGGTTTTACACCTCACAACTTTACTATCTTGGGTCATTCTCACAGCCCCCATCAACCTGGTTTCCAGCAGCAGGCAGGCAGGCTGTTTTCAGTTGATAATAAAATTAATAATTTCTAAAACACTAGAAATCATGTTGAATAGATTTTAAAATGACTGGCACTCCCCTCTCACTTCAACTCTGTCACCACTCGACTCACAATAATAAAATCAGACGGAAAGAAAGAGTACAAACAGAAGCAGCAGAGTCCGAGACCTGACTATTCCTTCATCTATCCATCCACTGTGCAGCCTTTGTCCACATGCCCGCTGCAGGGTTGTGAAGGGCTGGTGCCTGATCCAGCTCTCTGGAGTACGACTCCGGGAAGACATTGGACAGGACGCCTGACTTTCACATCCTCAGCGCAGAGTTGCCTGTTCCCTGACCTGCATGTCTCTGGACTGAGGGACATCCGCTCTACTCTGCCCATTCCAATTATACTCGCAATATGTGCAAATGAGAGGGAGAAGGAAACTTTCTGCTCCCTTTCACATATTCAGAATTCACCGATAATGACTGTGTCGAGTTCACTGGCGAGAAACATACCGACGCGCTCCAGAGCTTCTTCATATCCGACTGCCATTCACCTGCCCCATATTATCACGACAAAATAAATTCCAATAAAATTATTCAGACTCAAACTAGTTTCCTACTTGTGTCATAAGCCGATCTGCGTTGGTGTTCTCCTCATCCTTAAAAATAATATCGGGATTGTAGTTGGGAGTCAGGTCCTTGAACCTCTCCGAGTTGCGGGTGATCTTGCCTTCGTACTTGCCGCTGGCTCCGAGGGTTTTCTCTGCCACGTTGGGGATAAACTGTTTCAAAGACAGCGGTGTCAGCTTCTTGGGGTGCCTCCGCTTCCCGTATCCCCTGCCGGGTCCACAACCCGAGCCGCCGGACGCCAGCAGCAGGCTGAGGGACATCCACAGCATCACTCTCATCAGGACCATGTTTGCCCTACCTGGAGGATCCTGGAGATGAGGATAACTTGGATTGATCTTCGTTTAAATTCTGTTTCTTTAATTTCCTTTTAAGTATTTTTACATTATAGTTTGAGCACTGCAGGTGTCTTAACTACTGTAGGTCTGTTTGAGTCTCTCTCTCTCTCTCTCTCTCTCTCTCTCTCTCTCTCTCGCTCTCTGTCATTCTCTCTCTCTGTCTGTCTCACTCTCTCTCCACACAGATGAGAGTGAATATTTTTTATGAATACATAAAACTTAACACAAAACTTATTTAGTAAACTCTTTGCTTAATTCAATGTTTTTTGTTTTTGTTTGTGTGTGTGTGTGTGTGTGTGTGTGTGTGTGTGTGTGTGTGTGTTTAACAAAATTACAGGCTGTGTCTGCCTGCTTCACCTGAGAGAATCCAGACATTTGGGCTGCAGTGTCTTACAGAGACTGTAGCAACTGTTTTCTGTAACTGCCTCATTAAACGAAGTATAAAGGACAAAGGATGGGTCACTTTGCAGCTATGTGTGACTACAGTGAATCGGCTCCCGCTCAGTGATGGACGCGCTTGCAATGAAACATGTTTATAAAGACAGTTGTAATGCTGGGTGTTTGTTGCAGAGGAGTGCTGGAGGAATGTCCTCAATGGACACCATGGATCTGCAGGGAGCAGGATGACCACTGCAGCATCACTGCAGCAGACAAGTTAAAAGAGGAATTTTGATTCGGCAGCTCAAACAAGCTGCTGGAGTGTCTATTTCAGCATGATATTAAATCCCCCAAGAATGTGATTTTTCTGCTATACACCTCACAACCTTTCTGTGTGTTTAGTCAGAATGTAAAGCCAACTTCAGTGGCAGCATAATAACATACAATGACAATGTAAAGCTGCATGTAGGTGTGAAATGACCCAAGGTGGCACGAATTGACAAGGGAACGCATCCATACAAGTTGAAAATGTTTCAACTTCAATGGGAAGTCTCTGAGTTCAGGAATCTGTTTCTCAGACAAGATCGAGGGAAAAGGACACTGGTGGGAGATGACAGAAAGAACTGAAGTTCCTGCTGAGTTCTGGGATCAGTCATTGGCTGAGCGTCACACAGACACTCCTACAGACACAGTCAGTGTGTCACTTACAAGTTAGCTTTCAGCTAATCTACAGTTGATACTTTTATCGGCTGAATAAATGCCCCAGCAGTGAAATTCACATGGACAATGCAAAGTGAAAATTTGCTTGGCTTTCTGTCTGAACACACTAGCAGGATCATATTAGATCGTATTAAACTTCTCTACAAATTGTAAGGACAGTAGCTCTGCAGAAAAGCAATCAGTTGAAAATCCATCACACAAGTATAACAATGAAGTTAAACAGATTGTACTGTCTGTGCTGCAGTGGTTTGGTTTCTCAAACTAAATGACAAAATATCCTTCTGACTACCAGTAGTTCAATTTTGTCCTCTGTGGAGGACATTTGTAAACCTGAATATCTCCCACCCGCTCCATACTACTGAATTAACTCCTTTACAGAGGACATTTAGGGCTTTTAATGATACCAAAAGTGAAGGGGTGGGGCTTTGGTGCCTTTCTCTTTCTCATTAAGGAAAATGGAGGAAAAGTAAGTGCATAATACTTTTCATTATTTAACAAATTTTGGCTTGAAATGTTGTTGCCATATTTTAGATAAGTCTCTTAAAACACATTAAAATATTGTCTGAACTATTTTAATTGTATTTTAGCATAGTATTTAAGTGTTTAAAAAGTGTCTAAAATGAAAAAAAGCTTCTTCTTTTTTTTTTTTTCCCCAAGTTTGTTTTTTCCAGAATTCTAATTACCTTACAAAGATTGGGGAATTTAAAAACAACAACAACAACAACAACAACAAAAAATGTGATTGGACAATACATTTTCTTTCTGGTAGTCAGGAGGATGTGACAAAATAAATGTGTTTCATAATTAGACATGCTATGGTTAAAGATTAGGAAAGTTCAAGCACAAAAGCAACTTGCTCAGGTTTTCGGAAAGATCTTGATTTTTGGGTTAAAATGACTATTTTGTTAAGGTCAAACAACCTTTCTAGTCATGGTTACAAAAACAATCATGTGGTTAAGGCTATGGAATGATCCTGGTCATGCAGCATTGACCGTCTGTAAGACATAGGAAACAAACAGTAGTGTCCTGTCTGATGTTTTTTGCACTTTTTGTACTACTTCTAACTGACTTGTATACAAAAATGATTAGTGCATTTTTTTTAAAAAAACGATAACAATACATTGGGATGATAAATAGTCCTTCAGTTCAATCGAGATGGTAAACAACTCTGCTTTTACTATTTTCTGTCTTTGAGTGCTGCTCTACATAAACGGTTGTCTGGCTCAGACAGTGACCTGGATGTGCAGACACTACAATATACAGTTGTTTTCATTTTATAATAATAATTTCAAAAACAAACAAACAAAAAAATACCTGTGAGTAATCATTTCCTGGTGACAAAGAATATATGTTTTTGACAGTTCTTGATGGGCGAGCTACAGTACAATGCATGACAGTACACTGACTTGTGTCTGTCTGTTATATTGTATGACGTTGTTGGGCCCTACATCAGTTAACAAATGGCTCCAGGCATGAATTGTTAAAATGTTGGAATTTGAATTAGCATTTCTTATAATCCTGATCCTCAAACTATGTTAAGAGTCTTAAGTGGGGAATCAGGCTGGTTAGTGCTTTCAACAGTCACTTCAGGGCCTAGATAAACTGAGAAATACTGAAGAGGCAAGTCCTATGTAGTCATGATGGAGATGTTTTTGGCTTTATTAGTATAAAATGTATCACATGTAGTTGTTATTGTGGATCATGCTGGATCCATCCCTGGCTCTGATCTGATTTGCTGCTTTGAATGTTCTGCCTTCCATGATGCTGCTGAGGTTGTTATGGGTTGTTATGGGTTCCAAGAAAGGGTTGGTTTATGTGGACTGCAGGACATTCCAATAGTCTCGCTGTTGTTCGCCTCTGTTATGGCGGGGCATTTAATAGTGTGCAACAGTGTATCAAAGAGTATTGTCTCTTTGCCATCTACAAACATTGTATGGCCCACAAGCTTAATCTTCTTCTGGTTGAATCATGCAAAGTCAACTGAGACATTGAAATGACATTAAATGTGCTTGACAAGCAGTACTCCATGTTTTTGGAAACAAGTAACATCACACGTTATTGTTGATGCACTGGCAGTGAAGCCCAAGGAAGTTGTACAGCAGAATCAGATGCCTTGGGCGTGCAAATGGTGATATCTTCATGCTGTTAAATCGCAATCTGCTGTGTTCACATGCTGTCTGAAGGAGATGCAAGATGAAGGAGAGCAGTGGTCAGTGGAGGCAAGTGGGTTGTATCAGCATATGACCACCCAGCTAATTATCTCCAGCCTCATTATCCTGTGACCGCATTTGGCTAAAACTGTGCAAAGTTCAAACTTTTTTGTCAGTGTGATCCTGTCTTTGCGTCCATAATGTTATTCTTATGCATAATGTGCTGCTCTGTATGGATAATAGTGTTCACCATTTTGAGGTGTCCAATCAACAACTACTTCTGTTGAGTGTGTGGGACTCTGCTCTGGCTCCAGATCTTTGCATCAGTTCATTTCAGATGCAGCATCCTCCTGGTACTGTGTAATGTGAAACTGACAAGGTGCCCTCCAGAGACAGGCAAGTTTTAAAGAAGTCATTCTGTGACACATCAAGATAATGTTGTAAACTAGATTACAATTAATTGATCGTTCTTTTTCTTTAAAAACAACAACAATAACAATACTGTAATTGTTGTCATTAGTATACAACAAATATCAAGGTATCCTGTAATATACTGTAATTGTTCTTACATTAGTTAACAGCAACAGATTTTTGACAACTTTTTGAACAGAGCATAGCGCTGGGAAACTCAAAATAAAGATGTGCATCAACCCCAAAGGAATGCTGCACCTTATCCTGAGGACGGCACTACAGAGAGCCAGTAGAGAAGTAACAGTAACACCTACCAACATGGCCAATTTCATTTTTCAAGTGTGAGGAACAGCAAGGAACAAAGCACTGACACTCGTTTATCCAAACTTAGCAGAATTTGGGTTAAGATGTTAAGTTAAGATTTGAATTGCACTATTATCTTCAGGTGAATTGTTGTTCAATGGGCAGTACACCTCCGAGCTATGCCAGTGTATATGTTGGTGTCCTTGAAAAAAATGTCAAAATCCCACAATGAATCTGCTGCTAATCTCAAGATACAAGTGTTTCTTATGATTACACAGCTCTGAGTAACTGATAGTATGTATGAAAGCTTCAAAGCCACTGTTTTCATTCATGAGATATGCAACCCTGCAGATATTCCTGTAAACAGACTTACATGTCATAGTGACTTCCTGTTGTTCTGTCCTTGTTGAATATAATGTGTCACATTTGTACATGTCACTGCCAATTATTTTCCCACACCTGTGCATACAGAATGACTGGAGCATTATCTGAGATTGCTGTACGGATTGTTTAAAACTCTTTTGACTCTTTCAAAGGAACCAAAATGTGATTATGATCAATAAATTGTGATGCTGATCAACAGCTGTGTGCAGGATCTTCTTTTCTCAAAGCTTTGCACCTCACCTTCTAGTGAGGTTTCAGAACTAATACAGAACCAAATACTTTTGCTTTGATACATGATGTGGCAACATGTCATACAAACTAGTTTATTCAAAGCATGCTGAACCCTAGAGACAAGGCACTGTTTTGATCTGTCCTAACCAGAGTAACTTATCTCACACCAGTTTATCACAACACAAGCAGAAACTTCTTTCATTACATTTGTCTAAACTTATACGTACTCAGTGTGCAACGAAGGAAACTACAAGCATTTTACCTTCTGCTTACAGGACATGCCACCCTGCAGCTGTTATATGACATTGTTACACTTTAGAAGTATACTATTTTTTGCTAATAGCATCCAATAGAAATGATTTATTAAATGCTATGTATAATATTATTTTACATTCGTTACCGACATCTTTGCTTGAGACACACAAGATACTAAAATCAAATTTACGACTCCAATGCTCTAAATAGAACCCTCTAATTAATACTGATCAATAAATGAGGTGGAGAGAGACAAAAAGAGAATGGGTGTGCTGTATTATGATTTTCTGCGTGTGTGTGTGTGTGTGTGTGTGTGTGTGTGTGTGTGTGTGTGTGTGTGTGTGTGTGTGTGTGTGCATGCATAAGTTTGTTGAGGTGCAATCTGCAAGACTGAATTTTTCTATTGAAAGAGTCTGATTTAAACAGTCTTGGCTTTAGGAGCAGCCTCTGGCTGTGCTGCCCCAGTCCTTGATGCAGAGGCATAGTCAGAACTATCTTGTTGGGGTGATGAGGTTAGACCCAGTGACCCGCCTTTATTTATCTGATCTGTCGTGGATACATCATACTCATCGTACTTCCAGCTGTCAAATATTTAATAAATAGCTTAACTTATATTGTATTTATCTTAATGTATTACCCCTTACTGTTTATTCTTTTATTACTCTTTACTTCCCTGCTTTTTGCACATCTGCTTAGATGCTAAACTGCATCTTGTTTTCTCAGTACATGTACTCTATCCAATGACAATAAAGTTTAATCAAAATTTTGGGGCACTTGCTGAAACACAATATGTTCTCAGAGAAGTGTCTGTTAGCCAACACTGAAGGTAATCTTTAATGACACAGAGCTGTCCATCTATCAAAGGCATGCATAATGTAAACATCAGGTAAACTGGAAATCACATTACATTAAATCCAGTTTGGAACATTCCACAGGTAAACAGGTTGATTGGTAACAGGTGATAGTATCATGATTGGGTATGAAAGGGGCATCCTGGAAAGGCTCAGTGGTTCACAAGCGAGGATGGAGTGAGGTTCACCACTTTGTGAACACATGATTGTGGAAAGGATATTACTACATGAACACTTTAGGAAATTGTTGTTGGTAAACACAGTTCATTTGAAGATGGTTGCATTCTGTTCTTCACATTTTGCGCAGCGTCCCAACTCCTTTGGAATCAGGGTTGAAGTAAAATGTCTTTTTTTTTTTTCATCTCTAGTCATTTCCTCCTCTCATCTGTCCTCTCCTGTGCTGTCCCCTCTTCTTCTTCTTTCATTTCCTTTTCATTCTTTTCATCTCTTTTCACCTTTATGTCTCCTCCCAGGTGTTGCCATGGTAACAGACAGTTTGATCTGACCGCAAATGTGGTGATGGATTAAAATAGACCCTGATAAAGAAGTGGCTTTTCTATTTCACCTTTCTCTCTGTCTCCCCTCTCTCTGCTACACACACAGACACACACACACATACACACACACACACACACACACACACACACACACACACATACACACACACACACACACACACACACACACACAGAAGATCCTACTCTGACACTATAGCTTTATTAAACACTGAACAGGATGAAGCACTACTGTTATCAGTTGAATGCACGGCTGAAAGGTAAACTTGTGTAAAACAGCAGACTAAAGCTTGAAAATAGATATTTTGTCCCAAGAACAAGAATCTTGAAATAATAATAATAATGTTATAATAAAACATAATATTATAACATAACATAATACAATATAATTTTAATGGATTCTGGAGGATCAGCTAATCCCAAGTAAGATAAAATTGCTAATTAATAAATTGAAGTAACATTTACTTGAACTAACTCAAACAGCCTTGCAGAGTTAGCACTGCATAATCCAATCCATACTCAAAACAAGTCAAATTTGGTTTCAAATCTAAATGTAAGATTACTTCTATTTTTGTGCGGTAACTTGTCTGTCAATTAGAACAAAATATCTGAGCAACTGCACAGCTTAAACATTAAATGGATCTTGCAGACAAAAATCTCAATTACTATAATTCCAGGAGTCTGACTGGGATTAGGTCTCACTTGAGAAACAGTGCAGCAAAAAACAGCCTGTCGTGGAATTCTGAAACTGACTTAAAGACTTTGACTTAATGTTATACCAACGACTCTTTTCAAGGCCTTGAAGTTCAATTATATGATCTGATGAGAGAAAAAAAGATCAGGGAAATTTATTGTCTCACTGAGAGTCAGATAGGAGGATTTATTTCAAATCAGATATGTGCTTGTGGGCTTGTGATAGTCAGGGTTTCTTCTCTGTGAACTGAAAGTTATAAGCTTGATGTCATCCACAAATCTAACCATCTGGTTGTCCTGGTGTTTAGCAACACAGTTCTATGTAAGCAGGCAGGAATACAATTCTTGAACACACCAGACCTCTCCTTATAACCACAGCCAAGAAGAAAATATTACAGAAATGGAGAGAGAGGCCAGAATTAGGTCAAGATCTCTCTCTCTCTCTCTCTCTCTCTCTCTGTGTGTATATATATATACAGTATATACACACACACACACACACACACACACACACACGTGTGTGTGTGTGTGTGTGTGTGTGTGTGTGTGTGTGTGTGTGTAAGTTATTATTTCAAACACACATATGTCAGTCAGACCAAAAAGTAATCTTTCTGAGAAGCTATTGGTGAATGCTAACAGCACGTCATCAGTGTCATCTCTAGAAATTACTCAGTTATAACTACAATTCCTGATTCTAGTCTTTGTGCTATGATAAGCTAAACATGTTCTAAATTACCTGTGTGCTGGTTGTACAGAGATAAAAATAATATTGGCTCATGGTAAGCCAGCAAGCTACCAATTTTCCCCAATCGTTAGCCTGTTCCTTTAAGACATTTTGAACTCCTCCATGACCTGCAGCCACCCTCTACTTGGAGTGTAACTTAAACCTGCAGGGATTAGAATGACCTGCTGTATAATAGGGAAAACAACAAGGAAACTGCTTAACATTTCTGACCTGCTAATTAGGGTTAGGGACAGTGTGGAATTCTGCCCCTTGTTGTGGATGAAGGAGTCTCAGAACACATCCTGACAGTATTCAGACTGCCTGGAATTCTCTCTATTGGGAATTGTGGTTTCAGGAGTCTTACTTGAGAGGTCCAGCAAAAATCTGAATGCATTGAGAACAGGATGTAATTGTGCTTTGTATCCATCTTTAAAGTGAAAACAGTGACAGTTTTATAGTTCTTACCACAGACCTCTGCAGAGCTCTTCATTTGATTATACCCTATCTATATCTGTGCTTTTTTATTTTTCTATTCGTTTAAACTGCATATGCTTCACATTGATTTATGTTGCAGTATTTTTTACCACTTTTGCTACTTACGCTTTTCATACATTCATCCATCATTCAGTTTCCATTTGGTATCAACCTGCAATCTATATCTGAATATGAACATCTGATGACTGGTTTTCACATTTACATCTGGCATTATAAAGAGTTCTTGTTATCTCAACTCTGCCCACATTGTGATGAGAACTCAATATACATGTCTTGTCAACAAATGGCATGTCCATTGCTACCAGACGAGAAGTACTGATGCAGTAAACCACTCACACTTCCCCAGATCATTTGAGTTATCCTCAACTTCTCCAATGACTTTCAGTCAAGCTATGGTATATGTTTTCAGTGTTCTGCAGAGTGAGCAGTCAAATGACAGGCATCACACAGTACAATCAGCTGTCATCTAAAGCAATACCAATTTACCAAAAATGGAGTCATTCAGCTGGGTTTTGCGAGAAATATCTAGTGAATGGATTGTTATAGCTTTGGTCATCCATTGAATTTCCATCCACCATCAGGTCAAAGTCAAATGGTAACTGCATCCAACTATTCACATGTAAGAAAACACCTAATACGATCATAACAAAGGTAAACAACAAACATGGCATTGTTAGTGCTCACAGATGTCAGTGTATGTATGTATATATATCAAATAACACTTTTTTTTTTGTTATTTTGTGCTGTCCACCAAAAAAAAAAAACAGCACACAATCCATATCTCTCATCTCTTGTTAGAAAAGAGCAATTTCCCCACCTGAACTGGCATATGGGGTAGACATAAAATCTTGTTTTCTGCTTTTATGTTGCTACTCCGATGCTACCAGGACTGGTTCTAAATCATGGTCTTTGTTCTTTATTAGCTGCTATGACTTCACCACTGCTGCTGCTGTTTTTGTTTTGGAGTTCACCTTCAGGTTTTATATCTGGTGTCATCTCCTTTAGTACAGCTCTCAAACTCCACCTTCTAGCAAGAAAGAACTTCCAGTTGCAGTGAGTGTGTTGCTGGTCTTTATGCCCAGCACCTTATGTGTGAGAGCAAGCCACGCTGTTCATATTAACTGAAACTGAACTACAGCAAAGTTTCCTTTTAAACAAATACAGTTTCACTGTTAGAAAGAGCCAACATGTTTGGTTCTACAGCAGTATCTACAACTGCAGTGCCAAATAATGCCCACATGAATCACGTGAATATGATTGAAAATACTGCTGACTAGACAATAAAAGTAGTATTTCATTTTGTGCAGGAATGTTGATGGTCGCAATGTGACAGCCACTTGCCAGAAGCAGGTTCAAACCAACTAAATAAGTCTCTTCATCACACTAAGAAAGGCCTGAGAAATGTGTGTGTGTGTGTGTGTGTGTGTGTGTGTGTGTGTGTGTGTGTGTGTGTGTGTGTGTGTGTGTTTCCTATAGTCAGGTACATCTCAATCAAGCTTTATAAACCAGTTAGTCCACTCTCTTGAAAATTAACTTTCCTGTCATGTTTTGACAGCTGCACTGATCTTATATCATCAATGTACTTTAATGAGTGTGACAATACAGGTAAGAACTTTAACTCGAGGACTAGCTGTAGAATAACTTGTGTACTCCTGGGACATTCTGTCTGACCATTTCAGTTTCAGCTCATATTATGATGTCAACAATTACAATTGTTCCTTGTTATGCAAATGCTTAGCCAAGATTACACTATTTTGAGAAAAGCTACTTAAAAACAAGGCTCTGTTTTGCTGAGCAAGAGTTACACAGAGAAACATTAATTTCGTAAACAGGCTTTCATTTGACTAAATGCAGTCCGGTGCAGATGCAGGCTTCTATCCATCAGTCTTTGCACTGCACTATTGGTGAATAAAAGAGTGTTATAACAACATTAGCTAGAATGAAATCAGTCATGCACACTTTGTGTTGTGCCACAACACAAACTCTTACCTGATCAACACTAAACTAACCAAAGATAATACATGCAAACTTAAGGGATGTCAAAACAACTTGACTCCGATGAAATTCATTTGTATGTTATAGATGAGCTGTTCACACTAAATACAAAGCAGCCCTCAGATAACATGCATGCACTGTTCTGATGGAAGTGATCTCTTGGTAAGGGAAATTCAGGTCTCCTCAACAGTCCCCCATCCAGGCCTCTAGTGGGAACAACATGAGGCTCCAACACTGGACTGGCAAAAGAGGATTTTATGAGAAATGTGTATGGGAATTAGTGGCAAATCTAGCCACTAATAAGATTTCTTTCTGTTTCCTAATCTTTCCTCTAGCCACCATTCAGAGGATCAGGGTGGCACAAATACCTTGTCACCTCTCACATCAACATCAGCGTCAACAACTCAACATCAAAGATCCGACTGACTGGTATGCTCAGTAAAAATATCACATTAAAATAAATGTCAATATTGAACACAATACATTTATACCAACAGGCCTTTTACCAAAGTCACACAGCTTTATTGGTAATGATGATAATGATAATGATAATGCATTGAGTGTGACTTACTGGAACTCTTCATGGAACATAGCCATTAATAATGTTTTATCCTCTGGTATTTTAAAATTGCTGAATCATTGTCCATTGCAGACAACCCCCTCCCTTTCAGATATACAATATTGTTACAAAATGAAAACTGACATTTAGCCAAATATGTGTGATGAAAAGATGGTTATGCATTTCATTTCTGTGTCTCCACATATTTTTTTTCCATCAATACAGATGTGAACATTATGCGTGGAGTGTCCTCAATACTTCCTGCAGTCTATGGCATACACACAATCCACTGACAATCCCACTAATATGTAGCATTCTATTGATGTGAAAATGACACAGATGGAACACTTCAACAGTACCACTAAGACTGTGAAAAAAAAGATTCATTTTCAAGTTTTAAAAATCTGAGTTTTTGTATTCATTGCAGAATAGTGTGAAATATTGGATGTCTTCTGTCTTTAACCCTTCTGCTCCCCTTCCAACCTGCTGACTCTCTCCACCACAGTCTTCCCCCCCGGTCCACACTTTCCCAGCCGTTCATCATTAGCACACTGTAGGCAGCATGCCAGAGCGCAACCTCTGCATATATACCTCTTGCACCTGCAGCACGCAGTGTATGTTTTACAGTCCCTCATGGGCGGGCATACCTGACCGTACCTGCTTTTGTTAACTTGCCATGCTGTGGGCAGGGCCCAGGTTCCCATGCTCATTTTCGCAGCTGGTCGCGGCACTATGGACGGCTTGTATGACAGCGGCGGAACCTTCCGTTCAAGGCCTTCACATCCTCCTTTCAATGAGCGGAGTCCTGAGCGCCTTACCCAGGCGCTCCAGGAACAGCCTCCTCCTGTTTCGTTTATCAGATATCCAGTCCATGTTGAGCTCTTGCCATAGCACAAATGCACTGTAGCAGGACACATCGATTACGTTGTGCAAGGTGGCCATGGGCCATTGGATCGGACCTTCAGCAGCTGTACGTCCCTATGACTTGTCGAGGTTGTCAACGCCTCCTTTGTTGCTGTTGTAGTCAAGGATCATAAGGGGCTTCTTGTCTCGCTGCTAGCTGACGCCTGCGTCTGTGTGCCATGTGCTCATGAGCATGACGACCTTGCTCTTCTTTGGCATGTAACAGACCAGTGTGGCGGCAGGCGCAAACGCAAACATGGACGAGTGTACCTCCCTTCGCTTGTAGGCCAGCAGCTCTGGAGGTAATTCGGGCTTGTTCTTGCACACGGTGCCAACCACGGTGACCTCTCTCACGAGGAGTTGTCACGCCAGCTCGTAGGAGGTGAAGAAATTGTCACAGGTGACATTGCAGCCCCTCAGTCCCTCTGTCAGGTCGAGAACCACATGCATCACCTGGTTCTTCTCTGGCTGTTCGAAGCTCACCTTTCCGGTGTACACTTTTCCACGCATAGCTGGATTTTGCGTTGCAGGCCACCCAGGACGTTATGCCGTACCTGGCCGGTTTGCTGGGCATGTACTGGCGGAACGGACAGCAGCCTGTGCGGACAGAGGACATTGGAGGGCTGCGTTACTGGGGTTGGCACAAAGGGCTGCATATACACAACAGACCGTGAAGCCAGCATTCTGCGGCGTGTGCGTGTGTCCACCTCTGCAGGGAACAAGCTACTCAGGCTGCTCAGCAGCTCAGGCACATGAACAATGACACATCTCACCCTGACAGTAAGAACAATGCCACCAAAGCCATGGTGAAGGACCCAAACGTATTGTGGATTACCGGTGTGTCGTACATTTGACAGCGTGGACAGAAAACTGCTTTAGGGAAAGGTGCACCTTAGGCTTAGGCTTAGGCTTAGGCTTATGCAAATAAGCACTAATGTTCCGCAGATGGCACGAGTCAGTAAGAACACAGCGGTCCCTCACATTGATTAGACATCTGTCACTGCATTGCTCATTGGTATGCAAGGCACGACTGTTGTTCCACCTTAGGCTCTGTAATAGGAATTCTTATTATTCATCTTCTCTTTCACTCAATCATAAGTATTCACTGTCTTAAAGTCAAATGAATAACCATGTCATATGATTAGGTGTGTGCATGTGTCATAACCTGCTGACCATGACACCACATACAGTATGTTATTACGCACTGATTAAGTGAACCTTTTGTCCTGATTCTACAACACATTATGACGTGCCTATTGTGCTGACATTGTTCTGATGATCAGTCATCCTGTCTACAAAGATAATGTATTGTATATACTCAACTTCTCCTGCTCCAGGCGCTTTCTTGTCATTTCACACTTGAGACAGCAAGAAGGGAGTCCGTCTGCAGGCGTCAGAATAAACTCACAGAAAGACAATGAACGACTCTGTGCTTTATAGTATAAAATTGCCAGAGCAGCTCCTACTATCCACACAACACGATACAATAAGACCTACGGTCTCGCGGTACATCACACCAGGTAACTACAGGTCTGGTGATGGCCTGTGTCATTCTCGGGTGCCACACTAGACCTTGCCCAGCTTTATTTCATTTCACATGAAGCTGGATTGCGAATAAAAGTTGTTGATGCTCCTGCCCACATACTCTCAAGAAGAGGACGGTACGGGCTCTAGCTCTGGCATGTCTCTCACACATTCCACATGCATCCTTTCATGTTTCCCCTATTGTATGGTCAAGGTCAGCACCATGGTCACAATGTACATGATATATAATACTGAACACAGCAATGGCACATTCCACATTATGCAGCCTCTGAGATATCTGAGATATTCTGAGAATCCCACGTTATTGTGACAGTGTAGAATGGAATGCCTCTGTATTTGCACATGGCAGCAATGAGAAAGCTGGGGTTGCAAGCAGAGTCTTCTTGTTCATCCATATCACAAATGAGACGTTTAAGCATTACGGCTACCTTGCATATGCAGGGCCTTGTCTTCTTCAACTTGTCGCATCATGAGCTGCAATTCCTGTGTGTGGTGAAGACACTGCACTATGCTGTTGACACTACAATGCAACCCGCTGTTAAGCATGTTAGTTCTGATGAGGTTATATATACCATGTCATACTGAACAGAGTACACTGTGTACATGTGTTAATATAGGTATCGTATTACACTGTGTATCACACAAAGGCGCTACAAGCTTATAATCTGTCACGCTGACCATTGCAAAGTTCTGGAACATATCCCTGATTGATCTGACCGATCCCTGTGGGCGTAGCAGGACCACGAGGATCGTCATCTTGTAATATGCAACATTAAACTCCTGCAGGAGTCCCTGTCTCTTGTACTTTGTGAACATAATCACGGGGGCCCACTTGGACTCAATCAGTGAAACCACGTCATGTCTGAAGCCGTGTCCATTGTCATTAAGTAACCTAGTCCAGTCCAGGTATCCACGCTGGCCACACCGCGCAGTGTGGATGGTTGGGTAGTGACCGTGACCAAGCCTCTTGTGCACTCCAGTGCCGTAACATCCAGCTTTGCAGATTCAAATATCTTCACTCTCATCCTCAGTACTATATTTCTGACCAGTGTGTTCAACGCCATGTCACCTAGACCCTCGCCGGTTTGGTCACCTCTCACAGCCTTTGGATGTCCATAGACAAGTATCTTTTCACCACCTTCATCATCCCCTAAGTGTGTCAGCCAACTGGGTATCTCGGCATTATAGTCCCTTAATGTGAAAATGTTACCAGCTAAGGTCAATATGTGTGGCGTGGTCCTTACGCCGATGATGGTGGATTCTCTCAAACACTCAATACATTTGGTCAAGACATCGGATGCTGATGCACCGGTGCCTAACCTACACATCCACGCACAAAAGGCAGTGTCAGGTATGTGCTTTGCCACTAACGTTGTACAGGGATCCACCAAACTCTTAAACTGATCACCGAATAGCAAGCAAGTTGAAGTTCCTGCTGATATAAGTGACAATATCAATCATCGCAGCTCCATCACCAACCAGGAAATCCTTCCATTCTGTTATATGCACGGGCACAATTTTCATATTAAACGCAACCTTGACTGTGAGAAACATTTGCAACAGGAACACTTGGGCTGAGTTGGGCGCATCTGAGGGTGTCCAGTGTAGCATGTTCTTGCAATTTGGACCATCGACCTTACACTTCTTACACTTACTCTTAAATACACAGACAAGGCTTTTGACCCTTTCCGAGTACCAAGCGTGAGGCTGAGTTTAATTGGGAGCCAGCCTTATAAAGTCTATACCATAGTGAACTTTTCCATCAGACTTAATTACCTTCATGGTAGGTCCTAAGACTTTTCACGCTCTCGGTTCTGAGCTGAGCCCCTCAGGGATGCACTCATCATTGACTATGACATCTGTCGGCTTGTACTCACCCACACGAATGGACAGTGGCAGCCGTTCCACGGGCACTGGAGCATCACTTATATTTTGGGCCAAACTGTGATGCACAGTGTTCCCATAGCTATAAATTGCTTGTCCTGAATGTTACACCCAATGCTGGGCAGGCTGCTATGTATCATCTGCACTGTAGGCCTTGTATATCTTTGTTCCATGTAGAGGGCGGGGCATTGATTGCCTTCATGTAGCCCAGTTCCAGGGTCTCCTCTTTCTCAGGTACGTACACACCAACTGACTTGGATAGGTTTTCAGCATATGTTCTCTTACAATATCCTTGATTGGACCCCTTGTATTGTACCAGCGGCATACCGCTGTACAACCCCCACATAACACAGTATGTCAGCTGAATGCTAAATTTAAGCACCACAGTACCTCTGGAGCCATGTTAGTGCAGTTACTCCGAGGTTGATCAGGGGTTGACAATGTACAGGACGTACCGAAGTCGCTGATCTTGAACACGACCAGTATTGGCTGCTTGTCTGGCTGGTGACACACCATCACCTTCCTGTATGTGAAGTCTTGGTGCTGGATGGTCCATTTTCTCAGTCCAGGCCTCACAGGGCATCCAGTTCAAGAACTGGTACGAATGCTGTGTTCTTAACCCACCACTTGAACTCCTGCAGTGAACACAGGGCTTGTTCCATCACAAATACGACTCTGCCTGAATGATGATGAATGAATGATGCCATTCTGCGGTTTAAATTCAGTCACTGGCCTTTATGACTTTGTGTGGCAGAGATCATCCAGCTGACAAAAAATACCCATTAAAAACCTGCTGTAATTAAAATTTTTTTGGTCCTGACAGTAATTTGCAGTAGGGTGTTAAAATCCAGCTCAGGCATTTTGAAACTTGTCATGGACAAATTAAATCTGCACTGAATTTGGAGTATGATCTTAAAAGAGTTCTTCACAGATTTAGCTTTACATCATGACACTGTCAAACTCACGATGGACAGTTGGAAAAAAAGTGATCAAAATCAATGCAGCAGAACCAGTGATGTCAATTCATTCCATGTCTTCTTCTTCCAAGTTTCTTCAAAACATGTTTCCTACATTACCGACAATGCAACTAGACTGCCAACAATTCAATTGGCAATCAAGGTGTGTCATGCTAGTAGTAGCAAATGTGGCCCACAGCCTCTAGCCTGAGGCAGATGATGAGGGGGCTACAGAGTCTGCTAAGATCTCCTCTTTCTAATTCCACACTCCCAGATTTTTTAAAAAACTTTTTATTTATTGTTCATATTTCAAACTTGAAATTTTGAGCCTCAACCAATGGTGACTCTAATGACATCACCTGAGGACATTTATCAAGAGGTAGTCTGACTTACTGGATGTAGACTGTGGCTGTACGCCTGCCATTAGCCACCTATTCCAGGCTTTCTCCTTCCCTTCTGCTATATGTTACCATTTTAACTATCCCTCTCACTACGGGAAGCAACAACAGTAATATTAGGCTAACCATGACCTGGTCGCTAATGGTACGAACTATCAAGGCTAGCAGCTGTTACCTTTTGTTTACAGGGATTTAGCCATTTTAATGCCAGGGCTTGCCTCCCCACATGCAAATGCTCCACCAAAAGAAGCTCCCTCCCAAGATGAATGTCATTGTTAGAAAGAAATACAAACAAGCCGGAGATTTTTTTTTTTTTTTTTCCCCCCTTATGCCAGAATGATAGTGGGGGCAGCCAGACCGAGGTCTCACTCATTTACTGTTATTAACATTTACCATCAGATGTCACACAGTTCCCTCTGAGAGACTCAAGGCTTTATACTGCTTTTTGCACTTATGCAATAGTAACCCTCAACACTTGGAGACACATGCTGATCAGGGAAAATGTATAGTTCCTCTTTAATGATAGAAACAAAATATTTAACACATCTCTTATCATCTCGGGTTGTTGAGGCTCAGGCACAATGAAGAAAAGTGACATGATTGATAAGAGTTAACTTGAGTAAGTAAAGACACTTTTACCATCAACCATCCTTACATGCTTATCGATTGTATCAGGAGACATTTTTCATTTATAATTGCTTATCAAAATGCAGCAAGGCAGCTGATATATAATTAAGCTATTCAATAAAGCAAGCTATTCAAAACTGAACAATATAAAAAAAAGAATAGTGGTGTGTGAGTGGTGGCCATAGAATATGCACTAAATCAAATATATGGCTTTAGAATTATCAGCCATTTTTCTCTTTTATGGACGGTGATAATGAGTTGGTGTTGGGGCGTCCCAAGGACATTTCGACAATTGTTTTGTACTATCTATCACTCATCTCAAGTACCTATAGCAACAGCCACCACATAAACTGAGTAGAAACCCTGTTCCCAGTACAGGCTGGTCATTAACTGGTGTGAGACAGAGCGTCAGCACTCATCCTGCTCCTCTGCCTATAACCTCACATCATTACCTCATTTAAACAATAAAACCAGCTGCTCATAAAACTGATATGGATTACACACTGCTGACCTCTCTGTTTTATGGTCTAAACTGATAGACACAAAGAAGTACGCCATTGTTGACATGGGAATTAAAGCACATCAATATTCACCCATGCATATGATCAAAGATGTTTTATTTTGTTGGAGATGTTAGAGTTTAGCTGTAACGTTTTCAGTCCATCTGTGCTTTTATCCATCTGTCCCAACTCCCAAGAAAAATAACAGCATCAGTTGTTTGAGCCAATAGCCTGATGCAACATCTGTTTATGCTAAAGTGACATAAAGGAAGTTGAAGTTGAAGTCCTCTGGAGGCCCTGGACACTATGATGGGGAACAGAAGGAAGTTAGCTGAAATTATTATAAAATGACAAAGAGTGAATCCAGAGGATGAATCAACAAAACATCAGATTTTAACACAGAAGACCACTGTCTGTTTTCTACAGTCACTGCTGTTTTTTTTTTTTTTTTTTTAAATCATTACAATGATCGTTCCATAACTTTAACAACGTGATTATTATTGTAACCATGATGACAAAGGTCTTATCTTATCTTATCTTATCTTATTTTCTTTCTTTTTTTTTGTCTGTTCAATCAGTAAAGTCAGTAAAAGATCAGCAAAGTCTAATCATATCTTATTATATCTTATCTTAAACCTACACCAAACCTTCTTTAAAAGATCACACAGTCTCTCCTCAGTGACATAAAAATGCAGGTTGTGTGTAGCAAAGCCAAGATCTTACGAGTTGTCTCTCGACTCTGAATTTTTAATATTTCAATCAGGAGAGACAAGGGAATGAAGATAATTGTTTATGGTGACAGATGATATGTGATAATTCAATCTTATCAGAAAGTCTTTGGCGCTTAGACTCCACAGGGAGATTCTGTAATCGAGGGGCATTGACCTGAACAGCAGCAAGATAAATCCGCCAGTGGAGTCCAGACACTGGTGGTGGTGGTGGTGGCTTACGAGTCTCCTGAGACTGATAGTCTGATGAGGATGACGAAATGATGAAGCTGAAGAGAATCATATTTAAAAGGATGATAGGCTAACAGTGAAGGTGTGCTGCTCTGCTGTTGGATAGATGTGACCATCTGACACAGCTGATATCTCAATTGACAGCCACAGACAGTAACAGCAATATAGCAAGTAAATTATGAGAAACCATGCATGAATGAAGTGAATGCAGGAAGATATGGGAAATAAACTACAGACCTGAGCATGCAAAAGAATGGCCTTCCTAACTGAACTTTGGCTAAAGCTTCATTTCAATCAGTAGAGACAAGAATAAAGTAAAGACAAATATGTATTATGACAAATGATATGTGATTCAAACTTATCCTGCTTCAAGATGTTCTGAGAAAGAGATGAAGACAAACAGATGAGTTAGAGTGGAGTGAAGAAGATACTGGTGCTTTCACACAAACATGAGCCTTTCCAGGATGCCCCTTTCATACCCAATCATGATAGTATCACCTGTCACCAATCGACCTGTTCACCTGTGGAATGTTCCAAACAGGTGTTTTAGAAGCATTCCACAACTTTCTCAGTCTGTTGTTGCTCCTGTCCCAACCTGTTTGAAACATTTTGCTGCATCAAACTCAGTATAAGCAAATATTTGCAAACAATCAATGAAGTTCATGATTTAGAACATTGAGAATATACTTTTTGTGCTATTTTCAGTTGAATATATGTCAGAGTGGATTAGCAAATGACATTCAGTTTTATTTAAGGTTTACACAGGATCCCAACTTTTTTGGAATTAGGGTTGTATATAATTTATTAGCTAAAAATAAAGCCATTGGTTAAAACTTTGGAATGCTTCATAAAGGGTGCACTATAGTGATGGGCACGGCAGTTCTTTTAGATGTACTGAATCTCGAGAATCAGTTCACTAGAAAGATTCGTTCAAAAGATTCGTTCACCGAATCACCGAATCATTAGTGCTTGGCAGGAGGAGCCTGCGACTCCTGAATTGATATACGGCTGAACGGTTCAGGTTTTAGTTCAGTTCACAGCTTCCAGGACCAGGAGACGAGAGTGTTGTGACTGTGTTGCTTTGACAAACACATTTGTAAATATAAAACTTGTTTATAAATCATGATGTTTTAAGTGTCCTGTCCTATGGTATGCTATTTTACTGGTCTACTCGGCAAATTGGGCTCAGTGAGTGTGATCCGTTCACTGAGCGTATACCCCACAGTACATTCAGTGAAGGATTCACACTGAATATGCACCGTTCCCTCGCAAATTGTCGCAACGAGATGATCAGACAGTCACGCATTTTCTCAAACTGCGGGTTTTATAGACTACTTGTTACATGCTGTGTCCTACTGTACGTGAGTTGTTGCGGTGGCAAATTTAGCCGAGTTTAAAAAAAAAGTTAGTTTTCTCCGAGGTACACTTGAACACACCGACACAACACTAGCGCGCGGTCCCTCCCTCCCTCCCTACCTGCAGCGGCTCGCCGGCTGCCCGCCCGGCGCTGCTGACAGTTCAACTGAACTGACTGAGAAACAAACGAATCACTTGAGGAAGTGATTCGGTTCAGTACGTTCACTTAAAAGATTCGTTCTTTTGAATGAATCGTTCGTGAACGACACAACACTAGTGCACTATTAGACAGTGGTAACCAACGGTAACAAATCTGAACCTTTTGCTTTGGTTTGGACCAAACTGAAAAGCCTGAAACTCTCCACTGAAACTGACAAAATATACAATTATGAAATTTTCAAATTTAGCTCAGTGCAGCTTTTAGGGAACTCCATACACTGACACAGAAACATGCTCCACCCAGCTTCAGTACCTTAGCCTGGTCTTCCAGCAGGGGCACATTGTTGTTCTGCAGGTTGGCAAACAGGTCCACAGAGGGGATTGGTCTCTCCATGACCACAAGAACCTCTTGGTACAAGACCATGTATGTCTCCCCATTTGAGACCAAAAGAAAAGAGAATACATAACAGATGTGGTTGTGTGTTTACCATCAAAGTAACAAGCAATGATTTTAACAGTTGATGCTGAGACTTCAGATCAAATCTCTTATCATTCTTCTGCTCTCCACACCTGCTTTAGGCATGTGCTTGATGGCCACCTACAGGACAGAAGCAGCAGTAGTTTGGTTAGTGCAGGAAGTGATTACTGTGTGTGTGTGTGTGTGTGTGTGTGTGTGTGTGTGTGTGTGTGTGTGATGTGAGACTTGATATGGAATACTTACGGGTAAATTATCACTTTTGCTGCTACCTATATAGGACTATATATTATACATACATATATGTGTGTGTGTGTGTGTGTGTGTGTGTGTGTGTGTGTGTAGACATATAGATGGATAGATAGATAGATAGATAGATAGATAGATAGATAGATAGATAGATAGATAGATAGACATGTATACCTCCTGAGCTGACTGAGTTCCTGTTAGCTTCACACATAAATGGTATAAAATCAAAAGAGGTTCTGTTTCTCCCTGCGGTTGTTAGAAGTCTTACATTAGCTTTGATTGCTGACATTAGCTAGCATTCACACTTCCATCCTCTTCAATTTCAACACTGCACAGCTCCTTTTCAAAAGAGATGATTGCTCAGTGTATTTTTCATATTTTCTATTTTGTATTTCTGTTTTTTATTTGATTTCTTGACTTTTGCAGTACTCGGCTTTTTTGTTTCTTTTTCTTTTTTTGTTCCTGTGTTTATTGTGATGGTTATGCATCAAAATACAATAAGGCAAATTCCTCCTAGTTGAAAACCTGTTTCTAACGCTGATGAAGATAAAAACTGATGACTGTGGAAAGGCATTCCATTGAAGCTAGCAAATGTCTGGCTAAAGCAGTCATCCTGGAACATGATGAAGAGTATCATTTCTGTGCTTTAAGACAGCTCAGATGATATGACTTAATGCCCAGAATCTATGAGGTCCTGTACCGGGTTTTTCTAACTCTCAGTCTCACTGGAAGTTCAGTAGCATGACATCACTGGTTGGCAGAGGTGGCAATTCTTACCTAAGTTGCCCTTCTGTCCGACTTCACTGCCAGACATGCACCATACACACAATGCTGTTTAATTGATGGCGTCACTTAAAAGCTTTAGTCTACTGAAGTTGGCATCTAGTTTAATATCCTAAGTGCCCTGGCCCATCTCACAAACTCCCAGAGGTACCATACCCAGACATTCAGTCAATATAGGCTGACGGACCTCTCTGCTCTCACTCAGTGTCCAAATGCATTGCACTGAGGATACAGGACGTCTATCTGCAAGGTGTGTGTTTGAGTGAACTGGCAATCGCTTTATGATGAGACAGGACTAACCACTGGTCCCAAACCTGGAATACCTGAACTGGCTGCTCTCCAACCCATCAGGTGTGCTACATCGGCTGGGCAGAGCCGTCATAGCCCAGATAACAAACTAATCTGGTCTATTGATTCTCACCTATTATAAAGTGTCAATCACTGCTTCATTTTTAAGCATATAGGCAGGTAATGGACCTCCACACTTTCTGTACAACAGCGGCACATTTGTGATCATGAGCAGAATTACACTCACAGAGCAGAATGAAATACTGCTGTTAGGACATCAATACAATCAGTTTGTCAGATAAGAGCCTATATCAATTAATACTTGCTTTGGAATCACTGTAATTATTTAAAAATGTATAAATTCACATTCACTATACACTATAATTCCATATGCAGGTGCTAATTATGTAATCAAGTATAATCCTGTATTGCACATTAATAATTACCTGGGCCGGTCGTTCATTTAATACTGAAAATAATAAGCTGCTAATAATACACACAGAGAACACTCAGTATTAGCATACTCCAACACTGGTCAGACGTGATAAGAGTTTTGGTGATTCCCTGCACTCCCTGATGTCAGCTCAGGGATAGTTAACGTGCTTCTTAAACAACCAATCAGAACAGTGTGTTTCCCATGTGCCTGCACAGACTGTGTAACTGACTGTATCTGTTTATCTGTTTATCCCTCTCAGCTCTCCATCACATGTGATCTGAGCATCTGGTACAGACCTTCAAGCTGACTCTTTCTTCTCATGGAATTCATTCAGGTTGATAATTAGCTAAAACAAGCATCCATCTATAAATGCTCTTGTTAAAATGTCCAGTCTGGATTCTTCTAGCAAAACCCAAATGATTTTATATTTCTTATTCATACAAATAGAGTTTAAAGGATTCATATTTTACACGAGTTGTCAGGAAATCAGGTCCATTGTTTCATGACACAAAAAACAATAGTTCCACAGCAAACTGACCCAATTCCATATTCAATACTAATTACCTATTAAATACAAGAAATGAACATCATTTACCTTTTTGTGCGAATAGGAGGACGTGAATCAAACTGTGACTTTAGAATGACATTGTGAAACAAAAATGATTTCCCTGTTTTACTACATTAGTTGTTGTTTTCTGAGATGTTCCTGGAGCTGTCAGACCATTTTCTAAAACCTGTTTGGACACACTGGACTTCATGCAATGGAGCTCCTTAGTTGGGACACAGCTTTTACACGTGCGCAGGTTTGTTCTGATCCAATTTGCCGTCTAACCAGAGGCTGTGCTGCGTATACACTGAACATAGACAAACAGATTCTGTAAGAGTTGTAAAAATAATTTACTTTCAGATGTTTTCAGTTTACATGATGCAAATTCAACCGATACAGGATATACACATTTGGCATCATGCTATCCATTCATACTGTCCTTGATATCCATCTTACTAGGGGGGCAGATTACAGGTTACTGCATGTATGGAAAAGATGACAAACAGCGTGCATATACACTGGAACACCACCTGGCCCTAGTTTAGCTTTGTGTCACTTGGTGATAATTTCATTAAGAACATGCACCACATAGTATCATCAGAAGTTTTAACACAGAGGGCCCTCGACAAAACACGGCCTCAAGATCAGGTTACATTTCAGAAGCTACGTAAGGCCCTTATTACTCAGTTTTTATTGTGTTTTATCATATTGCCAAACAGATTTGTAATGAAATTCACACAAAGTAACTGGCACACAGACAATCTGGGTCTTTCTGGGTCTTTGAGGGTCTGCTTTGCCTGGATGATGATCCAGCCTCCATGCAGAGACCCGCCTCAGTGGTCTGACAGAGAGAGAAGCAGAGCAGGTGAAGTCTCAGTCTGGCTTGGTGCTGCTGAATGAGGCTGCAGGATGGAGCTGGGTGGAGTACTTCAGAGGGACTTCCAGACCCACCAGAGGACCCACCACACTGAGCCACGACAACACGTAGTTCACTGGCCTGCCCACACACACACACACACACACACACACACACGCAGTAAATACTAAGAACATGGCAGATATCCAACAACACTGTATGAGGTGAGGAACACTCAACGTCATGTTGAGCACAACATCACATGTTGATGTGATCTCAGACACTGCATGAAACTATTTGCAAATCCAGGTTCAACTTAATGCAAATGCTGCATGTTGCATGCAATTTTTCAATGAAAAGGGCCCAATGAACCGTGTTCGAGTAAAGACATTCAGCAGAATCCAACTAAGTTGTGTAAACAAGTTCATGTGTAAAGCAGCCTGTTATTGTGTTTTTATTGTTTTTTCTTTTTGTAATAAGTGAATCCAACAGTGACCCTACCTGTGTTGGTTCTGAGCCATCTGCAGAACAGGCTTCATAAACTCCTCTGTTCTGCAGGGGTGGAGCATGAAGAAAGGCTGACCCAGCAGGGGATGCTCCTGACACACACACACACACACACACACACACACACACACACACACACACACACACACACACACACACACACACACATGTGATGTTTTCATCACTTGTGGGGACATTACATAGACTTACATTCATTTTCTGGAGACTTACCCTGACCCTAACCATAACCACTATTTGCCTATTCCTAACCCTATACCTAAGCTGACCTAACCTTACCTAACCCGTAACACTATCCTCAGTTTTCACCCTAAAATGTAATGATTTAAATTGTGGGGACCTATATTTTGTCCCCACAAGTAAGTTGAGTCCCCACAATGTGACTATGTAAAAAGGTTTTTACTACGTGAGTAATACATGGGCGCACACACACAGACACACACACACAGCTGATGGCTTTCCTGGTTTTACCTGCATCGTGATTGTATTCAGAGGATTTTTCTGAAGTCGCAGCCTGAAGTTTGGATGAACAGAGCTCCACACCTCCTCTAATGACAGGCTCCTCCCCTCTGACACATGAGGAATAAACACAACAGAAGAAACCAGTGAGAATATTTGACTCATATATGAGTCTAACAAAACTGCTTTCAAAGCTCAGAAATGTGAGGTGTGATGTGTAGATCAGATCCTAATTCACTGTTTGAGCTCCAAACCATCCGAACACTGAGCTGGAACAAATCTGGGGGCATTATTGAATGCTCTGAGTAAATCCTGGAGCGTACTTATAAAGTCACTAACAGCTTTACATCAGTTAAAGGGAGGTCAAAGGGATTAAACGTTAAGTTTATGACTTCGTGTTTTTTGTTTTTTTATACATAAGTAGCTATGATACAGTATAAGCTCATCAGTTCAGTCCAAAATGTTCTGATAAAAAAAATAGACATGGTGAAGTGCTGGTGAGTCACAACTAAACTCGAGGAGCTTGGTGGTTATTGTTCTCATGCATTCAGCACCACAAAAGCAGTGATGATATAATACATGAAGAGGTCAGAGTCAAAATACCCCTCATCATCTACATCTAACGATGACCCTGGAAGTGCTTTGTTCACACAGCAGTGTGTGTGTGTGTGTGTGTGTGTGTGTGTGTGTGTGTGTGTGTGTGTGTGTGTGTGTGTGTGTGCTGAGACTGTCTCACATGTAACTAACCCAGAGTGAAGACTCTGAAGTAGAGCACAGGAGTACTGTAGCTGCAGGAGTACAGGATGTGATACTCGTACTGAAGCACCTGGCTGCTGCCTCCAGACACCGTACAGACCCCATCATCTTCATCTTCATCATCTATGTCACCTCTGATGCAGTCAGCATCAACTTGGGCAACAACAGCAGACTGTGGAGGAAGAAGAGACAGAAGTGAATGATCAATAGATCACAATGTTTCCTGTTGCTGCTTCAAAATGAAAACCTGGAATGATCCTTCATTTCACAATTATTAAAGACAAAAATGTGCGTGCAGATCATTACCTTAATATTTTAATTGAAGGTTCATTTTAGTACTGACTAATTTCTGACATTCAGTGATATTTAGTTAAGGCACAGATGGATGAAACAGCACATCATAGATGTTTTCCCACACAATTCTGTTGTTCACCTGTTCCTTTGGCCAGGAGAGACAGGAAGTGTGTGGCTCTGACTCTGAACTCAATCCTCCTTGATCCCACGCTGCGCTCGAGTCAATAACGACTGACCTGAGAGCAGTCTTCCTCAGGTAGCCCTCCTCTGAACCCTGAACCAAGGTCAGAAACTACCGTTAACCACATTCATGGATCAGAGCAGGCGTCCAGGCCGTGTCTACACTAATGACAGTGACAGTATGGACCTCCTCACCTGGACCACTTCCCAGCTCCAGCCGTCTTTCAGCTGCTCTGACTGTTGCAGGAGGAGCTGACAGCAGTGACTGAAGTTCTGCTCATCCAGCACACACGAGCTCATCTCTGCAGGGGAACATGGTGGACGCTAAAAGAGGGTGGTTAAAGTGTGGAGGTCTGATTGATTACATCCTTACAGAATAATTTGTGCCAGATGTGCAGAGTTTAAAACAGACACACAAACCGCTTTACTGAGCTGAGCACACTGTACAGTTAGAAAACAAAATGTCACAACAGCAGGGTAACTAATAACATACATACTGTTACCTTTAGGTATGTGCATATGTGTGTGTGTGTGTCTATACTGTATACACACACACAGAGAGAGGGGCACATTTACATACACATATATATAAACTGTTGCATTTAAGTGCAGGCAGCTCATTCACATTGTTTCTGGTTGGAGCGTAGCTACTTTTAATCCCTTTATACAGCACTCTGTTGGATAGCTTCATATATAACAATGTTCTCTATGGAAACTCTGTTTCTGAAATGTAACCAGTGACTCCAGCTGTCAGATACCTGTAGTGTAATAAACAACACAATACTTCCCTCTGAAATGTTCTGAAGTAGAAGCAAAAAACTGAAACACTGCCCGTGTCAGAGGATACAGTCCAGCACTGGAGCAATGAACATTGACGCCTTGTACCACTGCTGCTTGACAAGCTGCGGCCTCCTGTGTACCTCCACACTGCACACTGACAGCAGTTTGCTGCAGTAAAATGTTCATTGTGCAGTGTTTTTGTACAAATTGCGTACAGATTAAACCAATGCAGACGTGACAATGAGCAGAATCTGTAACGATTCAGCAGCTATTCATTTTCTGAGGGGTTCCATTTCTCCAGTCAGGCTACAAGTTTTCATTTCCAACATTTAGAACCAAATCGGTTCTATTCTTTGAGTATAACCAATCAGTCACACTGTATATATGTGCATACATAGAAGTGTCTGTCTCTTGCTGCAGCAGTGATCAGGCGTCAGGTGTTGCCCCTTTAAGTTGTCACTTCATTATTTGTAACGACACATCACGTCAAACCTGGAAACAACAACGTTCCATCTCACAGTTAACGAGCCATGTTTGGTCGTTTCAAAAAAGTGAAAACACAAAAGCAGAGTTCAAATATTTCTCAAACATTCCACCGTGATATGAAAACAGTGTTTGTTTCGAGGTGATATTCTTACTGGATTACTGGATGGATCTGAAGCTCGGCAGCTTGACGTCACCTTACGGTTGACGAGTGGATTCAGTATTAAAACAAAACCATCCAGACACACAGAACACAAGGAGGACACATCAGACTGGATCCGACCGCACTTCTCTGTTCAACAGCATATTACTTACATTTAGAGGACTGGGACGGTTCTGCACAACGCTCCGCCACGGCTTCTCTTCCGGGTCGTCATATCACGTGACTACTGCCGTTTAAATGTATTATATTTTTCAACCAACAAAATCATACTGATTGACTTTAAAATAAAAAAAGATTATCAAATGCTAAAAAACATTCTTCTCGTTACATGGATTTCATTGAAATGTCGGTTGTGTCGTTGTTGCTCTTAACGTGTTGTTTGTCTTTTTAAACGCTAGATGTCACATTCCAGCTGCAGCTGAAGCAGAGCTGAAGGCAGTGAGGAGGACAGTCCAGCACCACACACACGAGGTGTTTGACTGATATCATGACTCTCAGTGTTACGAACAGTTTCAATGAGAATGTACAGGATGACAGAAATTGACATACTGCTAAAAATCAAGGGCAACAAAGCTGAACAACTCTTAATGTACATACGAGAATATAAACAATACATAAAGGTGAATAAAAGCACCAGTGATCAACAACATACAATGTCTACAAGTGTTTCTGTAAACTGGGAAAACAGACTCAACAACTTCAAATTGTGCATTCGTGTCTAAGACATGTAATTAAAAAGAATAAATAAGACAGGAATGAGACAGAAATATGAAACATCATCAATAAACATCTACAGAGAACCAATGCACAGAAATAAAAATATAATTGATACACGTGAAGCCGGTGGATATGTATACATGGCTATGTAAAATATGAACTATATATAAAGTATATATTTTTTGAGACCCACTAGAACTCAGGGTGACATTTAGTTAAGGCACAGATGGAAAATAAAGCAGGTTATATATCAATGTGAGCGCTTTCAGTCATTCACCTGTTCCTTTGGCCAGGAGTGATAGGAAGTGTGTGCCTCTGACTTCGAACCGGATCCTTCCTGACCACACGATGGGACTTCCTCCAGTAGTCAATTGTCATCTCCATAGTTTTGAGTGTGTTCAGCTCCAGATTCCTCTGCCTGCACCAGAGGGCCAGATGTTCCACCTCCCATCGGTGTGCAGATTCATCACCTTTCCAGATGAGACATATGACCATTGTCTTGTCTGCAAACCTCAGGAATTTAACAAATAGGTGTCCTGAGGAGCAGCTGTTCATGTAGAGGGAGAAGAGCAGAGGGGAGAGCACACCTCCCTGTGGGGTCCCGGTGCTGAGCATTCAGGTGTTGGATGTCATTTTACCCAGCCTTCCCTGCTGCCTCCTGTCTGTCTGGAAATTTGTGATTCAACTGGGTGAGTTTTCAGTAGAGGTAGTAGAAGACTTGTGATAGTGTTGAACAGTCTACAAACCTTGCATATGTCCCTGGGGAGTCGAGCTGTTGCAGAATGTAGTCCAGCCCCATGTTGACCACATTATCCACCGACCTGTTTAACTGGTAGGCAAACTTCAGGGGGTCCAGCAGGGGGCCCAGCTCCAACCCAGGAGTCTGACGTCTCTCCAACCCCTAGGTTGGAGCTGTTACCTGTTCCTGTGCTGCAAAAAACTGAACTGAAAAATTAACATGTGCAAAAGTATGTGAACCCTTTTATTAGTAGCTTGTGGCTCCTCCCTCTGCAGCCATTACTTCAACCAAATGTCTTTTGTAACCACTAACCAGTCTCTCACGTCTGCTTATGGGGATTTTTGCCCACTCCTCCTTGCAGAACTCAGCTAGTTGGGGGAGGCTGGAGGGACATCTGGTACGTACCAACTTCTTCAGGTCTCACGACAACATTTCAATTGGATTAAGGTCCGGACTTTGACTGGGACAATCCAGAGTACAAATCCTCTTTCTTTGAAGCCATTCTTTGTAATTTTGCTGGAATGCTTTGGGTCATTGTCTTGTTGCATAAACCATTTTCATCCCAGCTTTAACTCCCTGACTGATGGCAGGAGAGTCTGGTCAAGAATTTGTTGATATGTCTGAGAATTCTTGGTTCCTTGGATAATATAGAGTCGTCCAGGTCCAGAAGCAGAAAAGCAGCCCCAGACCTTCACATTTCCACCACCATGCTTCACTGTTGGGAGGAGGTTCTTTTCTTCATATGCAGTGTTGGCTTTTCTCCAAACATGGTGGTTTTGATTGTGACCAAATAATTCTATTTCGGACTCGTCTGTCCTGAGAATGGACTTCCAGCAGGCCTCTGGTTTGTCCAAATGCTGTCTGGCAAAGTTGAAACGGGCAGCGTTGTTCTTTTTTGAGAGCAGAGGCTTCCTTCTAGCAACCCTCCCATTAATGTCATGGCTATTCAATTTTCGTCTGATTGTAGAGACATGCACATTTGTCCCAGATGCTACCAGAGAGGTCTGCAACTCTCTAGAAGTAATGTGTGGGTTGGCCTTTACCTGATTTATCATTTTTCTGGTGCTACTGGGTGATAGTTTTAATGGCCGTCCTCTTCTAGGCAGAGTTGCTGTCACGTTGAAGGTCCTCCATTTGTAAATTAGTTGTCTTACAGTGAATGGATGGAGCTGGAATCACTTGGAGATGGTCTTATAGCCCTCCCCAGACTGATGGGCTGTCACTACACTCTTCTTCATGTCATGCTCTCGGCATTGTTGATTTGTATGGGGCCACAGTGGTTTGGTTGGTTTCCTCTCTCTTTTAATTAGTGCAGGCCAAACCCTTTCCCAAGGATGTCTCAATTCATTGCTCTGCTAAAATGATTAATTAAACACCCAAATGTGTTTCACCTGAGTTTGTTACCTGCTTGACTTAACCAATGCAGCTGGGGGTTCACTTACTTTTGTGTCATGAAGTTTTTGGGCTAATTAAACAAGTCCCACTAAACAAGTACATGCAATTGCTAAAAATATATCTGACATTTCATACATAAAAACTGGTGATGATAAAATAAGAAAATCATGATAAAACAACAGAAGCATCTAAACTGCTCAAGGGGTTCACATACTTTCAAGTAGCACTGTATAAAGGTGCATCTCAAAAAATTAGAATATCATGGAAAAGTTCAATATTTTTTGTCAGTTCTTTCAGAAAGTGAAAACTGTATATATTGTAGACTCAGTACATGTAAACTAAAATGTAAAACTGAAACATGTTGATTTTAATTTTGATAATTACGGCCTACAGCTCAAAAAATAAAAAGATTCAAGATTGAGTAAATCACTTTTCTGTGGTATAAATATGCTCAATCTCTGTCAGGTTCAGTACACACGACTGCAATCATTGGGAAGACTACTGACTTCACAGTTGTCCAGAAGACACTCACTGACACCCTCCACAAGGAGAGGAAGCCATAGAAGATCACTGCTGAAAGGGATGCTGTTCAGAGAGTGCTGTATCAAAGCAAATTCATGGAAAGTTGACTGGAAGGGCGAAGTGTGGTAGGAAAATGTGCACAAGCAACAGGGATGGCCGCAGTCTTGAGAAGATTGTCAAGCAAAGCTGATTGAAGAATGTGGGGGAGCTCCACAAGGAGTGGACTGAGGCTGGAGTCAGTGCATCAAGAGCCACCACACACAGATGTGTCCTTGAAATGGGTTACAAGTGTCGCATTCCTTGTGTCAAGCCACTCCTGAACCAGAGACGTCAGAAGCATTTTACCTGGACTAAGGAGAAGAACCGCACCATTGCTTAGTGGTCCGAGGTCCTCTTTTCAGAAGAAAGTAAATTTTCTATTTCATTTGGAAATTAAGGTCCCAGAATCTGGAGGAAGAGTGGAGAGGCAAAGAATCCAAGTTGCCTGAAGTCCAGTGTGAAGTGTCCTCATCAGTGATGATTGTTTAACCATTTAGTCTATGACTGACACAATAATAAGGCCTCAACTATATTTATGTGAACAAGCTCTCCAGATCTCAGTTACTGCAGAATGTGTCTCAGAGAAGGTCGTCTTTGCTGGGAAGAAAAATATTGAGGATAGATTCATCATATCAAGAATAAGAGGGGACATCGTTGTCCCAAGGAGGAACACATCTTTAGGCCAGACAGTCTATATAGTAAAAGTTGGAGCACCCTTCAATTAAATATACAATATGAGTACTCTTAATGTTCCTCTGCATATAATCATGGAACTTGCTTAAAAACAACCACACCTGCCATCACACCAAGTCATTACATTCTTGCTATGTCTGCCTGTACGTCTGACTGTGTCCCTTCTTGTTTTACCTCTATCTTCTGTTAGGTGATGTCATTTTATGTTGTCATGATTTGGCTGCCTGTGCTGATCATCTGCTAAACATTGTCTTGGATCAGTTGTCTGTATTGTATGTCCAAGTTTGCATGATGCCGTCTTACCGTCTCAGGTGATTCATATTTTGCTTTCTCCTGTTGTAGTTTTACGTGTTGTGTTTTCTTGTTATTTTAATGGTCAATTTAACATCTTGACAAGGAATAGGAGTAGCACATTAACAGAGATGTTGATCAGTGTGCATTGCCCCTGAAAATAAATTCATAAATAAAAAGCAATTGAGAAAAACTGTGAGAGAAATGGAGACTTAGATCAAAGATGGTGCCCCACTCTTTTCACTGAAGGCTGCAAAATAGGCACATAAATGGAAATAAGTTGTCAATATCAATACCTCTAAGGCTCATTCAGAAAAGTACTTTGATAGGTGTTACAAGTTCAGAAATTTCAAACCATCTCCATGGAGACACTTAAGGTCTCAAGTCCCATCTCATAGTGCATTTCATCCAATCACAGCCCTTAACATGGTGACAATGAAACCAGTCGCAGAGGGCTCAGTATGTCAATCTGGAGGGTACACATGTGGATACAGCTTGAGTCAAGAGAACCTTTGGAAATAAAGGGAAATTTAGCGTGTCATCATCATGTAATTGCCACTTGGGGTCAGAGTGGTCAACGTTCAGCAGAAGTTACAGTCTTACTTGAATTAACACTTGAATAAACATCAGCGAAAAGAGATGGCAAAAGAAGCCATTTATTGAAATAATCAAAAGAAACTAAACATGAACACGTGTTTTTCAATCAAGCAAAATATAACAGTTTCCACGTCAAAAAACAGTCAACACTAAGTCTCTGAAATGATCCTGCCCTGTTTGATCAGGCAGTTCTGTAGCAAGGGCAGGGAACAAAACAGCAGTTTTTTGTTCAGAATCTTTTGGAACACATAAACCTTCAGAAAGAGAAAAACTGAAATCCAGCACATTGCTTTTAAAATCAAATATATATACATTTTTTCTTACAGCATTTACACAGAAGAAAAAAGAAAACGAAGCGATTACCACAGAACTCTATCTGTCAATCCAACAATTAAAAAAATAAAAAATAAAAAAACCACACACACACACACACACACCATGTAGACAGAGGTCAAACTGAAGTATGGTGACGCTGCCAGAACAGTACAATATTGTCTTTGTTAATGCTGACGGTAATAAGCAACAGTTTTCCTGGGTTCAAGGGGAGGTCACTGGGAAGACACATGGAAATGACAGATCAGGGTCCTGGATAGGAACATGCTAGCACAGCCCTGAGGTCAGAGCAAGGAGATGAGGGAAGGGTGTTTGTCCCAGCTGGGTTCACTTGCACTTCAGTAAAGTTAAGGAAGAAGGGATGCATCAAAAGTTTAAGCTTCCCACAACTCCCATAATTTTGCTGATTTAAGGCCTGATTTAAGCCATGCTGACACCTTCTCAGGAGTATAATTATAACTGAATGTGAATTTCACAACTATTTCAATTGGATGTTTACAGTGTTTTTAATGGACAGGTGTGGATTGTTTTTTCAAGCTGGCTTAATACAGTGGTCAATATAATTATTTCCTCCTGTCAGTATGAAATGATAACCTTAGTGGTGTGACTACACTGTAAGGGACAAAGTCCACAGTCTCGTGGATTCTAAAGTTCAGCTAAAGTTAACATTAAGGCTCAACTAGTAGGATAAAGTAAGTATGTTTCAAGGTGACTTTCACTTTAGTAGCTTTTCAGTATGTTTGCTTGTTAAACAAACCTCTCCCCTTCTAGGACAATGATTAATACGATGATGTTGCTCACGCAGACTAATGAAGCTATATATTAACCCCTGCTGAACTTTAGGATGTATTCTGACGTGGCCTTAACTCTACTAACTTATCGTTCAAGGACTTTTGATCACTTTTGGTTTCAATCGTGAGTTCTGACTGACTCAAGTGTAAGTGGGCAGCAAACCTGTATCTGCAGGCTCTGGCAAGATTTCTACCTTCACAGTAGATTCTCACCATATGCCTCCCTAACTATATACTGTCAAAATTAAAGAGACCACAGTTGCCTAAGATGTTGATGCTTCCATACCCCAAATATCAGCAAAGCTGTGTTCCGCCTTATGCAGTATCTTGTGCTGAGAAGTGAAGTAAGCCCAGCCGGGTTGTTGCTGTTGTGCGGTTGTTGCACATTAAAGCTGACCTGCACCACAGATTGAAGGTGAGGTGAAGGGAGGTGGTGGGGCAGACAGACACAGTGACAGTTTGTAGACATTGACTGAGATGCTGCAATCACACCGATAAGCTTTCAGGGATCGAGACATGCCAGTGACCTGCAGACATGTAGACAGATGGGAAGGATAGGGGGAGAGGTGAACTTGGTGATGCATCCTCCTTCACTATCAGGGCACACACAAGGGTAAAGCAACAGGTTTCTTCCTGTGGTTGGCTTTGAGGACAGACAGGGAGTAGAGAGTGAGGAAGCAGAGATGAGGGCATCGACAAGGTGTTCATCACAAATGCAGCCTAAATCTTCTGTGTGTGTGGTTGTAGGATGCGATTTACAGTATAAGCAACTATCAAAAACCTAAATCTTAAATGGCATTTGGAGAGAAGGCTGACACAAAATGACCACAGTCCCCCTTCCATTTTCCTATGCTATACTGCTCTGTAATGTTTCCTGTGACAGTGAAAAGACAGCTTCATTTGTATTGCTTTCAGTGTAGGTTTATAGTGCCTGGTGGTCTACACACTCACAGATTTTTACAAACATTCTTTTGAAGGGAGAGTTTTGGTGTCCTGCAATATTACTGCTGAATGCTTGAGGTGTTGTTCATTTTATGCCAGATTGCCAATGATTAGCTCTGTTGAAGGCAACCTTGATACTGTCAAACTCATGAATCATGTGACTCTCAGGATTTTCTGGTTCTTTAATTTTGAATTGTCCCAGAGATTTGCATGTGGAAGTGGATTTCATTGTGTAATGTAATGTAATATGTGTGAATATATGTATAATGTTTGGTGGTCTTTAAGTTGTGGTCCATTCAGTGTTCTCACTTATTATGAATGAAGAGATGTAATCATGAAGTTATATGGACTGACTGGTAACTCATTCATTGGACAATTATGGTGATGTCATTCGCTCTCATCAGAGCAACATGGACCCACAGAGGAAAATAAAATTTGGATCAACAGCAGATCATGCTGTGCTTTACAGAATTTGATTTGTGTATTTAATCAATAATGAGCAATATTTGTCAAGATTACAACTGGACCTCATATGTCATGGACAGGCAGAAAAGAAGGGTGGGCCAGGATTTCTGATGGATCAGGGAAAATACATGATTAAAATTCATGAGCCTACACTCAAAATGACTTGGGATGAAATACTCTTTCTGTGAATTTGGACAGTCTGGTCACTTCCCATCAACTGGACCCATAAAGTAAAGGCACAACGCGATTTGACAACCTAACAGCTAACTGCCTGAAAATGGCATGATGTGATCACCCAGATCATTTATGTGTAAAAACTCAAACCCTGTTGAACTGCTGTATTTTTGAAGAGAATAACAACACAATCAAGGAAACTTCTTACATACAACCTTATGTACATAATACAGACACCAGCATGCTGAGAGTACAGTGACCAGACAAGAGTGTCATTTAGTTTGGCAAATTAATGTTAATTAGTTACTGCTGACCCAACTTGTCAGTAAAATAGAAAAGAAAAAACAAAAGTAAACATATGAAATGTGGTGTGTAATAGGAAGCACTAATGTTAAACAAGACTGCCTAGCTAGCTCCCACTTTGCTAGTGGAATACAAAGTGAACAGCATGATGGGTCTTCCCAGATGTGGCATGAGTAAAGTGACAGACATCTCAAATCACTTGACAGATAGTCAATGCTATATGGCCCTGTTAAAAATGCATATGGATTGTATAAACCTAAGAGCAGTTTATCTTTTGTATTCATGCTAAAACCACATATTATCATAAAATCCTGTGGGTCTGGTTTGAGTTTGTACCACAAACAAATAAACAGTAGTTTGGTTGGAAGCTGACTGAGACCACCAGAGCAATTTTGATGTAGGTCTGGGTTTGAATGACAACATTCTCAAAGGCCTAATGAAGAATTAATTAAACAGGCAAACGCAACTGAGAACCACAAAGGTTTGGAGGAAAGACACCCTCAGACAGTGCTATTACTGATCCATTAAGCCTTGCAGAATGTTTAGTACATTTAGCCACTTTGCTAGATTTCACTATTTTAATGCCCCAGAAAAATCACTCAAATTACAAGTAGTCATGATTTAAATGATAAATGTCAGGAACAGCCTCTGAATAACCATATCCTATCACAGGACACTAAAACTCTGCAATGAAATGTTTTGTTAGTTACCATGAACAGAACAGCTTTGTTGATCAGCATAATGATATGATAGTGTAGCCTTAATGCTGTATGGATAAGTATGGTCAAGAGATTATATCTTATATTGTGTGTGTCTGTCCAACTCACTGTGTCAAAGTCCAGTGCCCTTTGTCACTCAGTCATCATACCTTCCATGGCCTTCATTTAGCGATTATAGTACTTAGCTTAACAAGAGCTATGCTCAGTGAAAGTTAGCTTACCACCATCTGTGTTTCATGAGTTTCTCAACATGTATTAGTTAACACTTTGATACATTAATAACCTCATATTTGTGACCCATTAGTTAGTGCTGTATTGATCAGTCAGTTCTTTAACAGTCACCTATAGCAAATATCAAGAAATTGCACTGAGCTGAATTCATCATGGTTGCACAGTGTACCAGCATCACTGACTTTCCAACATGATTTCGAATTTTTGACAGATAGAGTTCAGTATCTGTTTTGCAAAGATGTCAGGACCTTTTTCAAAGTTTGTTTTAACTGAGACATCAACCCTGTCCCACAGGCCTTTCTCAAAGTGTAAATTTTGACTTGTCATCACAGGAAAAGCACAGATGGAACTAATAATGTCCATGGTGCCCATTAGGTAGCATGAACACTGCCAAAAGCCTGAAGCCAACGTACGTAAACACTGTATGTCAAATTAAACAATTTCATTTCGGTGATGGGACTAGGGGTTTTGGTTTTCTTTGCCCTGACTAATTAGCCCATTTCATTTTAAATCGTGCGAAATAAATGAATATTTCTGACATTAGATCTGTAATGAATTCAAAATTTAGATTCACACTGTGAAACAGGCCATGTCTTGTGTTCCAGCTGGGGGAATTCATTGCACAGTCACTCTCATCTATTAGAAATCTAGGCTATTGTTGCTCTTGTTGCTACACAAAACACGTCCTTCTGACAGGACAGCTGCTTCTGAGGACAGACATGGCAGAACAGAGGTTGGAGTCTTGAGGACTGAACAGACAGAACGCTTCAATAGCACTTACGTCCTGCTCATGTCTCACTGTGAATGTGGTTTCCCAGTTGGAGTCATTATTTCTGTTAAGTCTACTTACAACATGTTGATATTTTGTTTTTTTACAAATGTACCAAAGCAGCTAGCAAGCTATTAAGAAGGTAATGTCCCCTTTTATAGTCCCACTTACAATGCTTGATTAGTCAACTCCATCCAACTGGCGAAACACCTGTGAATGAGCACATTAGGGGTGATGATTCAGAGGTGTGACACTAGGCTACACTTAAATGGAATGTTAGCCAAACCGATGTGTGGAAAGCCAAAATGTTCCATGTGAGAAAGGCCTATAACCCTTTCCAGTGAGGCCGTCACTTTATTGGTCCATGGACAATCGTAGTGCATTTTGCTCTTGTTGCTCAAGCAAATTAACAGACTTTGTCTGTCTAAATTTATACAGTGTCCATAGAGAAACATTTAATTAACTAGTTAGTTTTCACACATGTCCCGTGTTTGTTTGTCTCTCCAGACTGAACATTTTATTCATGATACTGTTAAAGTTCTATTCCTTTATGTTCTTAAATGTTGTCTTCATGTTACTCTAAACCTGGGAGGATCACAGTCCTTTTCCTCGCTTCTTCAGTAATTTCTTAACAAAATTTTGCTTGTTTTCTTACCTAGTTTGTATTCAACCTTTTCAGGCTTTCTCTTCCATCCATCCATTCATCCATCTATGTATTCTGACAAATTTTCAGTTCAGCCCCAAGATCACAGTCTCTAAACCTGTGGGAAATTGTAGCCCACGTATCAATTCTGAAACATGGGGCAGTTTGTTGATAGTGTAGAGCACAATCCACTGTAGTGCCTGTCCTAAACATGTGAGACTTTTTGCGTCTCTCTTGCTTGTTTGATGCTATACAGCCACTTAATGACTCTTGCATTTCGCTCCACAGCTGAAATGCCATATGGAACACGCTCCCCAGCCTCTTCTTCCTCGTCCTCATCCCCATCTGACAGTCCATCATTGGAGGATCGCCGCGACCGGTCACAGTCAGAGGAGATCATAGAGGCTGATCGGAAGTTCAGGCTGACGATATCTGAGTTGGCCCGAGCAAAGTTCTCTGGACCGACTGACTCCAGCTCCTCGGGGTCAAGGCCGCAGTAGTTAAAAAAGCGTTCCACATCAGCTCCAGCTCGGGCATACCGGTCTGACAGATCTGATTTAGATCTGTGTAGTGAGGATCGACGAGCCACGGATGAACCAAGCCCAAGCTCCAGGTTGGGATCGGTTGAAGTATTGGAAGGGTCTCCAAAATCACAAGGTAGTGACTGAGGGGTGGTGTTGTCACAGAGTGAGGGGGATGGTGTTGGACGAGGGGGAGGCAGTGATAAGGAAAGTGCAGGAGGAGGGAGGGAGGCTGGGTTTGGTTTTGGAGGGAGAGGTGGGGCTGAGGAGCTGCTGGATCGGGCAGTGCGGAGTGGTTTGCCATTGCACAGTCGGAGGAGGTCAGAGGAGGAGTGGGATGTGAGCAGAGGCGGTAGTGGGGAGCGAGATCGATCGATAACTCCTCCCTCACATCCTCTTTCGTCCAGGACTCGTCTGCTAAGGTTGAGGTTTCCTCCCTGTTGAGGACTGCGACGTCCCCCACTGTTGATTGGAGGGACCTTCAGCGAATGGGAGAAGGATCGGAGGGAATGTGAGGTGCTTGGACTGGGAGCAGATTCTGCTGGTTGCTCATTCAGTGTCATTGTAGATCGGTAGGTTAATGGCATCCTAGGAACAGAAAACAGAAAGATAAATACATTCAATGCAGTACAATAAGGCAGGACGACAAAATCATGTCTGGTGTAATGGTTTATTCAGAGAATGTGGACAAGAACATGGGCTGAATTTGAAATCCGTACTTCCCAGCACTTGCATACTTGCGGACATAAAGAGCAACTTGACAACCTTTTAACTTGATATGCCGCCTTCACAAATTCAAAAAATGCAATTCAAGTGAGACTCCCAACCCGGCGCCCATGCCACTGCCCTCACAGCTCTGCTGAAAGTGTTTCAGTCCTAAACTTTTCATAGGAGCTCCACACGTGTGTGCACCTGTGAAGTTTATTATGCATAAACAGTGGAGGGAGTGGGGGCGGGTTGGATCGGCAGTTGTGTCAGGGTATTCATGGACCCCCGTGGCCCCTCTTTGGTGGGGCCCTCGAACATACTAAATTACTGAACTTATATGTATCACGTTAACCTCTGTGATGACTGGAACTGCTTCTCTTTGGCGAGATGTCTGATGTCAGATGGTAGAGTGGATGATGATGCTACTCTCAAATGGTTTTCCATTTCTTGAGCGAAACTGAGTCTTTGCAAGAGACTGGCTTGAAAAGAACTGCTCACAATAGATCTTTGCCTTGCAGCTCAATGATTGTGTGCTGTAGGTTGTCAGGCACATCAGCCATCAGGTTCCTCTTTACGCAGCTAAGCGTTAATTGCTTTTGTCTACTTTTGTTGCAGTGTTGGTGTTGTTCCTACAACATAATATTACTCTCGGATCATCATTGCAACTAATCAAAAATTGACAAAGTCCTCATCGGGAGCAGGTTATGGTGGGTGACTGGATCAAACACAAGACCCTCACCTGGGAAACTGAGGTTTGTGTTCCGTGTAGAACTTCTGGTAATATTGTTGACTTGTTATTTTTTAGATTTAGTTCACTTATTATTTTCAGTTATTTTTTTTTTCTATTTTCAGTTTCACATTGCAGTCTGGTTAGGTTTGGGCAACAAAACTACCTGGGAAGGTTTTAGAAAAGATTATGGTTTAGTTTAAGTGGACCCTTAGACAATGCTAACCACGTGCTAGAAAGAGAACTGAAGAAGCCTCTTGGATGAGAGGTGAAACAAGTTAAGCAAGCAAGTCCACTTGCCTTTTTTAAGCACTTAGAAGTACCATGACTTGGTTGACTAAGGACTTTCATAGATTCCAATATGAAAGGCTAGCTTCTTCAATGTGCATAATCTTCCAGTCTTTTTCCCCCCATGTCATAAAGCTTTGACATCAAACCAGCATGATTGTTCAGTTGCAGTTATCCCGGAGTAACATAACGATGATGATGAAAGAACAACAACAACACTGCTATATCAGATCATGCTGCTATCCACCAATATGTGCGCGTTGTGTTCATGGACCACTTGTCTACTATTTTATGTTATATTCTGTGTTGAAAAAAAGGAACCATTTTTTGGATTCATCAAGTGCCTTGCAGGCCAGATCAAACAGTCTCACAGGCTGCCTGTGGCCAAGAGACTGGAGGTTACCCACCTCTGGCCTATATCACTGATCACTGATCACTGTGATCACTGTTTACATCCCTCTGAAGGCTGACAGGAAAGCAGCACGTGACATCATCCACTCCACTGTAGCGGAGCTACAAATGCAGCAACCAAATGCATTTCTAGTTATTACTGGAGACTTTAATCACAATACTTTGGACAAAACTCTGCCAATTTTCAACCAGTTTTTCAAGTGTCCCACCACAGACAAAGCCACACTAGACCTACTGTATGCTAATGCAAAGGATGCGTTCTGTCTGAGACCATGGAAAGCAGTACAGGAGCACCACAGGGGACAGTTCTGTCTCCTTTTCTCTTCACCTTGTACACTCAGACTTTCAGTACAACTCTTCATCATGCCACCTGCAGAAGTTTTCGGACAACTCAACAGTGGTGGGGTGTATGGACGAGAAGAGGAATACAGAGAAATGGCGGATGATTTTGTTGTTGGTAGATGTTATTGATTTCAGAAGGAACAGGATGACCACACAACCACTGTGTATTTTGGGGAAGAGTGTCGCAGTGGTCAAGGATTACAAATACCTCGGAGTGCACCTCGACAACAGACTGAACTGGAAAATAAACATCAATGCTGTTTACAAGACGGGGATGAGCAGACTCTATTTCCTGAGGAGGCTCAGATCATTCAACATGTGCATCAAGATGTTGGAGATCTACCAGTCTGTTGTTGCCAGTGCACTCTTCTTTGCTGCAGTGTGCTGGGGGAGCAGCATTGGAGCCAGCGACACCAACAGACTGAACAAACTGATCAGGAAGACTGGCTACGTTATTGGCTGCAAACTAGACACTGTTAAGGAGGTGGTGGAGAGGAGGACACTGGACAGACTCTTATCCATCATGGATAACCATCAACATCCTCTTCACCACCTCGTGGATAGACAGCGGAGCTCCTTCCCCGATAGACTGCTCCAGCTCTGTTGTCACAAGGACCGCTTCAGGAAATCATTCCTGCCACGAGCCATCACTCTGTACAATAGCAACTTAAACAGTTAATCCACCAACCTAACAAACCCCAATATTTTACATATTATCTGCACTACTGCAATTGCACATACGGTCTACAGTTCACATTTATTTATCTGTTTAAGGTTTATTTAACATCTGAAACGGCACAATTTTTTTATGTAAATACTTGTTTATACCATTAGTTGTACTGTATTTTTATTATATTATTATAATATTAGATAATTTGTATTATATATTACAATACATATTATATAACTATACATTTAGTTAAATTCCCTGCTGTTATTCCTGTCTATAGTTTTTTGTCACTTTTTTGTTACTTTTTAAAAAAACTGTTGTATACATTCTATGGTCATCTGTATGTTTAATTGCTACTGCAACAAAATAATTTCCCAAATTGGGATCGATAAAGAAGCAGTCTAAAATCCAAAGTCTAAAGTCTAAAGTCATATAATACAGCCAGGGTCATCCAGATTTCATACAACCAATTTACATACCCGTTTTAATGTTAATGTCAGCCAAAATACAACTCACAATTCACTCACACGACCTGAAGCATCTTTTTTACTGGCAGACTTTGAAAGCAGTGACAGTGACTCCAGTCAACACCTTCAAGTCTCCACCTTCACTGGCGGTCCAGGTGGCGGTTCAGAGCCATACTTGTATGAACTGGTAGCTTAGCTTAGAAAGGCTTAACAGATTGTGGCAGAGGCAGTGGAGAGTGACAGAAGAGGGGATGTGAATGAGTAGTAAGCTGGGTGTAAATATCCCCCCAGAAACTGTACACTGATCAACACTACACAGCACTACTTGCTTACAAGGAGTAGTAGTGAACTTAAAGTGAATATGATCTGCAATGTAATTTGGGGGCAACCTAATACTTTTTCAATTTTGTTTGTTTACGGGGCAGAATTATTTGGTTTTCACTGAAAAAAGCAAAGAACCACTCTTGTCATGAATGAATCTGTAGACTGGGACCAGTATCAAACAGTGTAAAAATGTGACTGCACATAAAATTTACTAAAAGTTACTCTTCAAGAAGCACGGTAGTCTGCAAGTGCGAAGGGCTGTCCAAATCTACAATCCATGAAATTTAACAGTTTGCTTTTGTTATTCTGCTGAAAATAGTGCTACATAATGTATTATCTTATTACCACCCACAGGTCTGTGTTTAAAATAAATTTTAATTCCTATTCGTATAATTATTGCTTAAATGTTAAAACAGTAATTTACAGAAGACATGCCAACACACAGCTTAGCATAACATATTAGTTTACCCTGATGGTGTCCAACTCCTGGCCATTCCACCTGATGACCTCATCAGCACAGCACTCTTAGCTCCACCTCCTAGTCCTTCAGATCCTGCTCCTGAAGAGGAGGATGAGTTTAGTAGATTTTTTAGGATCTCCAGGTTTAAATTCTCCCGTTTGCTGCTCCCGCTGCTTGTTGCACATGTATCAGACTTGGCGTTGTTATTGGATGCTTTGAAAGGTATCCCGCCTCCAGTTCCTCCTCCACTAATCCCAGGGCCTCTCTTGGACAGAAGGGTGTGACCAACAGGAGGCTTGGCCAGCACTGGTGGTTTGATTGGCTCCTGTTTGGCGTTGATAACTTCCTGACTCTTGACATACTTGGCTTTGTCAGCCTCTAGTCTCTCAACAGCACTGAGGCGCTTTGGGTTAGGTTCCACCTGGGTAACAGGATAAAAAAGCTCATGTTGATAAAATGTCACACTCTCACACGATTTTCTATATACACATATCCTACAGTATCTGCTTATCCCTGTGTATCTGGATTAGAGCAAATCCAATTTTCTTTTTGCCCAGGCAAAGGCCCACAACCCACTGAAAACCAGTTGAGAATCACTGCTCTACTCTAGTAAAACTACTCACCGTCGTTTAAACTCATGCGAAAGTGTACGTCTCCAACTGTGGGTTTGTAACTTCTGTCTGTAGAACTGTAGTAACGCTCCAGCTCTGCAGGGTGATTTTTCTCCATTTTTTTTCTCCATTTTTGGCCAACACAACTGTGTTTGCTCTAAACCAGTTGATGGAAACTCACCAAGTCCACATTTTCTTGATTGCAATGATTTTGCTTCAATTGCTTCGCTTGGCAATTGGATGGAAATTAGCTATTGGGATGTTGAGAAGTGATTATTGTTTTTCCAGATAAGACTGTTAAGCGATTGTTAAGACAACCAGTGATGTATTTGAAACTGATCCATTGACCAAATAGCTGCACTATTTGGTCAATATCTGGTTGATTAGAATTGTTTTTATGAAGAGTAGCACTACAAATGAAACTCAGCTAACATGATGGCAAAACACTGCACTTCTGATAACTTCACAATAAAAGCATCTTGCTGCTTCGCCAATGTAAAGCTCTAACGTAAAGCGGCAGCAGGCTTTCCCCTGTTGTGAGGTCGTAATAGAAACTTCATCACAGCTACAGCTGATGGCCCCAGGCCCATAGAAAAACCTTCAGAGAGACTTCTTCACTACGACAATTAGGATGATAAACTTCTCTGACCTCTGTTTATCCTCAGCCTTGTTTAGCACATTGTCCTCAGTGAATCTTCAAACTCTCCTGCACATTTGGAGTGTCTGACATTCTGTCAATGCTCAAGCACACACAATATTAATCCTACACACATTTGATAATCAGGTCTTGTCAATTTTGAATGGCTTAATGCAGCTAAATGTACGCTTTCTCCAATATCTACTGGTTATTAAAACACAGCATTTTATGTGGAAGATTTTGGGCTTGAATAAAATATGTAGGCCGGAAGCTGTCTACTGTGTAGCTTGTGTTGTATGCAAACATACTTTCTTCCCAAATTTATGTAAATAGCAGTTTCCAAATATAACATAAATACAGTCTGTAGCCCAGTCTAGTACAAGATTACCACTAAGGGCTAAAAAATTACTTGCCAGCTCCCTAGTATAACGTACTATGAACACTGTCAGATTGGGCCCAATGTGTGAACAAAACAAGTCACTGCCTCGAGAATTCACAGCGAGCGAATGGGCGAATCGATGACAATGCAGTTGCTTCGTACTCTTTTCTGCTTGTCTGTATATTACTTTATGCTCTTTTGTTGATATTGTAGATATGTCGCTAATGTCACTAACAATTAAGTTAACTAAAAATAGACTAAAATGTTCAGTTTTTGGTTTTAAGATAAGGCATATCTTTATTACTTTTATTCCCAACACTAGACAGCAGGCTAAACATAAACATGTATGGACTGCAATACTGACACACACATATATACAGCTGATTTCACAGGGTAATGCAACAGTACCTGTCTCCTGAAGTAGTCAGGGCCCTTATTGAGGATGCGCAGGGGTACAGTGGAACTGAAGGGTGCTGCGGGGCCAGCGGCCTTGCTATCTGGCAGGGCTGGAGCCAGTGTCTCTGTCGGCATGGCAACGAGGCGACTGGGGTGGCCGGCCGTGGTGGCAGCAGGTGCAGGGGGGTTGACAGAGGGCGGGGGCACCAGAGGACCCCCAAAACATGAAGACACAAGGTGGAGAAGAGAAATTCTAGAAAGAGATAAGCCCCCTGGCCCTCCTCATTGCCTGTGGGACCCTGTGGGACTGAGCCAGACTCTGGGCTGCGGGACAGCTGGTAAAGTACTGTATTCAAAAACACCACTGCATGGCCTGACTAGGATGATCTCTGTTAGCAGCTGTACAACCTAAACTACTAATTTCACTGGTTCTTACTGAGAAGTCTCTTCTGGACTGTAGTGCTTCGGTTCCACTGACCTATTCATCGAGCAAAATGGAATGTTGTGACAGAATGGAAAGAGAAGAAAGAGTGATGAATTTGTTTCAGTGCAGTGGTGCGGATGAGCGCTTCCACTGGGCCAAAGGAAGAGCAAAGGATGGTGGGAAAGAAAGCCCCACCGCCTCTCCACCTTTGCTTCAGCTCTCTGTTCAGCTTGCCACACGATCTGAAACAGGCAAAGAGAGAGAGAGAGAGAGAGAGAGGCAGAGAGAGAGAGCCAATGGGGTAAGAGTTAGGCTATGACATCATGCACCTAGCAACAATGGCAGGAATAGCTGGGGCATACAAATACACTTACATACTTACATCAGTATGTATGCAGGCAAGGCACTATACATCAACACACTAAATAATCTGCTAGACACACACACACTCTCACACACACTCTCTCACACACACACACACACACACACACACACACACACACACACACACACAGCCTACTGGTTATATATGTCATGCAACAAGGAACTAATGTGTGAGGAAAAGTGAACTGGACATGGGGGACCTTATTAGGAGAAAAATCATTCCTGATGTCCTGATGACATAAGTATGAAGCTTTTCGTTTAAATGTTTACTTATGCATAATAAATTATATAATACTAGTTCTGTAATTTGACGTTGTGGTAGTTGAGCAGCTCCAGTGGAGCATATGGGCTTTCCCTGCTTTGGCACCCAGCGTTGGTATTTGTTGAAGACACCAGGTTGAACATAAACTAACAACTCTCTGGTAACAACTTGTCATTAGCTTTGGCTGCAAAGAGAGCTCAAAGTTATCCCATTTTAGTTATGTTAAATCAGCCAATGTTAGTGCATAGTTTTTGTTTTTTGTTTTTTGTTTTTTTTATTGAGAGTGTTTCAAAAGCTCAAAGCTCAAAGGACACTGGCATTAACACGCATAACATACATTTGAAAATTGCACATTACGAAGTAATCTACCATCTCTGCAATGTAGCACATTTCAAGTCAGTGCAGCATATTGCGGGATGACATCACACTGTGTTGCAACAAAGGCTCAGAAATGGACCATGTGGTTTTGGAGCTGGGGACCTCTGTCAGTTTTTGTTTTTACGCAGCACTAATGTCTGTCAACTCGGCCATAATTGTGTTGAAAATTAATTGATACTCGTCAGGTTTGAATGAGTTTTCACGAGGGCCATTTTATTTTTGAACTGTCAAAACATCTACAACATGGTTACATCTAACTGTACCAACAAAGCAGATGATCACAGCAGTCTGCAGCTTTTAAAGTGAGTTAACTGACCAGCATCATGATCACCAGTGGAGGACCTTTAATATTGTTCCCTTCAGTCATTTCAAAATGAGTTTGACTCCCATGTTGATGAACAGCATGGCTGCAGCCGTTTACACTACTGACAACCCCACAGACACATATCAAAGAGCCTAGAAGAGCTGCTCAGCCAGCTACAACACAGGTACCCACGCAATGACTCTCTCAGAAGGCCACAAATGTCCATCTAGTGGGTGTCAATTCCCCACCAACTCTCTGTCTGTCCAGCAGAGACACAGAAAGTCTAACAGTAGTCTGACAGCTCTGTTCATGCGACACTGAGTGGTGGTCAGTCAGCCTACCCCATGTCCCATGATCCTCAGAGACACATTACATAACCAGCAGGCCACACCTCCTACAGTCAGTGCCACATATTGCATTATTTAAATGTGCTGGGAGGGAGGATTCCAGCAGAATTTGAGGGTTTATAGTTGTTGTCCATGTTTAAATATCTATATGCTTTGTAAATGATACTGTTACTACTCCCTGTTCTTGCTGCTGTTGTCATCATTAGTCTTTAACTTTTTTTAGTGCAAGGCTCAGTTCATAATTGTGCAACTTGACATCCCAAAATACACAAAGCTACATGATTAATCTTTGGATCTGGTTCCAGGTTGCAAAAATCTTAACAAGGCTGTGATTGAATCATATCTCTGTGATTGAATCATATCTCTGTGATTGAATCATATCTCTCTTTGCTCTTTTTACAGACCGACCAACTTTATTTTGATGGTGAAAATTACACTACTCACACAGTGAGTGGACTGCCTGTTTTGGCGAGTCTATTACTGAAATCATCAGCTGTTTACGTTACATCACTTTTAAATTTTGCATATCATATCAATATTACAGGATAAAGATGTTGTGAATCTAGATTTCCAAGATCTGAAGCAAGTAGCCGGTTGAAATGTAAGAACAGATACAAATTTACTCAACATTTCATATGCTAGGGTGCTCATTTCATCGCCATCGTGTCGCTACAGGCTGACTTAAGTGATCGCCAATTTGAAGTGAATTGGTTCAGGATAGTTTAAGTTTAGTTTACACGTATGTTTTAAAAAAAAAAACAAACCTAAACTAAACCTTTTACTACTAAACTGTCCCAGCCTAAACACTGATTAAACAGATATGAGTAATTTGTTAAGAAATCCCCAGCAGCTCATGGTAATCAAGCTCGAACATATTTTAGTAACTGCTGCCTAAGGTTGTTTTTGAAAACAGACACAGATAATGACATTTTTATCATGCTATCAATCTTATTCCACAGCCTGTGGAGCTCTGCATGATTTGCTGGATTATCCTGTCATCATTGTCTTTTATGAGTCAAAAAAGCTTAAAAAAGATTGTTTCAGTGTACTGTCACAGTCACCTGCATTTGCAAACCAATCCATGACCATTTGCTCACTGAGCCACAATGAATATTTGATATTAACTTGTAAACTAACTAAGTGTGAGTGTGTAACACTGAACTGGTCAGCTGGTCTTTATGCCATGCATCACTTTCATTATGATAAAAATAATGAAATATTATTATTATTAGAGTGCTGTGTTAATGTCTTTTCTTCTGACTTTCGAGCTTCTCACTTTTCAACTTCATATTATGTCAGGAGAAACATATTTGTCTTGTCTTTTTGAGAGTCTGAACAGTATAAAGAAATACTGTACACAATATTATACAAGCAATGTTATTAAATGTGTCCTTTAATAAAGGCACACATCAGTTCCCCAACCACACATTCACGTGTGTGCGTGCGTGTGCGCACACACACACACACACACACACACACACACACACACACACACACACTCTGTGGATTATGAGTAGTCTTTTCTAATCTGGGAATATGAAGCTGCTGATATTGGATTGAAAAATCTGTACGAAATATTAATTATGAATATGAAAATGGCTGGAGGTCTGCCTGTGTGTTTTCTATTTTATTGAAACAGTATGTGTGTATGTGAGCCTGTGTGCATGTGTAGAACTGATTAAAATCTTCTAATCTGCCATCAAAAAACCCCTGCAGAGATGGTTTTTACACACACACACACACACACACACGCACACACACACACATACACACATACACACACGCACACTCTTTAACAATCTCTGTGTCTTATCACAATACACACATATATTCTCATAATGTAGGTGCATGAGGATTTGTTTTGGTACCTTCCTGTCACGGTCAGGAGCTAGGAGCCTGTGCAGATTACCTGTCTGAAGGCTAAACTTTAGGGGACTCATCTGAATTTGCTGTGTAATGTATTGTAAAATGCTTTGCTTGTTTGCTTCACTTCCTCTCTCAGTCTTAGTTTGAATATGTTGCATATCATGTTGTTATTGTATGTGAATATGACGTTTTGTATCTAGCGCTAGAGCTCTGCTGTGTTGTTAATGACGTTCAGTCTCCAGCTGTGGAGTACAGCCTCTCTGCTGCCATGTTAGGACAAGGGGACATCATTGTTGTCCACAGCTTTGTACGGACAGAGGGCTTTTATCATTAAACAGACTGTAGAGTTATTTTCTGCACCTGAACAGAGGTGGTTGAAGTCTAACAAAGAGACACAGTGTGTTGGCTGGTAGTGTTGGAGTTCAGTGCTTAGTCTCCGTCATATCAGTGGGGCATGTGCAGTTTTTAGAAAATGCTTAACCTTTATTTTGAAAGTTCCTGGCTTGTGTTCTGCCTTTCTGAATTTTTTTTTTTTTTTTTTTGTAGATCAGTTTTTTCATCCACGCCTATACTGTAACCACACTTTGATGTTTTTAGGCCTGAAGCATATAGTGTGCAGCATTGAGAACTTTTTAAGGATCTGTGAGAGTAATGTATTATGTGATTACTCTGTGGTTCTAGTCCTGAACAGGGCCATATGTTTCCATTTTGACGCAAACACACAACACAGATAAACACACACACATACACACTGAAGCACTGATTTCATTTGGATTAGGAACATATGTCCTGCTCATTTCCTGCACAACACAGTATCAGAGAAAGGAGAGAAAGTCAGAGAAAAGGTGGACAAACAGCAAATCTCTTGTCTACTTTCAATATCCCACAGGCATATTTTATTTCTTCTTGCCTCTAATCTGTACTTTCACCTACAGGAATGAATCTATTTTGAGCTTACCATGCTCTAGCAGACAGGAAATCACTGTCGTGATTAGTCTACACGTCTCTTGCTTCCAAAAAACAAAGCTAAGAATTAGCTGACACACTCACACACTCTCTCTAAACACATGATAGTCATGAGAGAGAGGCAGTGGGTTCCAGTCCTCAATGCCTGCAGGCTTATTCTTTCCCAGAGAACACTTGGCTGCTGTTCATTTTTGGCTTTAAAAACTGGAATGTCTTATTATTCTGTTTACCAGAAATCAGATGTGGACAGCAGGATAGCTGAGATAGGCACACAAAGTGTATTCAGATTCCATGTTTTAATCTGGAACAACCTCTCAGTACCCTCTATGTGTTTATGTGAGCAATCCAGGTGCAAACTAGAGCACTCTATGGGTCGCTTTCGGTCCATTCATCTCAGCACTCTCGGGTCAGATCAGATGGCCCGGGAAAAATTTTAAAGGAGGCCAGAGAGAAGCTTCCATCTACTCTTATATGCATAGTTAGAGATTCTCTCCCTTGACCAGCTTTCTCCTCTGCTCTGCCACACTGTCAGACAGTGACAGACCACTGACCGCACCACAAAGCGCTGCATCATTTACAGACGACTGCAGCACACATTGAACTCCTTGAATGCACTTATGAATGAAGCATCACATATCGATTACATATAGAAATGACCTAATTTATCCACCAGCCAGCATCTAGATAATTGTGTATGGCATCATTTCAAAGGTTGAGTTTTCTATTTATAAGGACCACAAGTACACAAATAATTTACTCAACCCTGAACAAGACATTGTGATACTATTACCAATAGATGGGTACTGGGGAATACAGTACACTGACACCACTGTATACAGTACAGTGTGTTTACTGATATACTGCACTTCATTCAGCTTTGTGATGTGGTCTCTTTAGATATGAATACTTACAGTTTTCTTCTTATAAGCCTTTTTCACAACATTGGTCTCGTCATAGCAGGAAAAGCATGTGTTACCAATAACATTAATGAATCTCCATTTCATTAAAGTGTACCAGGACCCTGGCACTGGCTCACCTAAATGGAATGCAACCATTATTGCAGCTGTTGTTTTTCTGCTACAACAAGTCAGAATGTCTGTTATGACAAAGGCTGGTTCTCAGAGTAAGTATTTATCACAGATAAAAAAAGTATTGGGTTATATGGTGGATGAGAAGAATTATCAAAGATATGTTTGAGGTCATTCAGAAACAGTGATTCCATTACACTTGTCCACCAGAGAGACTTCGACTTCAGCATATCTTGATCACAATTCTTTAAAAAAAAATTTTTATTCATGTATTAGTATCAGCCAGGCTATATCACATATCCTCAGATTATCTCACATCGACTGCAGCGATTTTCCCCAGAATCATTTAATTTTTCTGCATCCAGAAAACCTGCCGGTGAAGCGAGGGTTAAAGTGTGTGTAAGACACTTTGTGGGGTCAGTCCCGTCTCTCTCACTGCTACATCGTTCATGTCAAGCTCCCACTCCAAAACCATAGGTTTGAAAATGTCAGCTATGTTGAGTCCAGTGTGTGATTGGAAAAGAGGCAGCGTCTGTCAGAGAAAACGTTTCATTTCCCATTTCCCTGGACATAACATGAGCAGTGACTGGAATATAGCCCTGAGTAGCTTGTGAAGTCCACCAATCTGTGGTTCTTGAGATGCACTGTACTTCTTTAAGGCTCTGTGTCACTTTAGCTTTTGTCTCTTGGTACAGAGCTGCTATCACTGTGTGACTAATGTGTGGCCTTGATGTTACTGTATACTTTAGCTCCAAAGTGTTTACTAACCTCTGAAATCCATCATTGTCAACCACAGAAAACACACCGAAGTCTTTGGCTGAATATTTACCAATGCTTCTTGTTATTTCCTCAGCTCTGTTATGTGGATGCGGGGCTCCAAATACTTCCTTTGGCCTGACTGAAGCTTTGTTGTTGTGACTTGAGCTTTTCTGGGTGGTGCAAGTTTCCTTCTCGCCATTGTCACTGCTTGAAACAGGAAAACTGAAATGCTGCCACTCATCAGCTCTAAACCTCGATGGAGCATCTTCAATCTCTTTTTCGTTTTCACCACGTTCATCTGTAATTTTCTCGTTGGGTTCATTTTTAGCAGCGCTAGTCTTCTTGACTATTATGATTGCGCCTTCTGCTGTTCAAACAAAAACAATAGGAGTTTCGACATGGAGCGATAGGAAATAAGCATGTAACCTCACGGTAGATAATGTCACAGTCCCATGACAGCATTGAGCCATGTCCCTATCGTGATATTGCGAGATTCAACATATCATTCCATCCCAAATTCATACAGTTAACAAGCAGTTTCCACTGGTTTTGGGAATAGGGCGGGAACTTCTTGTACTGTTTGACCTTTTCAACTCTTTGCTGTTTTTGCTGGGTTTTCACTCACTTTATTAACAGGCTTATGGCAGAGTCACATGTTTTAGCTGGTCATGCTTCACATATGAATGCCATCAGTCAGAATGTCAGTGGTGCCACAACTGAGACAATTATTATTAGAATTAGACCACGCAATCAGCTGATTATTTTTTAACATGAATGCATGAGCAAATGATATTGACACAGATACCTCTGTTTAAATTTTTTTATTTTCATTGGTGAGAGACTCACTGAGGAGGACATGTTATAGTCAGAGCTCTCTGATGGACCAACTCTGTAACAGCAATCCTTTTTCTAAATGACCTCATGCTTAGTTTGGCATTTCTGTACTGTAATTTCTGGATTGGCCAACAAATACAACAATACCAACACAGCATACCTTAATACCTAAGAAAACGGCAAAAACAACAGAACAGTCACTCCCAGCCATTTTGTTTTACTATAATATATTTTGAAATTGAGCTTCCATGGCCCCTATCATGCTTTAGGTTAATTTGTTTAGATGTTTAAATGGCTTTAGGAAGCCTAGAGGTGCGCGAATTTGTTGACCTGTGAAGAGGAATCCTGCAACGGTACCTAGATGACTTCAAGCCATTGTCAGCAGTCATGGTTCAACACATCCTGCACTTACATCCAAAAATAATGCCAGAGGCCTCCATCCATTTAAGTAGTAGTACTATTAGTGAAATACACTGCATTGTGAGTTGGATATTCAGTTTAACTTTTTGAGTTTGAGTCAAATAATCACAATGATTTTTAACACGAACCTTTATGCCATTACAGTCCATGTATGTCTCTTCAAAGCACCCTCTTGAGAACAAATTTGAGTATGCAATAGCTTTGGCTCAAGAGTCTCTTAGTGTTTTAGAAATTCTAAGGCAGGCCACTAATAACTGATCTGACATCGGCTAAGTATTTAAGCAGGCACTGTTTGTTGAAAAGTGACATCTCCACTTGCCCCTTCAAGCTTTTCTTCAGTGTACATGTATTTATACTGTGCAATAACCTATTTTTGGGACAGAAGTCAAGTCAGATTTGTTTGCCTATAACATCTAAAAGCCTGTATGCATTTGTAACATACCAATATTGTTCCACTGAGTGCACTTAATACAAAGGCTGAATGTACAGTATTTACCACTTTAAAATGTGTCCAGGGGCAGGGTGTGTCAGACACCGCTGCTCCCCGCAGGTTTTCCCTTCATCTCTATGAATTATTCCCGACACTTTGGATTTGTCTGATGTTAGCAGCTCAGCAGCAGAAATAATGTAGTCCTTAAATCCCAAAGTCCAAATTCTCTCTGCATGACACTCCGCATCTACTGGTGACAGGCACCATGATACACTGATGTGATATCAGCTGCTCTGTGTGTGATGTGTTCAGGGACCACTCAGAAGAACGTGTTAGTCTACAATTTAATATTTTCTTTATTGCTGAAAAAATGGAATTGCTTTTCTGTTTTTATGAATTGCCTCATGGGTCAGATCAAACGGTCTTGCAGGCTGTATATGGCCCAGAAGCCGGAGGTTCCCCAGCCCTTTTGTACACTGAACATAAATGGAATGTCTTGTTTAATTTATTTCATTTAGTCTGGGCTTATTTTTATGCAACATAGTCTTTTCTTTAATCAGTATTAGTTTATACTCAAAAAAAGGGAGAACATCTCCAGTTTTGTAATATAAAACAAGTCTTACCGGTTTGGAGCTTCCTATTGGCTAGCACAACAGCCTTGATTATGACTCTTCACTATTGTCAAGTTATTGACTGTTGGAACTGGATGCCTCCCCCTTCTCTTCCAGGTGCTGCAGGTTGTCAGTAGGTGTCACAGCTGTCAATAAAAGAGACATAAAATGACAAAATATTAAGAATGAATCAACAAAAGCAACTCTGACTGCAATAATTAGTCAAACTGCTGACAGGACAGAATATCTGCCAATTCTATGATGGAGGCAGCACATATCTGTGCATCACTAGTGATTGATGCAAGGCATGGCCGTGTCCCTAATGACAAAGTTATTCTAGAAGTTTGTTATATTCCCTAACTAAAAAGACAAAAACAAAAACAGAACAAAACAGAAGAAGTAAGCAGAGGGCACAGGAGAGTAAAAGTCATCTGAGGACATGGAACCAGACAATTCAGAGAGAGTTTAAGACAGTGTAAAAAAGTCACAGCATTACAGAAATTAATTTTATCTTCACACAGATATCAGCTTGAATTTATCAAGTCTGAGAACAGGAAACCAGTCCTCAATGTCCTAAAATGTCCCAGAGTGACATGGCAACCAGAAAAAGCCATTTAGTCTCTTCCAAGATTTTGGAGAGTCTGACCTGCTTTGCGACCTATGCTGCTCTGTGTCTCAGGCACATCCAGACCAAATATCAAGCATCCATAACCACTTTCGTGTTTCATTTGTGCTTGGAGCTATAAAATGACACTGCTGTGTCTGATATTGGACATAAGTAATTGACTGAACATGTGAATTAAATGAAGATGCAATAAAAAAAATCTAAATTGTGATGGGCGTGTACAGTTTTCTGAAGTGGGTATATTATATATGTGGATGGACAGATACATCCCATGAAAAATCTGTCTGTTTTTTTATATGATACAAATACAGAAGCCCTCGTGACACAAGAAAGTGACACTGCAAGGGTCTTTTTTGCATCCTTGCAAAATAACCATTGATGAAACCTTAGAGCTAGATTACAACATTGAGCTACAAAATAAGCTAATCAGGGCTGCCTCCAAACATTAATGATTCAAATCATCAGTTAAGAAGCCCCCCGAGTTGAATAACACTTTGATTAATCATTCAGATTTATATTCATTTAGGATAAATGTACAATAATGTACAGGCAGGTGGAGCCATATGACCACAACTGAAAGGAGCACAGTTACTAATATGGGCCACAAACAATATCAAGTGGACACAAAGAGAACCACAGCACAACTGGATTGACCAATCTCAGGTGAGGTTTTATGCTTCAAAGAGGCTCAGAGAAAGTGTTTATATGACATTACTTGTCAATGTGCCACCTTTCAGTGTTGAACCTTCTGCTAACTCATCCTCCAGTCCTTCACTTATTAGCTTAATTACTTTCTAGTTTTCCTGTTCTTTACAGTTACTGTCTGGATTTATTTCTAGCTGTAGTTATTGTGAAGCTTTTCCTGTTTTTAATCCGTATCAAATCCACTTCTTTTACTTCATCATCTGACATCATCACTTGGCCCTGCACTGATTGGTCTTTCGTACATTAATGACTCACTGTAGTGCCTGTGCATGCACAAGCTCAGTGGTCCAGATGGTCACTCAGTGGGAGCTGGAGTCCCATCAAATGACCTGCTAGCTGTACTGCAGCGACACAGCAGAAACACACAAACAGCAGTGGTTCTGCTACTGTACATTTGTAAGTAAAAAAAAAACAGAAATGACACACTCTGCGCTTCACAATCCTTAGTTTTCAGCTTTCTTTAGCAGATTTTTTTCCAGAATTCTTTTCCCATTTTTCTGAATCTGTTGATCCTGCAATCAGTAAATATACAAAAATATAATATATAAATATACAAAATCTACTACCTGCTACTAAATTCAGACAAAATGGAAGTTATAGTACTTGGCCCTCAACACGTTAGGAACTCACTATCTAATGATACACACACTGTATGGTGTCACCCTGTTCTCCAACACCACTGTAAGGAATCTGAGAGTTATCCTTGATTAAGGACTGTCTTTGTTCAGTCCTGACAAGAGGTACTTGAAAAACTAGCCAGCCACTGGCGCAACCTAAAAATGGACCAGGGTTTCAGTGTAACAGATGTATGATGGTAATTTTCTGACCAGGGTTTGACAGATATACTGAGAGTAACACTTATTGTCTCAGTGAGAGAAGACCAACTGACCTGATCATAGAGGAATTGTGAAACTTGTTACTCAAAGGTCCTCATCTTTTATTCAAGTTCAGAGGTCGGAACAATTGGCCATAACAAAATAACATTTCGTCAAATAACATGCCTTGTGATTGGGCCAGCATGAAACTGAGGCAGACAAGGCTCAGACAGTTAGTCCATATTTATTCCTGATTCAGACGTATTTCAACTGGTTGCTGAAATTGTGTCGGAGCTGATGACAAATTCTCCGGTGTAACATTAACGAGTGAACGTGGAAAAATTTGTCTAAGGACCAGGGCCCATATTCACAAAGCATCCTAAGGCTAAAAGTAGCTTTTAGTGACGTCATTCTTAGAAAAATCTTAGAATTCCTCGAATCCTACGATTTTTCTTAGAATTCTCCCTTGGTAAGATAAAAGTTATTCACAAAGCGTCTTAGGCCTTAAAAGAGCTCCTAAGGTGAAAAACTGTTAGGAGGAGGGAGGAGGACTTTTAAGAGGCCTAAGAATGTCTTAAACAGACAGGGATTGCAGCACGTACCAGCGCTTCTCACACTCGTTACTCGTGCGTAAAAGAAGAGGGAACGACACATTGATCTGCTGGGCAATGTGCTCCCAAGTCTGCCTCTTCCCTTGGGCTGTGATCCCGGGACCCAATTTCCCTCTTAATACTGTTTTATTTTCATCCACGAGCCGTGCCAACAGCAGACACTGCTCTTGTGTCCAGTTTGGCTTTCTTGTTCTCTTTTTATCCATTTCGTTCATTGTTTTGGTCATTCTGCCAAATCAAACTGCTTTTTATAAGGACACGGGCAATCACAGGAATTGCTGACAGCTGAGTCTGCGTCCACCATTAATACCAAATACATTAAGTAGTGAAATTACCAGCATGGACAGTAAACATAACAATAAGCAAATCAATATAATTGGCATGTGAATGAGGTCTGTTCAAACATTTTGAAGCTGTGTCACAATTTAATTTTGCTGAGTTTCATCATCATGACAGAAATTTAATGTCACAATTACACATTTCTTAATACAGTCCAAGTTACATGATCGGTTGATTTTACTGTCCATTCATTACTAGAAACACGGAGTGCATTTTATTTATTCATTTATTTTTTGTCTTTTTCCTTTTTGGTACAACCAATCACAGCTTTTAGAAGACTGCGTCATACCTAGCAACGAGGTCAACCACACCTCCTCACTAAGATAAAAGTTTCTGTACCCTCCTTGCTCAGAGTTGCTCTCAGACACTTCCTGAATCACTCTTAAGCAAAGATTCCTTGCTAGGAATTTTGAGGCTAAGTTAGGAGCTCTCTCTAAGAAGCTTTGTGAATATGGGCCCTGAATTTTTCTATGCAGACACTGCAGGGAAGGGACATCTAAATAACAACATAAGTAATATATAAATCAATAATAAATGATTAATAATAAATAAAAGGTTTATATAGGACTAATAAGCATACTATTGTTTAATATTTTCACAAATTACAGAATTAATGTCATTTTTATGAGCCTATATCACTGTGAAGAGACTCCTGGTTAAAAATTGTGGAAAATCCATAATGATAACTAGATACTGATTTGAAAATGCTCTCAGACCTCCAAGGAGACAGGCAAGCTGTCTGTTGATGATATGGGCTGGGTCTGGATTGACTTGCTGTTTGAAAGTTGGAACGGCAACATTTGGATTAACATGTAATTCTCCCTGAGTTCAGCTTGCAAATAAGCAACGTCTTCCTTCATTTGTGAGAAAGTAAAATGGCAGTTTGCACATACAGCCATGGTTGTTGAGAGGTCTCTACACAAAGTTAACTTAGCCACCAGGTGAGGGCAAGCTGTACAGCTAACAGCTGCTAGGGCAGTGCAGGTAGTAGCTCGATTCTCTGTGCTCAGCTGAGCAGACACACTTCAGCCACAGCAAAAGAAGCCCATTGGCAGTAGGAATATTTCTTACCACACTGCTTACAGGAATGCAGTTCCTCTTTGACAAACAGTGTTACATGGTCAGCTTCAAAGCACAGTTAGTATTGGAGGTCTCCACCAGAAGCCGAACCATTCACAGAGGTCCACTCCTCTCAATTTACGACAGAGCTTCTAATGGGTAAACACCGACATTGATGCATGCGCTGCTGAAGGCTAGCCATGGATATATATTTGGATAACATACAGCAGAGATTAGAAAGAGCAGCACATGACTTCACTACAACACAGCTAAGAGATGAAAGATAATCAGACATGTTGGAACCACACCAAAAGTTTATCCAGATGATTCAAAGTGAAACCACTTTAGTTGGAGGTCAGGTACTTTGGCATCAGGTGAGGTCAGGTGAGGGTAAATCAAAGAGAGTGTAACCTTGCATCTAACAGGCTTCCCCAGGTTCCAGGTAAAGATTAACTCTAACATATAACTAAGATTATTAGCAGGCTGATAAGCAGCATTTCACTACACTCTCTGGTTTAGGTTTTTAGTCTGTCGCACATTTAACCAGACCCAACAATGATGTCATGGTGTACTGATACACTCTGGAGTATACTTTGACATCAATATAGAAAAGTGAAATTAAACTGAGTCATTTTGCCATTTTTTGTGTTTTACAGTGTAAATATGTAAACCATGGAGATGGTAACAGATGCAATAAACCCTTTGTTGTCTCTAGGCTTCTCTGGCATCACTTATTTTAAATGTCACTGTACCTGACCACACAGCTGCTGTCATTAACTCGCGTTATTCTTTATTTTGTCATTTTAACAGTTGCAATCACATAAAAAAAAAAAAATCTCATCTGCACCACAGCAGGTAGGTAATGATTGCTGGGCAACACATTTATGAGCCACCATCACATTTCACACTTTTTCTTTTGTCTGACAACAGTAATTGAAAAATATGTATATCAGAACAACCATATCTTCACAACGGCACTGGACGAGTGACAGTCTGTTACAGCAGCTCTCACTCTAGATTCCTTAAATTACTTTGGTTTCTTTTTTAGGACTTTATGCACGCAATTACTTTTGTTAACTGTCCACGCTCCACAGACTCTAACCTTGTTTGGGGGTGCCCTGGTTTTTCTAATGGTTTTTGCACTGCTTACTATCATGTCTGGGGGTCCCGAGCACAGCCATGGTCCAGCTGTTTTCACCAGGGCTCAGCTCATAGGGCTCCGTAACATGACGGTGCTTCCTGGGGAGAGACTCCATGATTCCCAAAAGCTGAGGGAGAAGAGACAGGGAAGCCATGCTGGGGCTGAGTGCTGCACTGGAAGGGGCAATAGAAACCAGTCCTCCCCTCGATATCATGGGGAATGTGAGATCTCTCCCCAATAAGATGGATGAGCTAGCAGTGCTGATTCGGCATGAGAGGGAATACCAGGAGTGTATCATTATGCTGCTTATGGAAACATGGCTAACCGAGCTAAATCCATGCAAAACTAGGACTGTTTCAAGATGATGCGGGCAGACAAGACAAAGGAGAGTGGTGTGTATTAAAGAACAACTCTGGAGTAAGGACTTTGAGCTGTTAGCCTTGCAATTTCCTCTACTTAGTTACTAGAAGGCTGCAGACAACAGCTGCATGGCCTCCTTCTTATTTCTGGTGACTTTAATCATGCCTGTCTGTCCTCCAATCTGCCTACATTCACTCAGTATGTTACACTATACGCCTGAGACAACAAAACACTTGACTTATTTCATGACAACATGAAAGAAGCATATAACTCATCACCTGCCCCCCTGGGAAGATCTGATCACAACCTAGTACACCTCCTGCCTGTGGATGAGAGGTTTGTATAAAGACAGGAAGTCAGCTGACAGTCAGCTGCCTCTCGCACAGTGATGGTCCAACGAGGCTGATGATGCTCTGACAGAATGTTTTCATACAACTGTGTGGGAACTACTTTGTGATGTTCATGGGGACGACACTGACAGTCTCACATTGTGTAACTGTATATCAACTTCTGTGTGGAGAATGCTGTACCCACCAGAACAGTACAGTCTTTTTCCAACAACAAACGCTGGATTACTCTTGCCATAAAGGCTCACCTCGAGTAAAAAAAGACAGTCTTTAAGTCAAAGGACTGAAAAATGTGCAGAGGAGGCAGAGGAGAGAAGGAGATAAAACAGCTACAAGAGGAAGATGGAGGAGCAGTTGGAGCAGAAAAACATCAGGGAAGTCTGGAGGGGCCTTAAACCCATCTACAAGGAGCCCCACTCCCAGCCTGTGGGGGACTGAAAGTGGGTGAATGATCTGACACTCTTAGATAGATTTGATCAGTCATTTGCCCATCCCCCTTGCTGCAAGCCCCATCATCTGAAGCCCCAGTGTGCTGACCCACCCCCACCTGCACCTCCTTCCCATAACATTTAGCTCACAGCCAGCCTGTACATCTACTTCATTTCCTGCTCAATGGCAGGACATCAACCCTGATGAAGACCCTGCAGAAGCTGGTCTTCGTCCATCTCCACCCTCCGGTGAAACAATTGGTGAGAAAGCATCAACCTGGAATTGGGGTGCATGATGCTGTCATCTATTTCCTAGTAGATCCCTCTCAACTGGAAATGTTTGGGAGCACCCTGAGAATCCTGTTCTTAACACTGTGAGAAATTAATTTTGAAAGTGAGTTAATACCAATGTTTGGTCTCCACTTCATGTGAATTGCTGCATTGGAAACCTTTAAAAGATGTTGAATACTAACTTCCCCAACTGAATATGAATTTCTTTCTGTCCTTATAGTCTCTATGTCCTCTTGCCACCCAATGACTATTTCTCTAGATCTGCCCTTGACGACCATGGAGTGAGCTTACCTTTAAACTCTAAGGAAATGGTTATTTATATGCAGGCTATGCTTTTCAATCCCCACTCCCACCCAAAAGCCACAATGACCCTAAAACTGAGCCTAACATGAATTATCTGTTAGTCTAAAGAAGTTGGTTTCCATCACATTTAAAAAACTCAGTTGTACTCTCATTTGTTCACTTCTAATTTGCTGTCTGAAGTATTTCATAGTCATTACGTTAATGCCTCAGCCTCAACAGTGTGTCATTAGAAATACCTCCACGCCCTGTACTGGTTAACAAAACAGGCTGCCAAAGTCTACTGTGGGGCTCCTTTGCCTACAGAGACGACACTAATGGAGAACCCTCTGACGTAACGAAGCCTGTTTGCAGAAGGTACTGTCAGGCAGCGTCATGCAAGGGAGGAAACTGTTCACCAAATACCTCAGTAACAGACACCAAGATCTCTCCAAGGAGTACAGAACACAACAGGTTAACGAATAAGCTAGCTGGCTAGTCAGCTAGTAGGTTGGTGATGATCTGCTAAATTATACAGAATATATAGAATATCTATGTCAGGCCTGCCTTGTATTGTAAATAGCATGACAAGCATATTAGAAAATTAGAGTTCCAAACAACAAATCTATTGAGCTTCAGTTATTTGGGGGTCTCATTTTGGTGGTATTTTACATGGTTCAATAGCTAAATAGCATAGGGCTCATATCAGACAGAAGTAAAAAAAAAAGGCAAACTCCCGGCCTGACTTAAAAAAATGCAATTCGGTTGCTGGAGTACCACTTAGGTGGAGACGGCATGTTGGCAGAATCATGGTTTGCCATTTTGGAACTTTTCATAGAATAATACATCAGCATTGTGCAGGGCAGGTCTATAATACATAAGTCAAAATTTTGGTATTGTGACAACACTATTCTACACTGACCATTTTCTGTTACTGTTACAAGTACTTTATTTATGTATTTATTTGCTACTGAATTTCCTTTCAAGTCAATTTCTATCTTGAAGGTCAAAATGACTTAGGGATGTTTAGGGCTTTAAATTTATTTGTCCAGCACTGATCCTTGACCGTGCCCAGTTTGTAACACAATCAGTCACCACAATATGAGAAAAAAAAGCAGATGTCAGAGCTGTCTCTGTGTGCGAGTGTGTGTGTGTGTGTGTGTGTGTATCTATGCAGGTCTGCGCTTGCATTAGTGTGTGTGTGTGTGTGTGTGTGTGTGTGTGACGGGGGCTTTTCCAGCTCAGTGATAATGGAAGTCTAGCTCCTCCAGCCTGACTCAGCACCATTAAATACACACATTGCATCACTAGTGTGTAGCTGGTCCTATAGAACACAGTGTTCTGGCCTGGCTTGCAGTTGCTCGTGGTCAATGTCATTCTCTTTTTGGAATTCTTTCATTCAGGGCTTTCTGAGATCTCCTTCTCTTTTAACCCCCTCCCTGTTCTGTTTCTATCATTATATTAAGCAACATCTTCGGGCACACTCCATGACCTTGTTCCACCTCTTGAGGTGAGCTGAGATATTAGACTATAAAAGCTTATGGTAGAGTTAGGGTCTGATAATCTTCCTAAGGAAGACATGCTTTGTCAAAAGCCTGAGACGCCAGACAAGTATATCTCTTCCAAACAAACAACTAAGAGCTTGTTCGGTGCTTAGATTGTTTCCCTTTTTAAGAAATGGTCTGTGGTCTGAAAAGGTGTTGTTTTCAGCCTATGGAGGAAGCTGACGGTGACTGGGCTGCCCTGATTAGGTGGAGAGCTCCTTCCATCATGGTGCAACCAATGTTCCTTACTGTCCAAGTTGGCACTGCCACAGTACTGTCAAGGGTGATGGACAGGTCTCAGCACAGGCATCCTTTCCCCTGAAGGTACACAAGCTGTCTTATCCGGGTTAAGCTTTAGCTGGTGCCTTGACACTAACTCCGAGATGTCAGCCAGGCAAGCAGTGACGTGTGCCTCCACTACAACCAACAATGGAGTAAATCCTACGAGCTAGTTAAGACAGGCATCATGTCATCAAGGTGAGGAGGTGATGACAGAGGCCCACAATGCAGTTAATCAGCAAACAACAACAACAACAACAACAACAACAACAACAACAACAAAACACCTAAAACCATTGCTCAGTGCTTGCCAAATCATCAAATTCTTAATGGTGATTAATCATGAAGACTTCTAATTCACACACACTCACTCACACACACACACACACACACACACACACACACACACAGAGATGAATCCTTTCTTCTTTCATGCTTTACAGAGCATCCTTCTTCTGTCCTTCCTCTCTCCATCCTGCTCCTTTTATCCCTTCTTACCCTCACATAAACTCACCTTTGTCTCTTTCTCTGCTGATCTGTCCCTCCTCCCCCTCCTCCTCCTCCCACACACACACACTCTCAGCAGGCACTGAGGTATACAGGTGGCTGCAGAGCAGGAGCCCACAGCAAGGGCCCCACCAACAGGGTTCAACCCATGTGATGGATACCTATACTGATTTTTCTGCCAAATTCTTCTAATCAAGCTGAACATGCAGTTACTTCAGCATGAGGTACCTGACTGTACAATTAGAATGTTGCTTTCAACAGACAACCAGGACAAGCTATTTGTATTCATCAATTCCGCAGTCATATCAAAGACGAGCCACATTAGTCCAACTTTAGTCCTGCTTTACAAATATACACAGGCCTCCTGGGGCTGTCTGTGTCTGTGTGTGATTCCATGGCCACCTGGTGTAACAGAGTGAGGGCAGAGTTACTAATTATAGACTCACCAAGACTGGGCCTTTTCCTCCAGTGAGTTATATTAGATACATATATTTCCTGATTTCCTTAAGACTGCGGCGCAGATGGGACGTTTTGGCAGACCATCACTGCTCTTGATTATTATTTACATCAGATGAAACCAGTGAGATTTTGACATTGTCAATTCACACAATTCAACAACCCCTATAATGTTGTAGCCTACTCGACAGCAATGACATTTCTGCAATCTGCATTTCAGCATTTGCATTAAACACGCTTTCATTCAACATATGTAAGAATTATGATCACAGACCTTAAATTAGAGGTCTCAGCAACATCCTGACAGCATACACACATAATCACAAAGAGGCTCACAAGCATACAATATAAAAGTAGCACACATCATTATCAAATGTCAACAGGGTGGGAAATGAACTACTGAAAATGTTCATCATGTGACTGGTAGTTACTGACTGCAATAACCACACTTTAATGGAAACAGGAGCACAATCTAAAGAGTATAGCCACTGCAATAAAGTCCTTTGTCACCCAGAGAGAAAGAAGCTACCAGACTAAAAAATCTGTCTGCGTGTTTTGGGAGTTGTTGAAAATTTCTAAACTTTGTGAAGTAACTAACAATGTATGTGTAAATCTTGCTCATTTATCCCCCCTCGTTAATTCAGCAAAGTTATGTAGTAAATTATTCCGCCAAGATAACCTCAGACTCCCTTAAAAAAGCGTTTCATCAGTTGCTGAATTGGGGGAAACTTTATCAACCTTATGTTAATTATTGGTCCCCTCTTCATATATTAGTTAATTTGGCAAATACCTGAATCCTGACTTCTGCTCTGTCTTTGTTTGCTTCATTTATCTTGTGGCAGCCACAGAGGAACAGCTCATTTGTCATAATACAGGAATTTCTAACTTTTAAGTATAATTTTGAAAAATATTGATATTCAATACCATTTTCTATACCACAGGGAAAAACTGACACAACATTGAGGGCATTCAATTTTAGACTTCTATGAAAAGATAAATATAACATAGAATATGATATATTGTTGTAGATTAATCTACCACACAGTATATAAAGTGGTTAAAATGATCTCAATCTTAAACATCTACAGCAGCAAAATACAATCTAAACATTAATGCAGGAGTAATATTAATCCCAAAGCATTAGATATATCAGTAAAACACTGACACAGAACATCAACTGCAGAATGACTGCTTGTTACTTTAAGTACATTTGCAGGACTTTTAATTTTTACAGCGTGGTATTTTTACTAATGGATGCATCTAAGTTACTTCTGACAGTAGTAGAAGTATTTTCCACTCAACTGAAAGTCTGCAGTCTGAGATTCCTCAGGTCTGTTCGTTCATTAGCTAAGCTTTGAGAATTACAAATGGATGTTGAGCCAACAACAGGACACCACACTTATCAACAAGAGTTTACTGGGCCATCTTGTTTAATGCACCAGTGATGTTGAAATAGGAGCTGTCATCATCCTCTCAGAATGCTTTATAGAGGTCAGCATGTCTGTCCTTTCATTAACACTGATCTGTAGCATCTCCTGCACCTTTCCTCGTTCACTTGCATCAAATGTGGATTTCCAATCAGCACTAATATTCATACTCTGAGGCTGAGCTGGAGGCATGTAAGTGAGGGCATAGTTAAGATACCTCAAGTGAGACTTCCTTGTTATTGCATCAAATCTATTTTGATGAATTATTCAATAAATAGGGTTCATATGTGTTTTTTTATATTTAACCAAGTCAGGCAGAATACTTAAGCCATTCTGTACACCCCTGCATGAAATCTAGAACCTGGTTTTGAAAGGTACAGATAGTGAGTTTGAAATCCAGTCTGCAGCGGAACCGTTGTGGTGCCTTACTATATGCTCTACTTGTCAATGGGAAATAGACGACCCCTCAGTTGCTTCCCCATTCGGGTCTCTTTCCCAGTTTGCTCTACTGTTCTCTAATCGTATTACAGGCTTCCAGCTCTTCCAAGCAGAGTGAAATGTATGTCTGTGTGAGTATGTGTCTGTGAGCGCACACGTGTGTTATCAGTATTATTATTACAGTACATTTCCATATAACTGAGATCCCCACTGAAACAGACTGGAGCAAGTTGATCTTTTAATAATAAAGACAGAGGCAGAAAATGAAGGAAAATACAGTAATAGTGAATAAAAAACAAATAAACAACTAAACAGAACAAATGTGGAAAACTTATGTTAATCTATGTACATTATGCAACCATTTCTATTTGTTGAGGTTTCACCAATATTTAGGTTTACTGATCATAATCACATTTTATTAAGAATGGGATCTGGCCTACCTGATGTGACAGTTATAATGTAGTTTCATTGCCTACATGTACTCTGTCTAATGGATCTGTACTGTTTATATCTCATAGTATAAGGTTGGTATCCCACTTTAAGCTCCAATGCCTGTTCTTGCACCATGTAACTTGGGTTGAGCAGGTACAATCTCCCGCAAGAAATGCAAGATAATTTACAGCACTTCACCACAAAACAGCCAACTATGGGTCTTCACCTAGCTATAAGAAAAAGCTAGCTCGGTATTCTTAGTATACACATCATGGCAGAGGTGGACAGACCAAGGAGGATGTTAATGGACAAAGCTAACAAGAGAAAAAGAGAGTGAGCAAGCAAGAGGCTGGACAAAAGGAAATGTGGGACTGGCTTTTAGTTGGCGGCCAGAGCTTTGCAAAATAAAAGGCTACAAGACAGATGCTGAGCCGGCCTTCTTGCTGCTGGACTAATGCGTCATATTAGCTGGCTTGCCATGTCTTGTGTTGGTGCACTTGTTTGGCTGTGTTAGCAAAGTTGTCGACCCTCTAGTTTTTGATTATTCATACAATGAGCCAAATCAGTTGGCGTAAAATTCCAGTTTACTATTACATATGACGAAGAAAAGCAGGAAATCCTCCCAACTCAGAAGCAGGAAAATGATGTAAATGCTGTACCGATGGTGGATTCTCTGATGCACATGACCCTCAAGAGTTTCTGATTCATGGAAACACAAACGTGGCACTGCATGGGCTGGCTCAGCTTGAAAATATTACAACGAATCAATGCAACATGAGATTAAAATACCAAGACGGTGTGCTGTATGTTCTTACTACGCTGTGCTTGCCATGCTCAGATCCATTATCAAGAGTTGAACAACTTGTTTTAAAACATTTTTATCATGAGTTCTATTAAAAACATTTTCCACTAAAAATACCCTCCCATAAATAAATAAAGGCAGCTGTAATTCATAAATCCAACACTTTGCTACAGGCTTAGTTGCAATCCCCAGCCTAATGTCACCTCACATCAAGGTTACTCCAATGACTTCAATGACTCCAATGACTTCCACACAGGGAGGTACACAGATGCCAAATTTGAAAATAAGAGCAATAGCATCAGATCAGTTCTCTCTGTCAACAGACACACATGGTAAAATGGTAAATGGCTGCATTTATAAAGGGCATTTACCCAAAGGACTCTGAGTCATTCATCCGTTTATACGCACACTCACACACCGATGCCAATGAGCGACCATGCAAGGTGCTGGTCTACCCTTCAGGGGCAAGTTGGGGTTTAGTGTTTTGCCCAAGGACACCTTAACATGTGGACTGGAGGAGCCGATGACCCAGCCCCCCAGTGTGTGGCTCGGCAGGTGAGCTGAATTGTAACTGGTTGGAGGAGTAAATACTATATGTCTCATAATTGTGAGGTGTATTGATGAAAACACATCTGTAATAGTACTGTGTTTATAATAACATAAAGATGTCTATAGCTAAGTGAAGTCACAAACCACAAGCCCATGATAAACAGAAATCAACTAAATAGTGAATTGTAAATGATGTGAATCTTACATCGAATTATGATGCAAAAGGTACAGCAGCCCCTCACAAAAAAAAGAACATTGTTTAGAGTGAAAACCACCTTTAAATCATGGGATAGTAGCCAAATTCATTTAGAGATTAGGACACCGCGTTCCAAATTATTATGCAAATTGGATTTAAGTGTCATAAACATTTAATTTTTTGTTTTCCAATTGAACTCATGGATGGTATTGTGTCTCAGGGCTCTTCGGATCATTGAAATCAATCTCAGACAACTGTGATAATTAGTTTGCCGCTGGTGCCTCTGGAGTCTCTGGAGGGCATAAAAAGGAGAGAAAATCATTGTGTGGCCCCCATCTTCCCCTGACCTCAACCCTACAGAGGACCTTTGGAGCATCTTCAAGCAAATGATCTATGAGGGTGGGAGGCAGGTAACATAGAAACAGCAGCTCTGGGAGGCTGCAAAGAAATTCAAGCAGAAACTCTCCGAAAACTCACAACTTCAATGGATGCAAGAATTGTGAAGGCGATACCAAAGAAAGGATCCAATGTTAACATGTAACTTGGCCTGTTAAGATGTTTTTGATTTCCATAAATATGACCTCCTAATGCTGCAAATTCAACAAATGACCATTTTTAGTTCTTTACAACCTATAAAATGTTTTGAAACTCTGCTGTGCATAATAATTTGGAACAGTGCATTGTGAGTTTTTTATTTAAAAAAAAAATACTGTTGTCATTAGGAGGTTTCTTCAATAAAATTTGAATTATCTTATTATTATCTGATTATATTATAATCATTAACGGTTCATGGCTTGAAAATTATACTGACTGTCATTTGCATCGACTATTTAGGGAAATCTGAAACTCCCCTGTTGAAAACACTTTTTCAGCCTTTTTTCTGCTTGTTATTGTTCTTATCTCTCATAAAAGGACAAAATGCAAATAAAACAGTAAATTAACACCTTGGGCTGGTCAGCAGTGTCCTCTGTGAGCACTCTGAGTGATCAGCAGACTCTACTTTCATATGATACCAGGCTTGTGTGGTTTGCGTGAAGTGGTGAAATGAGCAGACGCACTAAATGAACATACACTATTTTCACATATTATTTATTGCTGTATGAATTATGTTTCATTTGGGTGGCAATGCTTGGTAGAGGCTTTTAGCTGAGTTTCTCCCCGTCATTCTGATATGCTATAAGTTAGGATTGGTGCTTCCTAGTGTCCTAGTGTGAGCATTGACCGTCTGAACTGTGCGCTTCTCACGCTGCCCCCTGTATAAGGGGCGCTCGTATTGAACAGGTTAATTGGTACAAGTCGGGGATTGCAACTTGGCTGAAGTATTCTCTGCTCGGTATTTCATACCTGGGATCCACTGTCTTGATCATCTGCCTGAAGCCTTCTTTTTCTACAGCGTTCAGCGGGACCATGTCTTTGGCTTGGTGGATGGTGATAGAGTTTGTAATCTCAATCCACCGTTTGCTACTTCTGTCGTAGGGAGTCCCTTTAGCAAACGCGCCTTGAAGTGACATTTGGCTCGATTTTTCTTTTGCTTTTCCTGTGTTACCTGCTGATGTGGAGGGCGCTGACCTTAACCTTATACATTCTTGATATTCCAAGACATGCTTGTGTCTCCCACCATGCGTAGTTAGAAGGACAACATTGAAAAGGGTCCTGTCTGAAACAGTGTCGCGTGGCGCAGCGTTCCAAACGTTGTGTAATCAAATACACCAGTGTGACGGTATATTAAAAATTCATATCGTTACAAAAAAATACACCGGTATTCGGTGTATATTTTTCAGTATACCACCCAGCACTATTTTAAATGATCAAAAAATGAAGGCAAAAGGCATTGAAACACTCCATCCTATATCTTATATACATGGTCCACACTGTGGAAACTCAGCATCTGGTTGTTACCAGTATGCGTCAAGTAAATATTTGAGACAAAGAGTGGGATGATAAAGGGAGATAGCTCTTCAAAATTTTTCTGGTGCTTTCTTTTCCACTAGGTTTTAAAGGTATACTAAACAAGATTTTCCTTAAAAAAACAATGTGTAGACTTATACAAGGTAATCTTTCTCAATCATCTTATGACCCCTTGGACGTGTGTGGCGGTGTTTGTATCTACAGAGACCCTGCCATCTGCCTGCTTTCCCTTATTTTGTTGTTACTATGTTTTGCAGATAGCATAATAACAAGTTTCTTGGCATCAGCCTTTAGGCAGTGGCGTGTAACCCGAGGCCAATAATAGAGCGAGGTTGGGTCTCTATAAAAACGTAACAACCAGGTTACATCACTGTCTCCATCTTTCTCCTCCGCTCTATCTGTGTCATGAGCTGCAAGTTTGTGTGGCTGTTTGACCAAGGGTAGGAGTGAGATACACACAAGCACACACACAGCAGAGAGGCAAACAGCAGACTGCATGAATATGCGCATCAGCTGAATTAACACAAAATCTGGCAATTGGGTACCTTTCTGCAGGGGTGTGCAGAGGTGTGGATGTGTTTATTTGTGCTTCAGAACATAAGCGCTGTCAAACAATGTGAAAATAACATTTTATTTCACTGGTTCACTCTGTTCTTGCTCCCTCGCTCCCTCTCTTCATTAATATATAGAGCGCTTGACCACCACGGCTCTCAGTCTCACTGAGCCAGATGATAATGAGGATGAGGATCAGGAGAAATAGACACAAATTTTTAATTGGGGCTTTTTGTGAAGTAATGGCTGCTGCTTCTGTCCAGAGATGTGTGCTGATGCAGAATCAGAGTCAGGAGTGCTGGGATCATGACATTAATGGCCTCACAGAAACAGATTTCATCCAATATTTCTGGATATCAAAGGACTCTGATGGCAAGACACTCAGTTCAGGCGAGTGTGTGATGCAAAAGTTGAATGAATTCCAACATCATTGCTCAGACTGAGGTCACATTGCAATATATTTTAGGACTGTTTATGAAAGTGGTCCTAATCAGTATGAAAAAAAAAAAAAACTGATACGAGTAACGCTCCAGCAAACAATCGGATTTGAGCCACTTGTGCATACAGTCAAAATGCAGCCTCAGTTTAGACATCTGACATAAACAATATCAACTGCTGAGCTAGAGGTTTTGAGAACAAGCTAAACCTAATATACATTAATTTGGAACTTTCGCATTTGACAGTCTGAAACTTTCTTAACAATCAAAATGTGTTACATTACTCATTCAAGACTTGCGTTTGATTTCATCAACAACAAGCCATTTGATGAGTAGGATTAAACAGCACTGACAGAACCCTTTCAAAGGTTTAGTTTGACAATTTCAATTCTTAGACAATTGTGTTCTCACTTCATGTCACTCAGGGTTTAACAAGAAAAGTCTGGAGAACATTCTAAATACTACATTTGGATATGTGGACTTACCACAAGAGCAGTTCCTGGAACTCCACACAGTTATCAAGCATTTGATAACTTGGCGAATGAGGAAGCACAAAATCACAGTACACATTGTTGCCCATGGCAAAAGCAGCTCCCGCTTGCCTCACAATAAGCGGAGTTACCCCACCATTAAAATATGGACATATCAAAAGCATAAAATTTATATGCCAGCATGCAGGTCTTCAGAGTTGGATGTCAAGAAACTGACAGGATCGCAAAAATATTCCTTAGAAATCCAAGATCAATGTGTCTCTAAAAACTTCAGAAGGCAACCCCTGAGGCACAGCAGTTGAGCATCGAAGAAGCCCTGGTTAATGTAAGAAGCACGAGAGCAAAGCTGATGTCTACCCAAGTTAATGGGTTTACCACAGAGCTACAGGTCACATCTTAGAGACAGATTTACATTACAGCCTTAATCACCCCCCCAATGAAAGCACACGCACACACACACACACACACACACACACACACACACACACACACACACACACGTAAGGTTTTCATTACATAGACTTATAGTTATTTCCTGGAGACTTACCCTAACCCTAACACAAGTAAGAAGGGTCCCAAGATCCTCTGGATCCCCATTGCCCCCGAGAGCCCGTGCCCTTCGCAGTGCTCCCCCCAGGGGCACTGCGCTTTTACCTAAACCTAACCACTACTTGCCTAACGCTAACCCTTAAACTGCCCTTAACCCAAGTCTTCATCCTAAAATTGAATGATTTACATCGTGGGGACCTCCATTTTGTCTCCACAAGTCAGGCAAGTCCCCACAATGTGACTGTGCAAACAGATTTATGTCCCAAAGTGAGTAATACATGGGCGGGCACACACACACACACACACACACAATTCTTTAACCTTTGCAGCAAGCTTGCAAACTCCTGCTAAGCATAATTCATATGTCCGTCACTTTAATTTAAAGAGAACATACAATGCTTTCTGGATTTCTTCCTGTCCTTTAGTGCAGTGTTGTGGAACCTCCACTTTCCAGGCCGTATACAGCCTGTGAGACTGTGTGAGCTGGTCTGCGAGGCAATTCATAAATACAAATTGCTTTATTTCAGTGACCACAATACACACATTGGGCTGAGATCATGTCAGTGCATCATAGTGTCTGTTAACAAAACAAAAGTAGATGCAGTAGATGAGTGGCACTCTTTCCATGAGAAAGGGACAAATAACTTTTTTTTGTTGTTGTTGTCGAAGTAAAAGACAAGGCAGCGTGTCTAAGTTAGTTTGTGTGCATGCATGTGAAATCATCTAAAGTGAAATTAAAGCTGTGGCAAATGCAACTGGAGCTGTGGATTTTGCAAGAACAAAAGCCTGCTATGGCATTTGACGAGGTTTCAGGACAAGACAATTAAACAAAAGGAATTTTTTTTTTTTTTTACACATTTGCTCATGTGGAACCAGCTGATGTGCCTGCCAACCTACAACATGAAATAACTGAGCTGCAAACCAACAACCTACTACTGTGAGAAGCTGTTTTCAAAAGTGACTCTTGCAAAGACTCTGCTCAAGACTGACTGACCCAAACCCGGAAAACCAGCAAGTACAGCATCATCGTCGTCATCATCATCATCATCATCATCATCATCATCATCACTACCATCAGACATCAGACGCCTTACCAAAGAGAAGCAGTTGCTGCTGTCACAGAGGTTAGTATGATATATGTGCCTTGATCTTTCACCACCAATATCTGATCAGTTGAGTAAACTTACATTTGGGCCAAAATAGCAGAAATTCCCTCACAGTGTTCCTGTGACATTGCATTCACGAAAATGGGACAGATGGACAGACAGCCAGACAACCATAAAACAACCAACAACATCTCCCTTGAGTCCAAGTGGACGTTTGTGCCAAATGTAATTAAATTCTCTCCAAACGTTCCTGAGTAATGACACTGAGGAGAATTGGTCAATCATGAGGCCACAGTGACCTTGATCTTTGACCACCACAATCTAATCAGTTCCTCCTTGAATCTAAGTGAACGTCTGTGCCAAATTTGAAGAAAAATAATTCAAGGCACTCCTGAGATATTGTGTTCGCGAGATTGGGATGGCGCAGTGACATAAGGAAAATAAGCCTCTGTGTTTTCCACATCCAGCTAAGTATCCTTGTCATGGGAGAAGACAACATTTGAGACAACCTTAATTATTTTATTCATTTCATGTATTAATTCAGTATGGTGCTTTTCATACCTTGAATATGGAAAAAGAACAAAGCCTGCGCAGATAAAAAAAAAAATAAAATAAAACCAGCTACAACCCCTCTTTTCAATGACTGACTGATTTTTAGGGAAGCAATCTCAAATATTAACATGCATATTAGATGTCAAGTATTTTATAATAATTGCACTGAGACTTTCATGAGTAACCATATCTACTGCAAACATGTGTGAAGCCTGATATGCATTGGTTGAAAGCAGGTAATGAACAGCCCAACTGCAATTGGCTGATCTTAGGTGGCAGGTGATATCAACACCGGTTGAACTCCAACAGTGTATCAGTAAAGCATCAAGTCCTCACACCTATACAACACAGTTGGCTGTCTGTCAGTCTCAGTGCCCTTTAAAAGCACACATATCACAGTTCCAAGTCACCTTGCATGAGTGCCTAAGATACAAATGTGAGGGTGTAGTTATGGTTGAGCAACAATTCTGTTAAGGTTAGTGAAAAACAGTTGTGAAAGCCATAAAATTTTTGTTTCTGTATGTCCAAAAGAACAGCAGTCCTTAGTCATATAGAAACACCTTTCATTTCAAGTTGAAATTTGTATTAACTTTTAAGTTACTTTCTGAATTGTCATCATCTTATCAATACCATCACCAAGAACAGCAAGACTGAGGTCATTCAATGTATTGAACATGCTGAGCATCCATATTAGAGAAGCCATCATGGGTAAATAAACCAGTGATGACTGGTTCGAGACACGATGTGAGCCAGGGTCTGCCATATCAAATAAAATTGAAATAACACCTGAAATAAATATGTCGTAAAAAATAACTATGTAACAAATACACATGTACAATAATTGGTCAAATAAAAGGTTTTGGACACATTTTTGTTATATGTGTTGTTTTGTCCAAGGGTCTGATCTGGGATCAGCAGTAACACTCACTGCACTGCCATATAAGTACTGCTAACCAGATCAGAGGCGACACAAAGGTTAATCCAGGCCAGGTTTGTGAGTCTGTGAGTCTGCTGAACTCCGTGGCTTCTGTGGCCTCAATCCAGTCACCACACACACGCAGACACAGAAGGACTTTCTATTGACTGGACTAATTCTGTAACCTACAGTCAATATTTTGTGACTCAAATCAACTGCAACAATATAGAATAGGGAAAAAAGAGAGAGTGCACACTGATTATGGGGCTTGTCATTGGCATCTGGTGGTAGCTGACTATAGATATAAGAATCTGATTAAAAACAGGATGAAGGCAACAAGGCACAGACAAGGCTAGAGGAGGTGGAGGAAGAGTTATCTCCTGTTGCTGTAAGTCGTCAGCAGACGATTCAGGGTATGAGTGCCACTGCTTCATCTTAAAATAGGGTTGGTGAAGAAGAGGGCTCTTTAGCTAGCTTGTCCAGCTAAGTGGTTCTCAAACATTTTTGTCACAAGACACACCTTTACATATGACTATAGTTATGTAAATCCTCAGAGACAGAGAGAGAACCTAAAAAAAACAAGAGGCAGTGAACACATATTATCAGATTGAGATAATCCACTGATTATATTATAAGCAAGTTATACATAGCAAAACAATGATGAGTGATGTACATCTGCTGCTGCATTGAATATTGACCTGTATCCGACATCCTAGTGTTGCTGTGTTGTGTGACTTATGTGCCCATATGAAATAATGAGCATCAATTGTTTACATTATTATAATCAGTTATTGGTTGGTGCATTCAAATAGTTGGTTACCTCTATGTATTAACACAACTGGTACATAATGTGTTTATGATCTAATCATCTCATGAAAGCTTTCGGCAGATTTTGGTTGGTATGGCTGTGTGATTTGGCCCTAGCCTTTGGCAGTGGGTTTTACAGGTTTGGGTTTGCAAGAATCAGTTTTAAAGAGCGCTTCTCAGAGTAGCTGAAGTGAAATTAAAACTGTGGCAAGTCCAACGAGTAATGGGTAACTGTGCATTTTCTTACTCTACAAGAACAAAAGCCTGCTATGACATCTGACTATGCTGGTGAGTGTGAAAACAAAAGGAAGTGAACATATTTGCTAAGCCATTTAATTTGGCACCAGCTAATGTCCCTGACAACTGACATCATGTAATCATTGAGCTACGAAGCAACAATGAGCTCAAAGCTGGGCACAAAATCATCCCTCTGAGACGTTCACTGAAGTTTGTATCTCTTTTTGGGACAACCTACTACAGTGAGAAGTTCTTACTCAAGACTGACTGACCCAAACCCGGAAAACCTGCTGCAACTATTATCATCATTACCATCTAACATCAAACGCCCAGCCAAAGGGAAGCAGTTCTAGCCATTGCATTTGAGGTTAGTGTGATATATGTGTTTGCCTACAACAACTGGAAAACTGTGTGTGCATTCTAATGTTGTCCAGACTGCCATGTCAATGAGAGCTGGTAATGGTACAAGCTCAAGAATGGGTATGCCTTCTCCAAGGCATACCCAAAGTAAGTTAAAAGCTACCTTCCCCAGCAGCCAGAATCACTGCAAGTTCTACAGTCACTGAGCAATAGAAGAGGTTTTTATTTTCACTTGATTTTGTTTATTTATTTTTTTTTTTTTTGCAAATAGATGCCTGCAGGTAACTTTATCTAGGCTGTATTAGCTGGAAAACACAACGGGACCACAACATGAAGCCTCACCCTTGTCCAAGTTAAAAAAAAATTACTACTAATAAAATTACTTTACATATTTTGCATATGATATATGCAGGCTTTCTAAAAAAAAAAAAAAAAAGACATTTTTTTATACAGATAAACATTTCTATTTCTATTTAGGCTATATCTTTATATTGATGCCCTACTTGCACTGAATTCCTTGATATGATTTACTTGAATTAATTTCTGTGAATGTTTGAGACAAGAAATCAACTGTGTAGATTTCCACGAATCAAAAAAGTGCTCCAACATTTTCAGAGTTGAGAAGATCCATACGTGCCTTCAGGTGTTGCTAGCTAGCCAGCCAGTCACGCTCACACACCTCGCTTACTCCACCATCATGTTCATGATTGGCATTGACTGTACCTGCTATTGTGACTACATCTTGAAATGGTTTACATCAATCTTATCACTAGAATCGTTGCTTTCCCATGGTGTACAGTATAGGAAACAATTCACTTCAGGTAGTACTAGTAATAGAATAATAGGTAATACTAGTAATACTAGTAATGTTTTCCTAAGAAGAAAAACTCAGAAATGTGAGCTTTCCTTCTGTATGGAATGTGTTGGTGGTTTATTTAGCGTCATTTGTAACTTTAAATTACAATTTGTGCTAAGAAAACACAGAACTGGCACCAACTGTGATCCCTCAAAACAAAAAAGAACAAAAAAAAAAACAGCTGCATATCACAGTACTCACATCTACAGTTCCCTGCAAGTCAGACAGCATCACCAAAACCTGAGCATATTAATCAGTGTACAAGCACCACTTCAGTGTTGACTGGAAGACAGTGTTATACAACAGTTCATTCCTCCTGAAATCCAATCTCCTGGAAACATCCATGACTAAGTGCAGCTGCTTATGTAAACTATGGCAGATACTGTGGAGAGCCCGAAGTCTAAAAAGCTGATGTTCTCTGCAGCCTCAGTACTGTAGAGGAGATGTTAATGAAAAAGAAAAAAAAATCACTCTTATGTAATGTTATTAAGTCACCACATGAATGGCACTAACATGCTCTGATGAACACATACATTTCAGTGATCCCTGTTTAGAAGTCATAGCTTGCGGATGATCCAACAGCATCTGTCTACACTGAAATCAGGACTTTACCAGCCATATTCAGGTTGATCAAAACACAGGGGATAATGTAGAGCAAAAAGAAACAAAAAACATACTGACATGAATATCAGCCAGTGTCAAATCCCAGACATCCCTTTCCTGAGACTTGTCTCCGTCAGAGAAGAACACAAGCTGGGCTGCTATGCTTATTTGATATTGTTTAAATCATCTGTCAGATTTCAACAGACATTAAATATAGTAAATCAATAAAAAATTATAGTTGCAGAGTCAGGACATGCATTTTAAGGAGGAAGACAGATGAGAAATACAGAAGGGTCCATCAGCAGAACTGTCAGGACCAAAATAGTCATTAAACCTAGTCATGTGTCTAACTCACACAGCACAATGTCTAATTTTCCAGGTTTGGGTCAATCAGCCTTGAGCAGAATTTTTGCAAGAGTCGGCTTTGAAAAGAGCTGCTCACAGTGGTACAGTCTCTTCATCTCTATGAATTATTCCAGACAAACAGTTTCACTTTGTCCGGTACTAGCAGCTCTGCATTCGCAACAAGGCAGTCCTTCACTAACTCTCCTTCTGATTGAGGTTTCAGCTTCTTAGCTGTTAGCTCGCTCAACACAAAACTTGCTGGGCATCCAAACTCCACTGAAAAGTGATAACTTTACCCAAGCGCCTTATCAAGCTTAGCATGTTAAGAGCTGTCATAATGCTTGAGATTACCTTTTTCATTACTGTGAGCATGTCCCCACAAAGTAACATAGGCACATTGTTTTGCCTTTTACTTAACAACAATAAAAAAAAAAAAATCATCTGCACACTCCTCTTGAAAAGCACAACTCTCTAAATCTACATGTGCTTTGTTGACAGACACCATGATGCATCCACATGATACACAGTAGTAAGTCTATGCTCATCTAGCCTACAGCATTTCTGAAACTAATCAAAAGAAAGCATTTTTTTTTTCTTGTTCACCTTCTTCCTCAAAATCTAACGAAATCTAAAAACCACAAGGAATTGACCTGAAGCAATACAAACTAACTTGACCAAACTATGACCGATGCATAAGCAGTGCCCATGGAAACAATGTTTTCCATGGGATTCATTTGACTCATGAATTGAAGGCAACATAGTGATTAATTGAAGAAGTGAATTAAATCTGAGTGAAAACATAATGCATATGGAGTCAGCTCTGTAGTCCAAACATCAGGAGGCTGACCTGCTGGGTGCACATCTCCATAACGTAATGCACACATTCAGCTGCAGCTGCTTGCACCAGAATGAAATGGAGAAAATTTTAAATTCAGATTAGAATATAACTGATTCGTCTATACACATAGCAGGTAGCTTAATAGCTTCCCCTCCACTCAAGCATACCACCTATTTTCCTCCCTCCAGCCATGAAAGTTGTTCTAAAGCAACAATCACTTACTAATGTGCTTGTTAGCATAAAATTTTAAGTTGGTAATGAATAATTATCAAAATCTGTTCATGAGTTGTAATGTTACACAACTAAAAAGTCAACTGAACTACCGCAGAAAAGGTCAGTAAAGTCAGTTACGCAGCAGCACCTATATGAAAACCAGTGGTATGAAGCATTTGTATCTGAGTGACTCGGGCGCCTCACTGGCCCCCCTTGGCTGCACCCCTGATGAAGACTTCTAACTTTAGCCACCATAACCTACAGGTAATTCCAGACCAAGTAAGGTAACAACAGCAAAACCCATGAGCATACTGAAGTAACAAGCAGTGTGATGTATTTCCTATGTGTTCCTATGTCAATTCGAGCTTTTATTTGTGACAGTGAGATCATGTTACATGATCTTTCAATTGTTAAAGCAACACTTCAAATCTACAGAAATGGAAGATTAATGCTTAAGCTGCTGTTGACGTGATGTAATCTAGGACAGTGGCTTTGACGACTGAGAGGGGGGTTGCTTTTCTTACGCTTGTACAATGACTATTATCAGCATTTGGTCATTAATTCGAGGCAAGAGAATAACAATACCCCCCCTCCCAGACACACACACATATGTACCCACACTCCATCCCTGCATATATCCTCACGCGTTCACACTAATGCGACCCATCATCTGACCATGTCCCCTAACATCATTTGAAGGAGCCCTTGAAAAAAAGCAAAGGACAATCAGCATTTTCAAGGCCTACGAGTGCATATTTGTCTGTGACACACAGCCCATGTGCCCATTTTCTAGCAATTACCAGCTGACAAATACAACAGATAGGGTGTCTCATGCACACATACATACCACATCACATAATAATAAAAGAAGAAACTATTTATATGACACAAAGACACAATTACAGAATACTTTGTGATAAAAGAAATCCAAACATAAAAACACAACAAATGAAACAAAATTAGAACAATACAAACAACTTACTCAAAAAAGCTATTATGAAAAGGTGAGTTTTTAAAAGTGATTTATAAGATAGGAATCTTTTCAGTTCAGTTTTCAGCCCTGATCTCAGGCAAGCTATTCATCAAATCTCTGTCACCTTTGTGTTTTAGTCTAGACTTCAGAACAACATGAAGATAAGCATCTGAACTATAGTTAGAGTTAGAGTACTATAGACTGGGCGATAACACATTCTCCATACAGGAAAGTTGGACAGTTTTTACTTGATTTGGATAAATAGATCACACAGCAAAAATAAATGCAGCAACAGCCGCTCAGTCTGCAGTTTTTGGCTTGTGTATCAGATTTTGGCTTACATCTACCTTTCATTTCCTACCGCAAAGCTCTGTTTGAGTTACAGGTGAAGAAAGTGGATGTGAAAGTGCTTGTCCTCCAGAGAAGAGGGTAAAAAATCAGCAGAACAGAGGGCCCAAAAAATGGCAGTGACCATGTGTTATTCTCCAAAGCTAAGGAAATTTTGACTAAAAAGGTAACAAATAAGATAGAATATAACATATAAATATGCCATCAGTCAGTGCCAACCAAGACATCCCAGTAGTTCTACTATTGGTAGCATTAGTGAGTATGTGTTTATTATGTTAATAAGCTACATTCTAAAGCTAACAAAGAAAATCTGTTTTCTTCAGGCTTCAGTCATTATTAGGACACTTTTCAAACTGGCAGCATTATCAAACATATAGTAAATATCAGCACTGACCAATATGGAAAAAATGATCATGATCATGTTTTTTGACATTGGCCCTGCCCTTAACACAAGGCACTATGAAAGGTCACATAGACTCTCTGTATTCACGCAGTTCCAAGAATAATTTTCAGGGAGACAGATGGTCAGAGTAACAGTTTCTGGGTTTTTGGTATGGTGAAACTTTGAAATGTTTCAAAGATGCTGAAAACAGGATGACCCGTGTACTTGTTTGTATTTCAGTTGAGGTTACTCTCAAAGTTGACACCAAGATTCCTTTGACATGAGGTTATAGACTGAGACTGTGTTCCTCTGTCCTAAAACTATTAAGCAGGAGGAAATTCTGAGGCATTCACTCATGAATCTCATGAAGGCAGTTTTGGGGGATTCAATTTACTAAAAATCGTTTTGCAGGCTCACATCTTTAATAAATCTGTGCCATCTGCGTAAAAATGGAAACTGATATTATGTCTCCATAAAAGGTGACCTACAAGAGGCATGGAGATGGAAAAAGGATTGGACCAAGCACCCACCCTTGAGGCCCCATACCTGTTGTGGCTGACCTGTAATCAGTAACACCTCCACAGAAAGGCCTGTCTTTTAAGTGGGATCTGGACCATTGACGGGCAATGTAAATGAGTATGAGGCAGCTACATTCCAAGCAATGTCATCAACACACCCACTCACTCGCTATGTAGCCGTGAATGACTGTGTGTAAATACAGCTGAAGGGATAGCTCCCATGGTGGGACTCTCTACCACTGGACATATTTCTACCATCGCACAGTACTTTCATACCACCCAACCGTAATTGAGAGAGCAAAGAACAGCACTGAAGGCTTTTCTCAGTGGAAAGATATATTTGATCTTGTCCTGACTAGCTTAGGCAAGAGTTTCACTCTCCTACTATGTTATATGGTTTGCTGATCCAACTGGTTGAAGTTAGCTCGTAATACACGCTGATAGACAGATGGTCCATAGATTCACCAGCCAAGTATGTTTTGTAAGTGCCTGGCCTTTTCCAAACTGCTTCTATGAACGCCTTCCCAGATGCTTCTGTAACAAACCATCTGTCACACCAGGTTACACACAAGCATGGAATATGACCGTGACTGGCTGAGAGCGAAAAGCATAAACAACTTGAGCAACACAAGTTACTTTTTTTTTTTTTTTTTGCAATTCCTTCATTTGTTCAGGGTTGAGCTCACTCTCGCCATTGTAGCTAACATGAAAATATTAGTACAGTTTGGAGACATTTTGCTTAAAATTACCTGTAGTTTCTGGATCCATCTATCCATTTATGCACATTCTGCTTGTATTACTCTGCCACACAGAGATGAAATAGCAAGGAAAGTGGTCAAAACATACTCACATACATACTACAGCAATTTCTCTAATCTCAACCGAAGTGGTAAAGTAGGTAACGGACTGCTCTGCCTTTACTGTGACTAATATCTGCCTTGGATTTGATTTGGGTTGCCCACGCAAAAAATGTTTCCACTTATCTTTTTTCCCTTTTTTTCCTTTCTTGCAAAGATCTCCATGAAAACAGTCAGCCAACACAAATAAACTGGTAACCTGTAGAAAACACTGTCCAGGGTCTCCTTATAAAACAGGGATGCACTGATACTACAATTTTTTTTTTCAGACCAACGAGAAGTACTTACATTTTGGTACTTGCTGATACTGCGTACCAATGTGAGTACTTAGAAATACCATTACAGTCCTTACAGGCTCAGCTTCTGCTCCATGACAGACAGTTTGGTAATGTGGTTTCTGTGATGTGGTGATGGCTGCTGATAGCTCAGCTCCTCACTGAGATGATGACGAAATCTTGTGTATTGTCTACTGCTGAGGCTGGTCATCAAGAGCAATGTACTGAGTTCTGTTGTTTTTACCGCCCATGGGTTGTCTCTTGACATTTTCTCTCGCTTCTCTATTGTTTGCTGCAGTTGGTTGTTGCAATTTCCTGGTGCTAGCATTACCAAACTCCTTAACTCTGCATTGTGTTGTTCCTTTAGACGTTTTATGGGATTGCTTGTGTTAAAGGAGCTGCATTTCATGCCTCTTCTTGACAAGTTAGCAGAGCATAGTTTGCAGTCTGCCTTACTTTTGTTATCATTGCTTATCTTAAAATATCTCCAAACTGCTGACACTGCTTCAGTATCAGGTGCAGTTGAATTGAAGTAGTTGTACGATTATGATTATGAGTGCATAAGCTCTGTGTAAGATCCAATACCCAATACCAGCATCAGTGTTAGTCCTATTACCAAAAGCCCAAACCATCTACGGTCACCTACTAAGTTGCTCCTGCTCTCACCTGGCCTGAGCTAGCCACCATTTTCAACTGATTTCAACCATACATATGGTGTTCTAATTCCTTAGTTTTCATATCGTCAACAAATCCCATGAGCAGACCCAAACCAATAATGTGTTTGTCAGTTTCTCAAAACTGTCTGACTTCCCAGCTCCAAGCCCAATATTCCCACTGAAGAACTCCTTCTTAAAAACGATTATGTAGTTTTATTTTTACAAAGGCTCAGTAACTTCCTCTATGGCACAGGAGGAAAAAGATCCGGCTTAGACACACACGATGCTTGTTAGTAAGATGCATTCAGTATTCGTATGTCTCTGCACATGGGATTTGATGACAAGAAGAATAACATAGAATACTACCAGACTTTCAGCTGATGATATTTTCCCTAGGAGTGACTCTTGGCTGCAAACCATGCCACAGCACATCGAAGGTCACAGCAACATAGCAAACCAATCACTGCAGTATTTGCAGTATTTCCTCATGAAAATAATCCAATTCAGAACCATTTTTAGGAGCCGAAGTCAAATACAATACAGCCTATGACCTCGACAAACATGCTGACTGTTGCAAACATCATTCAAATAAAAAAAATAACATCGCTTGAAAAAAATCTGTATGTTTAACTCTGTTCCAGACTATAAGAAGACACCCTGGTGTGCGTTGCTGGGATCATGTCTACATGAGTTTCTGCAAGACAAGGTCTGGGTCTGTCTTCATAGAGGTCTGAATTTACAAATGGAGCTCAAAGCTGGACTGGACAGAAGGACTGTGTGTGCCTGTTAGTGTGTGTGGTAAAGGAGAGATGAGGCCCTGATACTAATCCTGAATGACCAGAAACAAAACTCCCATCACAGTGTACACCAGCAGGTTAAATAAGTAAAACAATGAGTCAGGTTTTCCCAGGGAATTTCATATATTCTTTATTCTAAATGACATTCCCAACACTGGCTCAACTAATGTGCTTTTTCAATTGTGAAGACATTGATTATACCCTTGTGCTAACCGTCAGCAGATCAGCTAAAAGAAATGCTACAACTGCTAAATACTAACTGCTGAAAACAACACGATGTTCAACAGAGGCAGGCTGTAACAGCAGACAACACTAACACAGCAGGGAGTGTAGAGGCTTCATTCTGACACACCAGCACCTTGTCAGCTATGTTTTGCAGGGCCACAATGACAGCTATATACATCCTCCATCATCTATAACCACTTATTCTGGAGCCAATCCCAGCTGACACTGGGTGAGAGGCAGAGTACACCCTGGACAGGTCGCCAATTCATCATAGGGCTGACGCATAGAGACAACCATTCACACTCACATTCACACCTACTGGCAATTTTAAGTATCCTTGTTCGGCCTATCTGAATGCCTCTGGACTGTGGGAGGAAGCGAGAGGACCGGAAGAAACCCACACATGCACAGAGAGAACACGCCAACTCTGCTCACCGCTGCACCATCCTGCTGCCCCAACTGTGTACTGAGAGGCTGCACAGAATCAATCTGACAAAAGAAAAGTATCATCAAAAGCAGTCATTGCTGTAGGTATTATTACAGTACAGGGATGTACGATACATCATATCAGCGTCTACACTTCAATTTGTGCATGTGCAATAATCACATCACAGGACGTGTGATGTCAAGTAAGGCAAATTAACTCAAACGCCTCAAGCTATAACTTTTTTGCTGCTTGAAAGCAAAAACACTGCATGGTTTTCATTTTCCATGACTAATCAACAAGAGGCGTCCGTCTAAAATGACCTCATTTACTGATTTACAGGTTCACTGATAGATTGATATATATTTTTTTTAATCTATGCACCAAACATGGAGTTTGCTCTGCTTGGACAGCAAAATGAGCGAGGAACAGGAGAAAACAATGAAAAGGAAGATTTGATTTCAACGTCGGTCATATGGAAATATTTTCTTCACAGAAAGGATGATGCTGACTAAAAACAGATACTTTGTTGGCAGTGCCTTGCAATTGTTGCTACAGCATGATGCAACATAACAAATTTAGTTTGCTCATCTGCAGTGTTTTGGTCACAGACTGCAGCTCGCCGTTGATGAGTTATGCCCATGCTATATTTTCTAAGATGTTTTACTTAATGGCCTGTCCTGATACACAACAGTTTTCTTAAGTTTAATCACTTTCATAAACATTAGCTTTAAAAGCTATCCATTGTTAAAGGCACAATTGATTCAAACTGAGGGGCAAACCACTAATATAGAGGACAGAGCTGGGTTAGGATGAAGGATACAGACTGTCGGCTTGATGGAGTTCTGGATGCCAGAAGTGACAACTTATGGTATTATGTCATATTTTTAATCTCATTTATTTTTCAAGTGTAAACAAATGTAAAACACCAAACAATGGAGGGAAGTTCCCTTATGTTTTGAGTCACAATGAGTCGGAGGAGTTAAACACATGAGACCCAAGTTATAATCTTTGGATGAATATAGATCTTTAGTGGATAGACTAGTCGTTTTGGCCAAAAACTGTTAAGCTTGAGTGAGTAACATATACAGATGCTTAAAAAGTCAAATTATTTAACTAAATTATGCAACAGCTGTGAGGAAGAAATGTTGAGCTATCTGCTCGGTGCTCTGTTTGGGTTGGTGCACGTTGGAGCTGGTGCACAGGACAAGGGGAAGGGGAGGGACAGTGAATCTGGCATGCTAATGTGTGATCACATAGTGAAGAAGAATAGATGGCAATTTCTATCTCCAAATGACTCAGCCCACCTTTAGGCCAGAGACGTGTTAAAAACAATTACTCAATTAATTAATGACTCAACAGAAAACAACAATTTTTGATAACCACCGATGAAAAAATATTCACTGGATCCAGATTCTCAAATGTGAAGATCTGCGGCCTTCCTCTTTTCGTCTTTGGGTTTTGGATTGCACAAAACAGGACATTTGGAGACGCCTTCGAACACTTGAACTAAATAATTACTCATACAAGTTATAAACACATCCATTTTTAAGTCTCAGGCGTGATTAAACCAATCAATCCCATGTGCAGTTTGCCTTGTTTTCAAACATTATTTTACACTTGCCTGTTTGAAAAGTCTACACATGAGGAATTAGTGTGCTTCATTACCCAGTGCTCGTAATTTATTTATAGCAAAAATGTGATCAAATCCCAACTGTCCCTGGACACTGCAGGCCTGGGCCAACCACTGAAGCTCCAGTGAGAGCCAGGAAAAACCCTGACTGTTTGTGTTTGCATAGACTAAATTATCCAGCATTACTCATCAAGACTGCAGACAGAAGCAGTGCACTGTCAGCAAGGCTCTCACTGTGGCCCTGATGTGAAATTCCATGACTTTTCCTTGACTCTAACTGGGTCGAAGGGCTTCAATAACCAAACAACTGTATAGATCAGACTGTATGCCAGGTGATGTCACTGCCATCTGAGTGTATGCAACATGGAAAACACTGGCAATCACTTACAGAAACAGATTCAGAAAAAAACAGTTCAAGTTCAAGTGTTTTTAAAGACCAGTCCAGGACTAAAGAGAAAAGAGGCAACTTAAAGGGCTGAAAGAGAATAAATGCTGCTTTAAATTTGGACCTCTTTACACTTTCAAGCTTTTGTTGTTTAAATAAACATCCTTCTTCGCTGCCTGTTACACAGTGCCAGTTCAAAGGTAGCATTAGTTTGTTTAGGTATAGTTACACCATACATTGCATATACAGTACAAGTTAGTTCTAATGCAGAATTGGATATAAGTTGAAATTTCCACCTGCGCAAGTCAGTGACAGTCATTCATCACTATCTGATGACATGGAAAAAGATTAGAAAGCTGGAGAAGGCAAATGACAGAAGAGCCGGAGGACAGAAGAATCGGAGGACAAAGGAGCCGGAGGACAGAGGAGCCGGAGGACAGAAGAGCCAGAGGACAGAGGAGCCGGAGGACAGAAGAGCCGGAGGACAGAAGAGCCGGAGGACAGAAGAGCCGGAGGACAGAAGAATCGGAGGACAGAGGAGCCGGAGGACAGAAGAATCGGAGGACAGAGGAGCCGGAGGACAGAAGAGCCGGAGGACATGTATTCAGTATTTATACTTGGAGCACATCGACTGTACTGAAATGAATGCTAACGTGTACAGCTTCTGTTTGGATCAGACGAGGGAACAACAGTGATTTTATGGTGCATTTACTCAACATATGACACTGACGCCTCTTATCTTGTTTCTTGTTGTTTCACAGATACTGAGACTTATTTATCACCAGTCATATGTTTAACACAGCCATCGTAACCCTTGTTAGTATCATAGAAGCAACTGGTAAATGATCAGTGCAACAATAATGCCCCGATTTGTTGACTTCTTGGCATCTACTGAAACTGCACGATTTATGAATTCAAGGACGGACAGATATGATGAACAGAGCTGGACATTCCAGCTGTTGCAGGGACGCTGGACTAAAATTATTTTAAGGGGCATCTGAGCCCTATGACTCATTTAATGTAAAACTTAATTAGCATAGTAAAACTGTTTTTCAGACTCTTTATAGTTTCATATCAGTTTTATTTGTCATTTTAAAGCATTTGAATTTACTGACAGCTCTAATTAAATTCATTTGAATCAAGACACATTTTGATTTCACAGAGATTCTCATGAGGCTGTCACATTAACAGCAAAGAGCAATGAGAAACAAAGAAATATACTGCACTTACTCCATCAGATTGTATACTATATACTACCCAGCATCAACTAGTTACAACTACCAAATCATGTTAGCCCATGACACTTATCATACAGAGCAGGTTCAGATCATTCTTTAATCATAGTTGTATTTCTGGATATTCAAATGATGATGATCATGGCAACTTAGTTCCATTAATACATGGAAACTGTCTCTATCCCACCTCTCTCAAATATAGTCATCAAATCAACCTGTTTCATTGATTCATTCTGGGAAAGGCAAACTGAAGAATGCTGGATCCAATATTTAGTCTGTTCTTTGACTCAGCACCATAGCAGGATTACCAACGGAGCGAAGCAGCCAACTGCCCTTGGTCCAAAAACTTCAGTGTCTCTAAAAGCTCAAGGCTTACTGTGTGTCGACTGGTGTGTGCTGACTTCGCTGAACATTTGTTATGAAACATGCACCATTACAGCAACTAATTGACATGATACGGCTTTAATTAAATAAGGGCTGACTGTATGCGATAATGCCTTCAAGGTGCGATATGTGATGATATGGACAAAAGTTTAGTTTAAAACATTCAAAAGATGAAGGAACATTATCAATGGAACCTGAAGAAACAACAGTTCCGACAGTCTGTCAAAGGCATCCATGTTTTGTGATGCACAGATATCTACTGAAGTTAGCATGCTAACCAGGTAGCTGCTGTCCATCCCCTCTCATAACACCACTTAGTATAGGCCCCGATAGTTTCAGCTGGGAGATGTATGCAGGTTTGTTAGGTTTCACAGGCACTCTAAGCTTTGTTCAAACTTAACTGAGACAAAATAAAGCTCACCAAAAACATCGGGTCTTTCCATACATACAACAATCACCAACTCTGGTTTGATTCTCCGAGTTAGATGTAAAAATATTACGACTCTGAACGCTGCTTTTCCACGCTGGCGATGATGGTCCCCACCCATCACGTGTTCATCATCTCTGGGTCAAAGACCTGGTTGGAGCTGCTGTAAATCACCTCAGCACCATTTTCAAACTGGTCTCCTTCAGTCCGTGTTCAGTCCTGATCTGACCGTGTTCACTGAGGGGCTGCTGAACCCAATTCTGTTACAGCGGTGTAAACAACAACAATCCCCCGGTGCTCTGAGCTCCATTCAGAGCAGACTCCAGTCACACGTTTCATCTTTAAGGCTGCTTCTCACATGCCAATTTCATGTCCTGTGCTGCGTACAACACATGAGCTGTTATGTTCCTGGACATTGATTTTCTCTCTTGTCTGTTCTGTTCAGTTGCAGCTGAACCAGGGGTGCAGCCATGACCTACCAGCACTAATTGTTAATTTGTGGCACCTGCTCTGGAGGTTTTAAAAGCCCTTCCTCTTCAGCAGCACCCTCTCTACTGCTACCACTCTGGTTGGTTTTGTTATATTTTGTTTGGCATTATCTTAATTCCCTTTTAGTTATGCACAATAGCTTTTTTTTAGTTACTATTCTTGCACAGTCTCCCCTTCTTTGTCCAGCCTTGAGCCAGGTTGTGACATTAGGTCTACACCAGCAACACACACAATGAGCACAGTCAGAACTCAATGAGTGTGAGCGTGAGAGACACAGGGGTGTGTGTGTGTGTGCGCGCATCAGTTATACATTGGACTAAGTCTGTGCATGTGTGCGATTGACATTACAATATGTTCTGCTACGACCATATTAGGTCTTTTCTAACCTTCTGTATTTAGTTGTGTCAACACAACTCCCCTATATAATGCATGTCTGAGATGCTGTATGTGTGTGTTGCTTCTATTGGCTGAAACCACCCAGACATAGCATGTTGTCTGAGATGCTGTACTTGCTTCAATAAACTTTTATGAACAAGACAGTATCGGCGGAGAACTTCTTCATCATCTTCACTTCATTGCTGCATCATCAATACACAACATCAGTTATGTGCAGGGTAATGCCAACGTGAAACTGTGCGGTATGGGAAATGATTATGAGCCGTAGGACTTTCAGTCTTAAACTAGCAAGCTAGCGTGCTAAAAGCTATAGGCCTTGCAATCATAAACAACAGCCTAGTATGCACCTGATGCCTGAGCAGCTAAAAAAATGGTATGTATTTTTTTTCCTTCACACTGCCATCAAAATGAATTTGATTGATTTGGTATCAAAATAAATCTGGAGGAATTCATTCAACTGATCCCATCAGACCACAAGACCAGACACTTTCTGCAAAGCTGCATTCTAAGTCATTCAACCTGGGAATGAAAGGACAACATCGTATGTGAAATAAGTTTGATTAAATGCCAAAACTATATGGTTTGGGTTTTTGGTTTTAAATGTTCTGAAATGTTCAATAGAATTTGTACGACTAAAAAAAAAAGAGTAAAATGTCGACAGTTTTCATTGACTAAAACTACACTGAAATAGTTATGGTGTTCTTTGATAAGACTAAATTACCCAGACTTTTAGTCCACTAAAACTTGACTTAAAAAACAGGATGAGGTTGACTAAATAGATTTAAAAAAAAAAAAAATACTAACATGGACTTCTAATGAATAGAAAAATGGTTGACAAAATTAACACCGACTGCTAGACAGCACACCTGGGGACAGGTGGTTTTCTATAATAGAAAAACTGTACGAATTGTTGAAGGAGCTGGGTAAATAGAGTCCCAGCTGCTCATTTTTCCCAGGAGCCCCTTGAAGGTTAATCCAGCCATGATAAGAACACAGAAAAGTTTACGTATGCAAACTGTGCACTCCCCAAGTCCACCGAAGCTGTCACTAACTGGAAAGATACATTCCAAAAAGACATGTTTTGGAGAACATGGAAGCCTGCAACATTAAAAGTGATGCAAATGAAATGTAAGAAAAATGCATATGACAACTGGAGCTGGAAGATCCTCTAATTTCATTTTGATCTATTGTTTCAGAGCATTATACTCAGGAGGTTACAGTGACAATGAACAGAGTGCCGACACTGTTCAACCAAATCTGGACATGTCTCTGGAAAAAAAAATCACGATTTGTGATGCCTTCACTTGAATGTGTCTATCATAAGCCATGCTTATGTTCCTTCATGTGTGCATTTAGTCAGTCTATGGTAACTGCCCCAAGCAAGGTATCCACATTTTATCCTTTGCCCTGCATAAATGATCAAGCTGCAGCCATCCAGGAACTATAGACTGCCCCGGGAGCCACTCTCACCACATATGGACAGGTCTACAGAGACCTGCTGAACTGTGTAACACTTGACAACAGAGCGAGCCTTGACTGAGTATGAGAACAAACTGTTGAACTGAATGTAAAAACACTTTAACTCTTCTGCTGGCTCTGACGGTCAATTTAAGTTTATCATATACATGTTACACGTGTATTATTGGACAATTATCTTTATGAACTTGTTTAAGAATATGAAGGATAGACTGTTTAGTAATAATGCAGCATGGCATACTGATTTTAGTGTTCTTCTAAGAATTGTGACCAACGAGCCAATGTTTATATTTTTCCAAACAAATTGAAAAATATTGATCATTTTGTTTTTCCTTCCTAGTCGAAAACCTACCAATGTGTGATTTGAAAACTGACACATGTAACAATCTGTGTGTACTTTTACTCACAGAGCATGTATTGTGTGTGCTTGGCCAAGTAGGTGATTGATCCAAGATATCACTTCTGGATTGAAACCTGGATATCATATTGGGAGCAATATGGAAACATCTGAAACTATATCCAGCCCTGGTCACCACCCCAAATACAAAAATAACTGTCACATCGAGAATTGTGTGAACAGAGACTGGAGACAAAGTCAACAAAGCACTGAAAGAGCCTGGACGCGTCCAACATCCCTCACACTGTGAAACCATTCCTTCCACAAGAGAGGCAACTGCAGTGTCCAGCTGATAAGTGCAGACTGGACATGTGTCAGGAGCTGCACATTAGCAGTTGACACAAACACTAACTACACCTGCGTGCGTGCGTGACTGCATGCGTGCGTGCGTGTCTGTACGTGCGCGCGCGCTGGTGGTGGTGCAATGCCATGCCAAACCCCCACCGACACAGCAGCACAGCCATGGACGTATTAGTTACAGCACGGAATGGTTCTGTGTTCCTGAGCTGGAAGCCAGCTTTGTAACGCCATACTAAAACTCCAGCAGCTGTTTAAACAACACAATATCACATGAGCATTACTAACAGTCGACGAATGTGGCGTTAAATGAATGTGCCTTTGCTGCTGCCTGCATGACAGTAAGCCGAACAATAGCCACATTTTCGATATGACTGGAAATGAAGAAAAAAAACAGGTCATGCGTATCGTCAACGGCCTCAGTGACGTTTGAGTCATTACAGGGATGACAGGCCGCCAGGTTAGCATCACCACTAGCTAGTTAGCCATCCTTACCTGGATATCCAGCTCAACAAAACAAAGGATGCTGCTGCGGTTTCTCTCCGTTAGGTCGGTGCGTCTGTTCGGCCTGACAGCATCCTGTTCCCAGCCAGCAGCACCACTGTCACTGTACACGGCGATAAAACAGGCGCTTCCGGTCACAACTTTCATAATAGAAGTCGGATCGTATCAAAAACCTATTTAACTCCTGTTTACAGTAACGTTACCGACGTTTATAGGGGTGGATTCCTAAGATTTGGCAAACAAATTACAGAGAAAGATTGACATTGTTGACTCCTTGTGAAAACAAAACGAGGAAAAGCAGAAGTTAATTTCAGCCAAATATAACGGCATTATATAAGTGAACAACTTAATACGAGTCTTGCATAGGCACATCTGTCTGCTGCCCATAGTTGGTTGGTGTTTATTTCAGCACAAAAATCAACAAGATTTGTGATGTGTTCTCCTCTAAGTCAAAATAGGTTGCAATTGTAAATTTGCTATGTAATTATTATTTATAAAATAGATGCAGGGCCTCCATCTGCATGAGGTTTTACAGTGAAAAACCAATGAATAATTTAGGCTATGTAATTAGGTACTTTTTATACAGTAGCAGATGCTTCCCAGGTACAAAATTTATCAATTCTCATGCTTTTGTTTTGAAGGTAAAAAACACATCTCTTCCGGTTATTTGTCTACTAATGCTAGCCACCTTGACGCAAATGCCAACAGCTCAGTGTCTGCAATGAGACAGATAAATGCAGCCGAACGGGAGAGCACTGGGCCTGTCTGCTCCTTTACTGCGTTTTACATCGACTGTAAGCATTTGCACCCTGATATCTAGCATGTCAATATGATTTTCTTTAGTATATTTTCATGACTCCTTGTATTTTTATGAAATTTGTGTACATCCAATCTTTAGCCACTCAGTTCTCCCCTATGAATATGAATGGAGCGGTCCATTCATTAAAGGGCCAGTGCGTGTATTTTCTGACAGGTTGCTAGACTAAATAGACAGTTTCCCATTTATCATAGAAAACTAGGGCAAATCTTTCCTTTTGTGTTCACCTTGTTTCTTATTGTTTCAGGTGAGGCCCTAATGCTCCAATTAAAGGGTAGACCAGGTATGTAGTACTGCACGTCCACACAATTAGTGGACTTGTAAGAGACAAGCTAAAATAAAATGTTCCAAATTGATACAAAAGAAGCAGAGATATGAAAAAAGCTGGAACCTGCATTTCCCATGATGCAATTCACTAGTCTCTATATATATATCGACGTATGTCTCTATCCAGGTTGTGAACTGTTAAACGTGTTTATTGAAATCACTGGACAATTAAAAGGTCAATCACCAAGACATTTTTGTGTTCATCCAAACAAACAAACCACCATCAGTTGTAAAGTGACAGGAAGCAAGAAGAAGTCACATGATCAGCTCATGATCGGAGATGTAAAAGTCACACAAATAATGAAAGTCAGTGAAGTGTGCTTGCCAGAGGAGATGGTTTTTCCCAGCAGGTTATGGAAGGACTGAAACGTTGTGGTCATCCAGAGATTCATCAAAACATATACAAAACACATGAAGATATTTGGAGAATCCAGGTGAAGGAATCAAAGTGATATAAGAAACCATGTTGTCATCCCATGTGGAGCTGGAGTGTTCATCTACGTCAAAGTGGTGCAGCACTCACTAAACCGAGGACGGGGTTTGAGACACCATCTGTCCTCAGCTTACAATGCTGTGTTAAAGACTGTACCTCTGCACTTCATGGATGAACCAGCTTACTCCACCTCACAAGAGGGAGGAGGGGCACTACCATGCTGGGAATACCTTCTCCTCTGGCGAGCACTCTTCAGTGACATTTCAATATTCGTGTGATTTTTACATCTCAGGTCATGTGCTGATCACGTGACTTCTTCTTGCCAGAGATCCTTCCTGCACACCTGTACACCTGAAAGCTATGCCACTGTGTGACTGTTATATATCTCTCTGCAGGAACAGTACAAAGAGCTGAGCTGGAGTCAGGACATGGTTAGCTTAGCTTTGCATAAAGAGTGGAGGCAAGGGGAAATAGCTTGCCTAACCACCACTCAGTTACTCATTCAAAACAAAAAATATCAAATACAGCAACAACAGTCTGGGGTCCACCTCCCCTTTAATTTTGTCAAAAGTTAATTTCATTTTCCGAATAGGCCACGGATGGCTTGTCGAGCATGGAACAGCCCCAACAGACAGTTAAGGCTAATAATCTGAATAAATTGTGCTTCATATTTTGATCTTTGCAATCAAACACACAATTGTTTTTCATCCTTTTCAAATAATTTGACACCAATAGAATAGAGGTCATTATTTATCCATGAACTGCTTCTTATTAACTATCCCGATACAAAGGAATTCATTCATCAAATTTATTGTAGTCTCAGTACTCACCATGTGTGAGTGTGTAGGTCTGCACACTTCTACGAGTATGCATAAGGGAGAGCTGAACCAAAGCAGATGTGATCATATGTGCCTCCTGTGGGAGTATGTTTCTGAACTCTATCTAATCAAAGAGGTTAGGTGCTGCAAAGTGAAAACGTGACTTCATACTCAACTCTGAAAATCAGCTGAATAAATGTAATGTAAAAAATAAATTACTTGCCAAACCAATTTTCTTTGGGAGAAATTGTGTGGGGTTACACGTGATGGTCATGACAGGCGAACAGAATGAAATGGCATCCCTGATGTGCAGGACAGTAAGGCAGACTGGAGGAGAGACCATGAAACTGCATGCGTTGTATTATACATCAGAAAGCACTCTGTGCCAGAGCCAGCTTTTAGATTTTCTTGTTGGAAACTAATGCACACTACAGGGTCATAGTCTGCCACTCAGATATGCACTGGCATCAGTGTGGCACAGTTCAAGAGTAGCTCTGAAATCAAGCATTTCGTGAAAGGAAAAGGTCATAGCCTTGTTGAGCTGAGCAGCACTGAGCCGTTGATCTCACTGGCCACATTGAACAAAAACAGGTTAGGAAAAGATGGACTATGCTGCAAATGTATGCACACGTGCAATCATTTGTGGTGCAGCTTCACCTTTTGGAGGGACAAATCAGTGACAGCACATTTCCCATAACCCGTGCTCACATCACTGACCACAGGCTTTGAAGATTTTGCTGCCTTTAAGAACAATGTGAATTTTGTCAGGCAAAATTGTGGCATATTTGTTTAAACCCTTTAATTTTGCACCAAAATTTTAACGGCAACATAAATAAACAAACAAGACAAATTAGTGTGAAATCTCTGTTCATCATGCCCTGAAAGGTAAAGATGAGACAAAAATGCTGGCTCTGTCTGGGTCGAGAGGTTAGATCACAGTAGCCATCTCAAGTCATTGGCTGTTTTCCTTTTTAACCAATCATTTAATTGCAAGTGCAAGAACATATTCTCATTGTCTCTATACATCTTTCTCATTTGATAATTTTGTTTTCCTGCTTGGTGCATGTCCTGGATGTGTTGTGAGTGGAAAAAACACAACCACTTTCACCTGAAGATACTCCATCCTGAAATGTCTGCGGAGCCAAATTTCAATTATATATGTGGCTTGATTTGAAAACACGTATTTATATAAACTGTCAGGACTTGCAGTGTTGGACCCAAACAGAGACACAGAGCCCAGGGTTGATACACTGCCAGTCTGATGAGCTGATAGACAGCAGGTGGGCAGGTTCAGCAGGTGTGCTTCATCAGCAGGGATCCAGGAGCGGGGAGGATGAGAGGGATTAACACGCCCACACCACAGATGCACAGACACAGAGAAAGACAGACCGGAACACAGGAGACACAGGGAAATGAAAAACACAAGGAAAAATAACTGGGACACAGCCATGACTGTGATGTACATTCCCCTTTAGGGCAAAATTTAGTGTCAGTATAACTCAAAGTTGTTTGTGGAGTCAGGACGCATTAGCATTAGCCTGCCTTGCTCTGTTAACTAATTGTTAAATTTGATCAGAGCCAAGCTTACGATCAAGATACTCTCCTAAAAGATCATTTATTATGTCTTACAGCACATAAACAGGTACTAACTCATTCTGCAAAGACGTAACATTATTCAACATTAATTTTAGCTCATTGTAACATAAATAAATGTGATGTTTCCCAGATCAGGCTCATCTGCCATAACTAAGAAGTGCTGATTCATTAAATCGGAGTTCTACTGACTGAAACATGACACAGAAAAGTATGCCATAAAGGATTGTTGTGTAGATATACGCAGACAATAAATATGTGTGAACAAAATCTGATTGTACTGATTTCTAACAAAATTTAGGCTTATTATGTGAAAAAGTAGAGTAAACCAGTAATGCATGCTCAGCCTAGACGACTAAAGACATAGTTCAAAGTAGGCTTACTTCTGCTTGCGGCCAGGCAAAATATCCATTACAGCATCATGAAACTGTTTGAGTTGGGCTGGTGTCAATCAAATGATATAGGCTTTGCAGATAATTGGATTATTCTATCTTGGGAAAACCTGGTCCGATAGGAGAGACTGTATTCTCCCCACTTTGGATGGAGCAGCACACATATCTAGAAATCTGACCAAGTTAATTAGTGGACCAAAACCATGACAACCCAGAGCTGAGACCAGGAGGCAGAGATGAGATAAGGTAAGATAAGACTTTATTGATCCCACACACAGTCCTATAAGCTTATCTGCGCTTCCACCAGAGCAGTTACCCACCCAAAACCCATAGAGGTGAACGGTGAAGGGTTGAATCCAAGCACTGATTCTCACAGCCAGCTGTTACCACAACACATGCACAAATAATCCCAGACAACTGCTTTTCAACTGTAATGCTGATCAGCAATCAATAAACATGTACTGTTCAACGGAAAGGCAGCAAACAATTTGTGTTGCACATTTGAATGTGTGTGTGTGTGTGTGTGTGTGTGTGATGAGGAGAGAGAGAGAGAGAGAGAGAGAGAGAGAGAGAGATGAATAAACCAAGTCAAAAGGAAATGGGTTGATGTCTTCTGTAAGGAAGGCAGGATGGTGGACGTGACCACTTTCAAGACAGTGTGCCTTGACAAGAGGTATGAGAGGCACATTGGAGTCTCTGACAACAAGATGGTGGTGAGCAAGTGGGGGCGTCTGTGGCTCAGGGGGTAGAGCGGTCGTCCACTGATCAGGAGGTCAGTGGTTCGATCCCTGGCCTCAGCAGTCCAAAGTATCTGTACTGAATGCTGAATGCTGTGCCATCAGTATGTGAATTCATATGTACGTTGCTTTAGATAAAAGCGTCTGCCAAATGACTAATTGTATTTGAGTAAGTTATATTGCCACTATCTGCACCTTTAAGGTGTGTGTAAAAGCCTGTGGATGTGTGCATGTGTGGGTTCGTAAAAGTGTACTTAATGTACTTATGGCAATGCAGAGGGGATCCTAATTGCTACAGGAAGACACAATAACTGTCTCATTATTACACAGAAACCCGACATGTGAACTCAGCTCAGGGTTTGTCAGCTGGTGTTCTACCTGACAAAGTGCAGTTTGCCAGCTTTAGCACAGTGGCAGAAAACTAACACAAAACAAAGCAAAGCCTGACGGCGTAGGACAAACATACTAAGCAGAACAGAAACAAGCAACAAACACAATGACTGAGGTTTCTCAAATGGCAGCAATGGGACTCAGCGGTTCGCTAATTTCACAGCAATACAGTCAAGCTTGTATAACAATGACACTTACAATAACACACTACTTAACACATTACAAGAATTTCCCAAATTGGTGATCAATAAAGTCAAATTTAAGTCTATCATTAACTTGTCCCTACAAAGACAAAAGCCTCTTACTTGAGGTCACTTCGGGAGGGATTAATGTGTGTTTCACTCTGTCAAGGGCATTTCCTGGAGCTCAAACCAGCAGATAATCAACTTAATTGAAATGATGGTAAATTCAAAACTTCCTTATGCAGGTACAGTGAGATCCCTGATGAAACAAACAATTGATAATTTTGAGTATCCAAACATGTTTTGTGAACACAGTCTGTTACTCATCCAGCATTTAAGGACTGTTGCCTCGGCAAGTTAAAGTGCAAAGGTTGGATTGCGAATGATATACCACAACTTTAGGTGAGGAAAGGCAAGGTAGAGTGGGGAGCACTGAATCTTATATCCTTGATATCCTTGATAATTTTAACTCAGGTGTGATTTGTAAGGCCTGAAGGATCAGGCTTCAGTTTTTACATGCAGGCCTCTGTTCATGCTTTTGGTGTAACATGCAGGCCTGTCTTTGTTCATTCACATGGTGACAACAACTGGATATCTATCTGATAGTGCTGTAGCTAAATTTCAGGAAGTGGTTTAATTTGACGTCATGTCTCCATATAAGAGAGGACTCCTGTGCTAACGTTAATGCCTCTCAATTTCATCGTCTGTTTGATAGCACTGCTGGCTCAGTGCCAATGACGCTCGACTCTATTGCCCCCCTAAAAAGAAGATAATACGACAAAAGAGCTAAGCTCCATGGTATAATCCCAAAAACCTGAAAATAAATCTAGAAATCTTGAAGAATCTCTTTTTGTCTGGCAAGATAGTCTTAAAACATATAGGAAAGCCCTCTGCAATGCCAAGGCAGCCAATTACTCATCGTTAATAGAGGAGAATAAGAACAGCTCCACATTTCTCTTCAGCACTGTAGTCACGCTGAGGGACAGTCATAGCTCTAATGAGGCATGTATCCCTATAGCCCTCAGTTATAACAGCATCATGATCTTTGTTGTAAGAGGCAAGCCACTGTGCCTCAGTTTATTTGAGGAGACACACTGGCAGTGATGTATAATCTTGAGTGTGGTAACAGCTAGGAACATGGTAAACTGAGGAGCTGCAGGGGTAAATGCTAGATAATGCGGAGTTTGGATCCCCAACAAGCAGCTCTCACAGGACTGCATTCCTGTGCATGATGGAAAGCTGTGATGGCTGAGCTAATAGGTTGAAGGCTGAAACCTCATTCAGGGGGAGAATTTAAGATGTGCCATGTTCCTGCAGCAGAGGTGTTAGCACTGGACCAATTAAACTGTTCTGAAGTGTCAGGTCCTCAAACATTTCATAGTAATGAAGGGAAAGCTTGTTGGAAACTCAGTGATAGCAAATGTCTGTGTGATCTGGCTTTCATGGTGGACATTACCAAGGACCTCTAAGACCAGGGCTGAACCTGGTGATGGCGTGACAAGCAGCAGACCACTATTGAAGCCTTGTTTGTGGATACAAGCCTGGGTAATTCGACATTGGGATATTTTCCCGCCGTGTGTGTGCTGAGTGCACCTTTCTTTTTTACATGTCAATAATGAATCCTGTGTGCATGCCACAGTTAGTCATGGAGTTCCACAAAGTTCTGTTATATGGTTCCTTTAGATAGTATTGATAAGAAACATTGAATTAACTACCCACGTATATCTGTGTATCAAGCCAGATGAAACCAGTCACTTCGCTAAACTTCAAGCATGTCTTAAAGACATTAAAACCTGGATGACCTGCAATTTTCTGCCATTAAACTCAGACAAAACTGAAGTTACTGTACTTGGCCCCAAAACCTCAAGACAGATAAAACAAACTGCCTTTTTTCAACCACATAATGGTGAGAAAATCAGGCATATACTGTCACAAAAAGAGGCAGAAAAACAAGTCCAAGCATTTGTTACTTCTAGGCTCGAATATTACAATTACTTATTATTGGGCTGCCCAAATAAATCTGGAAAGGTTCTCCAGCTGATCCTGAATGCTGCAGCATGTGTACTGACAAGAACTAGGAAAGGAGATCATATTATTCCCACATGAGCTTATAACCTTAGTAATATTGCTATAGGTCTAGACTGCTGGGAGATTTCCCATGATGCACTGAGCTCCTCTTTCCTCTCCTTCCTCTACATTTGAATGCTGCTTTCTTATCCCATTAATTCATGTTACTAACTTGACATCTTCTCTCTCCCACAGTTTTGTGCTTTCTCGACTCTCTCTTTTCCCCTGTTGCTTTCTGCAGCTATCTCTGCTTCCAGAGTTGTAAAGTCTTGATTTGAAATTGCAAGCCACCGACTGTCCCCATGTTCCTACTCAACACCCACTGCTACAATTATTATTATCATCATTTCCACCATTACCAGTATTTTACATTTTTACATGGGACTTGCACTTGTGCTACTATATGTTCTCTGGTCAAGACAGATGATTGCCTACCAAGAGCCTAGATCTGCTAGAAATTTCTGCCTGTTAAAGGGGTTTTTCCTTGCTTCTTGCTTGCACATGCTAGCTCATGGTGGGAATTGTTGGGTCTCTCTTATTAATTTATATACATTATAAAGAGTACGATTTAGACCTGCTCTATATGAAAAGTGTTCTGATGTAACTTCTGTTCTTAGGAAAAGTCCCGATGTCGCCAGATGAGGCTCCAAAATGATGCACATGTGATGTGTTTTTTCTGATGACACTGAACAAGAGCAGAATGAGGTCAAAGATGACTGACAGTCACCTCTGATTTACTGCAGACCTCCCCAAGACGTATGGCAGGACTTCAGCACGTGGATGAACAAAGACAGGCCTGTTTTCCCTGGACCTGTTCTACAGCTGCAGGAGAATTTCAACAAGAAAACAAAACAAAATGAAAAACATTTGGCTTAAAGATATTTATTGGAGGCCTACAAATCCTAACATCTGAACTGGTCAGGGTGGTTTGCACAAATGGAGTGGAGGAAAGAGAGGAGGAAACGTGCTGAGAGTCAGTAAGTGTGTGCCTGCTTCACTGAAAGACAGTGCTGTTTCTCTGCCATGACACACACCCATACACACATACACACCGTTCCACAGCTTCTAAGGCTCTGTATTGTCATGTGGGTAAACCCCCACACTGTTACCTAGCAACAGTGGAAAACCAGGCTACAGAGACAGCATCCTTGTCATCAGACTTACACAAAATCAGGCCGTGTGGACAGTTGTTGTGGAAACATAGTGTAAAAGCCATGTGAAGCCACAGCGGATGTTGCTCCAGACAGACTCAGCTGCTGCTACTACAGGCCACATCAGAGCAAGACAGGTTTTTTTTTTTTTTTTAAACAATCACATGCACACAGACGGCATCTTCCTCCATCAAACAGACATGCTTTGCTGTAGTCATACTGACCTTCCACATGGCATCCCAGAGACAAACGATAGGGCCAGGCTAGCCATTTTTGGCCTCAAGCAGAATTTGATCCCTCTTTTTTCCTTTGCTATGTCTCTTGTCCTATGTGCATAAACTACTGTATATCATCTGTAAAAACCAAAAGACTATGAGTTATTATAATGCTTCTTTCTTATTGTTATTCTTCTTTGAAAACACTAATGTGGTGCACCAATAAGTATGTAATTGCTATATTCCAAACTTCTAATGAGGTAAAGTTAAAGGTTAAAAGTTAATCAATTTGATAAAATAAGCATAATGCAATATTCACTCACTTTTTCCATAGTTTCAACCATATTTCACAGTTTTCATCAGCAGGTGAATTTGTCATGGAGATGGCTTCGTTGCAACTACATGACCTAAATATGGAACTTCAGTCACATGACAACAGGTGGTTGTAAATTGGAGAAGGGGGGTTGATGACATTCAAGCTTGGGAGTAATGGAATACATGAAATGACATTATGTAATTAGGATACAAAAAAGGTAACTGTATTCTGGTAAAGTTACAGAAAAAAAGATGTAATCAGCTGCTTCACCTGTATATGTCCAAAGGCCAATTAGCCTTATATTGTTTAATAATTTCATTTTCTTACAAAATTTACATTATTTTTATGAGTCTACATCAGTCTGAACAGATTCCAAAATCCATAATGACAACGACATACTGAACTAGAACAGACCTCCAGCAAAGAGGCAGTCAGTACTCAGTACAAAACCCTCAGTTCAACTACCAATGAATGAGTCCTTATGTCAACAAAAAAACTCCTCTTCTGGGGCTTAATGCAACCAGTTTGCAAATGAAAATAACCCAAGTGATGCCTCTTGTGTGTTATAGACACTCTTTGAGATTCTCTGTGATGATCCATGGAGTGAGTGAACTATGAAATACAACTTTTTGGCTCGTTGCGAGGGGTTGGCAAGCTGATCAACCATCACTCTCAGGACAGAGTGGACCTCTTCCACTGGTGAGTGATCAGATGCACAAATTTTCTGATTTCATTAATATTATGTGGACTGCATGGGAATGTGGTGAGCTGGATGTGACCTAGGGACTGCCAACACTTGCTGGGTCCGTATTAACTTTCAGTTCAGTCTGAATGGGCACCGAGGTCCGGACTTTGAGAAGCCCTGGTTCAGGTCATGGCGGTGCAGAGCATCAAAGTATTTAACCTGGATTTAAAGGTAATCAAAATCTTTGTTCTAGCTCTGTGGTGTTCAGTAATTTAACACTGCTTCTCCGTGTTTCATTTGCACTACAGGCAGCCTGATGACCTGAGAGGTCCATTGGTTTCAGATGTTAAAAGACATTCAGAAATGTATTTTCATCTTAAGACAGAGATTTACAAACAAGCAGCAGCACTCTTCGAAGTACTGCAAACCCTTTCTTGTGGGAACATAATCACACTTATTTAGTTGTCCACAATACCAGACCATGGTAGGTTACTAATACTAGTTTTGCATGTGCGCACATGCACACACACCCTTCAGTCCAAATGACTGGCTCATATACTGTATTCAGGGAACTTCAGGGACTTTATTAATGGAATCATATTGATGACTGAAGCTGGTCCTGAGTCAATGATCCTAACACACACATGAACAAGCACGTTGGCTTGCACACACAGGTGCACACAGACCTACTTGTACTTCTGTCCTTGTGAGGACACTCATTGACAACGTGTCTTCCTTAGCCCTTACCTTAACCTTAACCATCACAACTAAATGCCTTTCCCTAACCCCCACCTAAACGTAATTCTAACCTGACCCTTTAAAACCAGCCTGAACCCTCAAACAGCTGTTTGAAGTTGTGAGGACTTGCCCAGATGTCCTCAATTTTCAATCATGTCCCCATTCTGCAGATTAAAAATTTGGTCCAGTCCTTACTATGCAGACAGTACAAGTACACACCACACAAAGAGCACCCTGAATGACAGGAGGAGGGAAGAGAGGAGCTCATACAGTTCATTTAATCAGAAAACAACTTATACAACTTAAATTCCAAACTGTAAATCCAGAGTCTATGAGTACTGCCGTAGCAATTCTTAGAGGGCTATGGCTAACCTCATAGAATATGGAGTATATATCTTATGCTCTTTTTTGAATATTTATGTGTAGTCTCTGTCCACAGTGACACCACAGTCCACAAGCACATACAACAGTCCAAAACACAAAATGTAGTAAGACAGGGAGGCCCTGACTGTGCAATGGATAACACTATGGCAATGCTGTGTGGGGAAAGAGCAGGAAAAGTGATATTACACTCCCTCCACACAGTTTTGCTGCTGAAGAAGGGTGGGACATTGATTACGTATTGTAATAGTCCTGATGCAGTCCACTAATCTGAGCTGATGGGATTAGAGGTGCACCATTTGGCATGTGCGTAAAATGCCAGATCTGACAATGGGGCATCTGCCATCTGGGATATTTAAAACTGACTGAGTTAGAGAGGACTCAGACACACTGTGCAGATAGAACAGATGAAAGCCTATGGTGTTGCTGCACAGATATGTGCCATGGTCCTCCCTCTAAAGAGGGCCATGGATGAGAATAAGGCTCTCGTGGAGTGTGCCTGGACACCCTCCCACTGCACTATAGTCTTGTCTGACAGCCTCACACAGCCAGTGAGACAGATGCTGTTTTGACAGAGTCGCGCATTGTGAATGCCCTCTGTAATGAACAGCTGCTGTGTCTGCCTGAGGTTTGCTGGTTGTAAAACATACAGACAAAACAGACAAAGTGGGCATTGGCACTGAGTGGGTGACCTGCTTCTTCAACCTCATTTCTGTGAGGCTGGGGGAAGAACCCCTCAAAGAAATAATTCTTGACCATAAGAAGTTTATTTGGACATTAGGTATAAATGATGGATTTGGCTGTAAAGTTGACTGACAGTGCCTTTACCACTCTGTAGGGCACGATGTGTGATAGCAGAGAGTCTAGCACATTCAGCCTGGCTGTGGACGGATTTGCTGTCATGGTGATGGAGTTCATTTCCACACCCAGCTAAATTTATGACTGTACTGAATGAAAGTACCAGTTATTGGGTTTTATCATTCACCCTCTGCACCTGTAGGTGCCATAGCTGACTTATTGCTTTGATATCCAGCTATGATGGTTCAGAACTTCTTATGTGCTGTGACAGCAGCACCAAAAGCCTTGAATGATGTTGTTGAATGTTATTTGTTAGGATTGTATCACTGTTTTCATTGACTTATCTAAGACTTTTGAATCTGTTTATTATGAAATTCTTTTGAAACACCTGAATTCTCTTGTATTTGAGGAAAAAATTATAATAAAATAAAATAAATAAAATGCCAATTATCTAAGTGGTAGAGATAAATAGAGAGAAGTGGTAGGTGGGTAGCCGTCATTAGCAGTCAGAGGAGAACAGCACTGTGTTCTGTTTATCTATTAAGCACTTCTTGGCAAACTACCAGTGTATCGCTCATGTCTTCTTGACTATAAATCAAGTGTGCAGAGCACTAGGTCCCAAGACTGTTGGGTCTTTGAGGATCAGGATTCAAATTTGTGTGTTGGGCATTGTTGAGAGAGTTGGATCATAATGAATGGGAAGCCAGGGTGAATGAATGGGAGTCCAAGTGCAAGTGAATCAAACACCAGCTAAATACTGGTAAATTTTTACTACGCTAGCTTTGTCTCTTCAAATGCATTGCTGTACTGTTAAGGTAAAATGGACCATAAAGTGACATGAAATGTTTATGTTTTGTAGCAGCTGCTCACAGTGAGTGTGATTAGCCACGTTAAAGACTCCACTTAATACTACTGGTAAAGGAACTAAAGTATGGTGTGGTGTCAGTGACAGTTAATACTCCAGGCAAACTTGACTCTTAACTTGGAATTGCACATGTACATATAGGTTGTATTATTGATGTTCAGGCAGCAAAGGCATTGTGTATATATATACTAATTTGTGATGCAGTAGAGGCTTTGAATATAACATGCAGTACTCTTTTCGTACCTGTTTTGTCTGCTAATGTGGATGCAAACAACATACCCTGCACCACATTTTGGCATGCTCATTGTTAATTTCAAGCCAGGACACATCTTCAAGGCACTTTTCACAGAAAAGTCTTTTCTTCCGCTCGGGTGTGGTTTGGCATTTTTTTGAAGGTAGCAGGAAGCCACAGTAGATGCTTAATGCCTGTTGTTGCTTGGACATCTCTCACAGTAGGTTACAAATGTGTATTGATGACCAAAGACAGTTGCTGCCATCTTCTTCTTCTGTTGAGTTTTATGACAGTTGGCATCCACAAGTGTTGCATTATCACCATCTGTGTGTCCACCTAAAGTGATTCCACTCACATCATTGTCCATTGAAACAACAGGATGTTATGCATTTCTGCACTGGACGCACTGGACGCTGTTTTGGGCCATGACCAACCTGCGTGTGCCCGATAATGTACAGTAAATGTATTACTGACATACTAATTCAGTGAGCAGCCACAAGAGTGCAGCAAACACAGACAAACTGCATCAGACATGCTCTCAATGATTAGCTGGTGGCCATAATGCTCAGTGGAGTACAGTTCAGGTGATTAACTAATACAATCAGATGGTATTGTTGCATGTGATCAACTCATTGTGTATATTCTGCTTATGTTGTACAGTGTTATACATTAGATGAATGTTTTTACCCCATGGCCGTCAAATCATTTTACAATTACAATGAGTCATTTGGCAGATGCTTTTATCCAAAGTGACGTACATATGAATTCACACACCGAAGGCGCAGCATCAGGGACAGTTTTGGGGTTCAATATCTTGCCCAAGGGTACTTCGGCATGTGGACTGCCGAGGCCAGGGATCGAACCACCGACCTCCTTATTGCCACAGCCTCCCAATCATTTAGGTCACTAAGGTGTTCCTGTGATACGGCTCTAATTTGAACTCTTTTCACAGCCTGTGTATCTGTGTGTGCTCCTTTTACAGATATTATTGAGCCAGTGTTTCACAACACAGATGAAGATGACCCTCATGATTCTGTTTGGGACCAATACCGAAATGGCAACACAACGAGTTTACTTTTTTTTAGTCTTGAATCTGTGTTAAGTGATTTTTACTTCATGCTCTATAGAACACTCTTAAATGTAATTCTCAGACTTTGATGTTCAGGCCTATGGGCACTGAACGTCACCTGTAATGGAGAAGGCAGCTCTATCTGAACAAGTTTGTACTAGTGACGGGAATTCCGGCTCTTTTAAGAGGGCCGGTTCTTATGGCTTGGCTCTCTTAAAAGAGTCAACTCTTTCGGCTCCCAAGTGGCTCCTCAGATTTTTTTGTTGCGTTAAGATAATTTCCAAAAACAATGTAAAAATATATGTAAAATGAATTACTAATGTACAAAACATACATTATAGCAAATGTTTATTATATATATATATATATATGGCTAATTTTTTTTTTTAGCTCTCTCACATTCTCTGTCATACAGACTTCAGATAATTTTGAGGGAGAGAGTTTTCCTGTTTGAAATTACATACACTGGATTGAGAGTAAAGCTTCTGAATCCTTTGTCATCCACGATTGAAAATGGTTGGAAATCACGTGCAACCATTTTAGCCAGTTCCTCATCAGTTGTGTTCTATCTTACTGGGGTCATAGCCTTTAGCACATACTGTCTCATATAACTCTGGGTAGGTCTAGGTGGATGTGGTGGTGTACTGGATGACGCTGTAGATACTCCAGCAGCAGCAACAGTTGCAGTAGACAAACTGGCACTTTCATTAGTAGCAGGTTTACTTGCTTGTCTTTTTTCCTCCAACTGCACTGATGGATGTACAGTTCTAATGCGCCTGTGCAAGTTATTTGTAGAACCTGCTCAATATGAGATTTTAACCTTGCATACTCTACACTCTGCCTTTGTATTATCGATGTAATTGAAAAGGGTTAGGTCACTAACTGCGGTCACTCATTTTCTCACCTTTTCAGCATTTTGTCTCTCACTGTGTGTGTGTGTGTGTGTGTGTGTGCGTGTGCGTGTGCATGTGCGCTGTGTCTGTAACCCCCGCCCCTCTCCCTCCTGCTCAGTGCGGACACACAGAAGCCACCACACATCATATAGTTGACCAATCACGTGCTGCTTGAACAGCACGTGATTGGTCAACCGGCTCCAATCGGTCACTTCACTGAGCCGGCTATAAAGAGCTGTTTCGTTCGCGACCAACACATCACTAGTTTCTACTGACGTGTTAGTAATGTGCATGTCATAGTGTGATCTGGACAGCATGACAAGCACCAGAGTTAGACAGTGAAAAATGCTTTTATGGTGGTTTGTTGTGTAAGTGAATCAAAGTTTAGCATAGCCTGAAACCAATCTCAGAGAGCTTCCCACTCTGATCACAAACTCTGACACAACAAAAACATATCGTGTTATTCTTATGTCATGGAGCAGATGCCTAATGTTGAAGTTGGAATGGAGCATTGTTTAGATGAGCCGAGCTTTCATAACATCCTGACTGCCTTGGGAGTGGGTTACGCTCTCTTGCTCTCAGAGCTTTGCATGTTCACAACCAGGAATCAAACACAATCAAATCTGAGGCCATGGCTCATTTGTGGGAAAGAAATTCAGCTGGGGCAGCTATTTTGTTAATATAGGACTGAACCATGTAAATGAAGAGACAACTGCTCACATGCTTTGTGAGTCAAACATTTGGGCTTAGGAAGTTTATGTTGTCAGGTGTTCAATAACCACAGCTACCTTCAGCAATTACTGCTAAATCCCATTACTGGATTAGATGTTCCTGCTCAACTGACAGCCATTCATGACTTAAGGTTATAGCACAAATCAAAATGCCAGACTGGGTGGTAAACGCATACATGTTCTTGGATGGGATTAATGGTATTTTTGCATGACATACTCTTGTCATTACACCCTTTGCATTATGGTAGTCTTCTTACACTGTTAGTGTTCAGCCAAAAATTTTCTTCACTGGAAAAGACAATTTATGGCTGTCCCTCCTCAATCCATGCTGTGTAGACCTTGGTGATTCCTCATGCTGAGTGATGAGGTTAAAGGCTAAATGCCAAATATTAATTCTGTATTGTAAACCCTTCCAATAACACTCCTGACATCTGGGAACACAGAGGCCTGGCTAAAAAGACAGCTGACAGGTCAAGAAACACCAGGAGTCAGACAATTAGAAGGCTTGGTCACACTTTGATTTTGAAAACTATATTGGTTAGTTGTTGGTTGTAACTCACCAAATTAATCAAGTGAACAAGATAATGAAGAGACATTGGAAGTTTGCTTACATCCCAGTAATGTTAGCTAACTTTTTCCAGGAAGACATTTTTAGGTTAACCAGCTAACAAGGTGCTAGATAAGTAACTTAACCAGCTGTTGCTATGCTACTGATTAGCTTGATATTGACTGATATTTTGTGTGACACACAACATGTGGAAAACCATTCTCAAAAGGATCACTTTAGATTCATAAATGTCCATTGTAAAATGCTAGGTTGATGTACAGTAAAGACAGCAGCTAATATCATTATGACATGTTACCACAACTCATTGAATTACATTAAATGGTAAATTGACTATTTATATAGCGCTTTTCTAGTCTGATGACCTCTCAAAGCGCTTTTACAACACTGGTCTGCATTCACCCTTTCACACACACATTCATACGATGGCTAGGCCACCAGCTCGTTGCAAGCTTTTTGACCATTCACACACGGATTGCACAGCATCAGGGGCAATTTGGGGTTTAGTATCTTGCCAAAGGATGCTGCTGAGGCCAGGGATAAAAGCACCAACCTTCTGATGAGTGGATGACCGCTCTAGCTCCTGAGCCACATTCGCTGCAAAAGAACATCATTAAGAATACAGCCAATCTGCTCATGGATTGTTCTTGCTGCTTCCATCTACAAAAACTAACAGAGCATCAAATCTCATACCACTTAGACAGCCAGATTGCAGGGCAGTGATATTTCCTGGAAACAGTAAGTACCAGTGTAGATCTAAAATACACCAAACTCAAAAATGTATCAGTAGAAAAGATATATTTGTTCACTTTTAGCTCGCACTAACTCCAGAAAATGCAACATCAGACCAAAGTTGTAATAATATCCCTCAGGGGATTTACTCAATACTCATGTACTAATGATAGAAACAAGTCAGCTGGGATGTCCTGCAGATGTTCCATCCATTTATGGCAACAAAGTTATGACATTCAAATCCCACAGGGCAGTGACTAGGAAGTCAGTGTGTACGTATAATGGCGTGTGGTTGCTTAAAACAGTATGCCGCAATCAAACTAAAGCTGAGACGTATGCAGTTATCCAGAAAGTGACTCAGAAGCATAATTTAAAAACATCCGAAAGCATGAGTGAGCGGGTGGGTCAACATACTGAGCTTCCCCGTACACCACACTCCCAGGGAACTGGCATTCCATGCATGACTATCACTGATGGAGTTTTCCAAATTTGTTTTGTAAGATAGGAAAGACATTCTGCTTCTCCAGACCTGCTGTCTTTTTTCTTGGAATCTGCCATTTCGAAGGTAACAGGGTGGATTGAGGGACATTTCTGGATTTGGTTTTGTTGTGCACTGCTTCAGAGTCAGTTTTTTTTTTTTTTTTTTGTTAGTGTAAGCACTTAATAATCTATTAACTCACTGAATACTTGAGCTTTATATAAGATATGAAATGCCTGTGGTTCATTTATCAAATCACTAAGGTTGAGTGGGCTGTAAAAGCTGATTATTTTCATTATTTTTGCAAAAAATGTTCTGGATCAGCACTTCCTGTAGTGGGCAAACTGGCCAAAGTTGGTCTGCCAGATGTTTCTGAAAAAATAAAAATAAAAATAAAAATAAAAATAAAAATAAAAAACAAATTAACCCTAAAACAAGGAAGACACTCAATTAAGGGCAATTGGGATCGTAGTACCATTGCACCTTAACAATACAAAACAATAGGTGTTTGCTTTTGGACTGTGGCCCACCATTAAGTTTCAGTTTTGGCCCTTCAAGTAAAAAATTTTGAGCACCCCTGTACTAGAACAATGGGCATTACACTGACAGTACCACAATTTTTTTGCTCATTTTGAGTGTGTGTATGCGTTCTTTGTCTCAGTGATCAAAAACAGATGTCTGTGGTTTTGGATTATTTACAACGAAACTCAAGTAATTTCAGTCGTAAGTGCAGCTTTGGGTTAGGGCTGCATAGAAAAAGTGTATCTTGATAGTTCAGCTCTCCCAGTTGACTCCATATTAACATGAGGTGGAATGAAGTATGGCCCAGATTGATCCTGAATGATCATGCTTCTGCTGCAGCTGCCAGTGTCACATAAGGGTGGAGCTGTTTTCCTCTGTTGATAGCGGTTGGTTTGCTTATTGATTGATCAGAAGGTCCACTCCTTTGGTCGAGACCAATGGCTTTGTTTGTCTCCTCACTGACAGTGACAGTTTTGGATTCAGAGTGACACTAGTGGATTAATTGAAACTTGGTTGCTATGCTAATCCCTTCACTTTTCACCTAGCACCATCACCAGGTCAAAAATGTAATTTGTCAAATACTTTGATTTATGACCAATACCTGTAAAACTAATGATATTTCAGATGGAGTTACTATTTAGTGCTAATTAACAAATGTATCTGTAAAATTTACCTCTGTTTTGGGGAATATGGTTACATCGTAATTACTCATTCAGGGATGTACTTTTATAGTAAACATAATAAAACCATACTCTTGTTGATCAGAAAAGAGTATTTAAGTTAACACAAAAATAAACTTGGAAAAGAAAGAATCAGTGCATGCGCAAAGTGACTGAGAGTAAGATACGAATAACCTGGACACCGACTGTATATACTTAAAACATTAATTACTACAACTGCTAACAAAGACTCAACAACATGGGACAAAACATGAATAAAGAGGTGTGTGAATTTTAGAATTTTAGGTATAGGGTGTGCCTTCACCTGTGGCGTGTCTAGGGTCACTTGAGGCCCCAAGCAAGAAATCCCTGGGGCCCCCACTCCACCCGTGCATGCCGTTTTGCACACATAAACGTAAAATTTCCAGGACATTTGAGATGAATACTGAAAAAATAGATTAGTGGTTCTCAAAGTGAGGTCCAGGGACCAACAGAGGTCCCTGTAAGCCCAGGCCTATCAATAATCGTTGTTGTAAATAAGTGCCCATGGCCCCCCTAGTGCCCGGGGGCTCCAAGCAACTGCCTGGCTTGCCTGTTCGCAAGCCCCGCCCCTGGCCTTCACCAAATAAAGTGACCAAAACATTAGGCCATAGAACACAAGTGCACTGAGCTGTCAACCAGCTCTGAGCAGGCAGGTGCACATTGACACATCGTCTACTGTGCTGCTCCCTCCACACAGCCAGGGTACCAAAATATCACAGTCAAGGAAATAACGTCAGTGCTAGCAGCTCTGTGAGGCTGTGCTGACACACAGCCATGTTTTGAGCTAAAGGCACAGACAGGCTTAAGAATTACTTATTCAAAGGAGAAAATGACAGATAGATAGATAGATAGATAGATAGATAGATAGATAGATATTTGATTCGTCCCCAAGGGAAATTCACAGAAAGAGAAGGAGATAGGAGAAATATTGTCCAAGCCCTGAGTGAGAGTAACTTAATGAAATGCTACAGATTTGATGGTGCAGGGGTTTGTGGTTGGTCTCATTAGAAATGTGTTCAAAACGCAATAATGCCAAAAATCAAGGAAACTGATGAAAGCCTATTAAAATGACCAATATGGCAAATAAAAAAGCAAATAAATAAAACATACACTACATCAAACAGAATTCATAATTACATCATGTCTTAACAGAGACTAAAATCTACTATTAGGCCACTGTCCATTCTGCCCATTGTTCTTCTTCTTCTTCTTCTTATTATTATTATTATTATCATCACTATTTTTGACCAGTCACACCTTTTAAAAGTATGTGTCATACCTAGCAATGGGGTCAAACACGCCTCCTCACTAAGATAAAATTTTCTCTCTCATTCTTGCTCAGAGTTGCTTTGAGAAATTTCCTGAATCACCCCTGAGCTTGTAGGTGAAGTAAGGAGCTCTGTGAGAGATTTCTCAGATTGTTTGTGATTACGACCCCCCAGGTTTTGATGCACGGTGGACTACAATGACACTAAAATGCCATATTTATCTTTAATCTTATCAATAGTGATTTATCATACATTCAACTTGCAGCAATCAGCTAACGATAGCAGAATAAAACAACGTTATGCATTTAAACACTCAGAAAACTAATAAATGAAGGCCTTATAGAATTTTAGAAGCATCCACACTTCTTCAAAGAGTTCCTTTGTTGAGAGGAAAGGAGCAAGCTCATCAAAGGGAAGAGTTCCAGAGTGGCTGGCAGGTTGTGTGTTTCAGACATATTTAATTCTCAGTCCCGCTTTTAGTTCTGTTCCAGCATTAATGCTGGATTAATCTTCCTTTTGGTTCAATTTCAAGACATGTTCCATTTCTCTGCATGAGAAAAAACATGCAAGTTCGAGACAAAGTCTTAGCTGTGTTGGGAAAGTCTGGGCATGGCAGGGGTCCAACTATTCTTCTGGGCGGGAGTCACGTGTACCCTCAACCAGGGCCACTAACAGTTAGTTGCTAATCAGCTTTGTCTTCTGTCCTCTCTGGAAGAACTTAATCTTCTTAAATGTAAATACCAGTCTTTGTTTTGGTTTCTGGTTAGAGTTGGCCCAAATGGCCTTTCCTAGTTGTGGAACACGGACTAGTAGATTTGGTGTCTCAAGGGGGTTTCTGACCTTGTAGGCATCGCACATTAAACAGTGTCTGAACAAATGTTATCAGTTGTTATTATGCAAACACATTAAGATGGTAACCAATACCTGCATAAAATCAGCAGGTTAACATCGTCAATTTGTGCATTTAGCTCAAAACATGACTATGTTAAGAAGACTGAGGTCCTTTGGAGTGTGTAGCACACTGTTAAAGACATTTTATGACTCTGTGGTGGCAGGTTTCTGCACAGTGGTTTGCTGGAGCTGCAGAAGCTCCCCACAAACTGGTTAGGAGAGCTGGCTCTGTCCTGGACTGCCCTCTGGATTCCATTGAGGAGGTGGGTGAGAGGAGGATGTTAGCCAAGCTGACATCAATCATTGACAACCCATCCCACCCCCTGCATGAGACGGTGAAGCTGCACCTTCAGCAGCAGACTGCTGCATCCACTCTGTAAGAAGATATGCTGCCACAAGTCCTTCATTCCAACTGCAATCAGACTGTTCAACATGTTGTTTCATGTAGCACTGTGTCTACATACTCACTGTTTTGCACTGTTTTGTACTTATGTGTGATTTTTATGTTTCATCATCTTGCTATTACACCAATGCAATATCTGGTGCAATATTACATATTTTCTTCAATATTACATATTTATTTTTCTTTTTGTATCAAATCTATATGCATATTTTCTTTTTATATACTGTGTTACATAAATTTTTATCAAATTTGCAATAGCGAAAACACTGTACTGAAACCATGTGCAATTCTAAATCCATGTACAATTTTCAATCTTTCCATTAGTAATATAATTTTTCAATGCCCACCCCCTTTTTTGTGTAAAATGTATACAATTGATTTTTCATTTTCTATTTTGTCTCCATTCCCCTCTATGTGTCCTTTTATATTCCTGATACTATTGCTGCCGCCTGTAACACCCTAATTTCCCCTATAGGGGATAAATAAAGTGTTATCTTACCTTATCTTATATTAACTTATCTTATCTTAAAGTGTTGCCTGGGGCTCTGCATTTCAAGGTGCAGTTCCGGTATGTGATTGTTCAGTTTTAGTTTTATAGTGGTGTGCCCAAAAAGAAAGCATGTTACTTTTAAAATCCTAGTATCTTTGTGGATTATTACCAGGATCACATTTATGTTTGCATATATAACATTTAAGCTGGAACAGAATTAAACTGTATACATTATTTCAGAAATAATGAAAATATATATAACGTGCTAATGCTAATTTTTTCAATGCTGCTTTCATTTTATATCTTGAACCACGGTAGTATTTGTCTGCAGATAGTTATTGTATGGATCATCCTGATGACAAATAATATTGTGTACTTGTATGCACTTGGCAAGATGTTTGAACTGCTGTATTCATTACTGAATGTCTGCAGATCCCAGACAACAATAAGTTTCCTTTGAGGAAAACTCAACAGTCAATGCACCATGATGGGAAGGATTTTTTTAAACTTATTTTACTCTTTTCAAGTGTAACTGTAGTGAAGATACTTTCAGCCAAGATCCATGTTTCATTTCAAACTGTGTGAAGAAGAAATGGAAGTAGTGAATGTGATTGGCCAAGATTGTCATAACCTCTAATTTGTTCAAATGTAACGCATGTTAATGTATTCCCTTTGGTGCACCAGGCCAATCTGACCACCAAAGGACCAAGAGTGCATTTGCCACACCGCTGATGGACTGCGAGGAGCACTCTGACTGTGATCTGTTCATGAAACTGGAGCTCTTTTCTGATGTTGCTGCTTTGATTTTATCTTGTTCGTGAACTCCTTTCTAGACCACAGTGTTCAATAAAACAATGAAATTTCCTCCAAATGTTTGCCTCAAGGAAAGGATTAACAATTGGCAATAAAGCAGATTCCTCACTGATCTGAAACAGCTGTCGGTCGGCTTCATTTGCAACACTAAAACTGTCATTGTCTTTACTTTGACCATGGTAATGCAAGAATTATTTCTTTTGAAATGCAATTCTTGTCAGGGTGAGGATGCCTCTCTAAGATACTAATGTTTTCTTACTGAAATAGTTTCAGGGGCTTGTAACAGGGCGATGATAGTTTAATTTCAGGTTTTACAGATTGCTGAATAAAGTCCTCCCACACTGTGCTGGAATGTTTTGTCAATCTCTGGAGAGAACCCTGCCCCTCCTCTCTGCTCCCCTACAGAGCTCCCACATCTCCATTCACCAACAGCAGAAACATGTCTTGACAGCGTGACTGGCTCCTTTTCATGCTGTTCCAGTGTCACATGAGCATGACGTGTTTGCTAGGAGTTTAATGTTAAGGTGAAGTGGGCCACGAATGAAAAAGCCATATCAGAATGTAAATAATGGAAGTCAGGTACAAGTCTCGTCTTGGTACCAGCTTCGTGTTGTTTCTCAGGAAATGATTTCTGGTAAAGGCTGTAACAGTTCAAGTTGTATAAATATACTACATAGGCTGAATACACTGACTGTTAGTTTTCCATCATGTGAATGAAACAAAGTGAAACATCACAAACTGTCATCTGCAGTGAAGCACTGTTATTTGACAACTTCCTGTGGTAAACACTTCCAGGGAGATACATATAAAGCTGCAACAAGCTATGTATTGTTTTGAATAAAAATGAAATCATCAAAGCAAGTGGTCAGTAATGATAACATGTGGCACATTGTGTTTAAATAGAGTTAGACAGATTTGGCATTTGTTCCTATAACATTGTGACACTCATGATGGATGCTTCATTTTTAAAAAAGGCAAAGGCAAATTTATTTGTATAGCACAATTCATACACCAGGCAATTCAAAGTGCTTTACAGAAGCATAAAAATACATTAGAATCATAAATAGAAAATGCATTTCAAAGAAAGAGAGAAAGAAAGAAAGAAAGAAATTTGAAGAGAATAGAAAGATAAAAAATAAAATAAAATACATTTAAAAGAAAATTAAAAACACAAGCCAGTAAAAGACAATAATTTAGCATTTAGAATGATTAAAGTCATTGAGCAAATATATTTACTTTAAGTAAAAGCTGTAGCAAATAATAATGTTTTCAACCCTGATTTAAATGAGCTGACGGTTGGTGCAGACCTCAGGTGTGCGGGGAGAATGTTCCACAGGTGAGGAACATAATAACTGAAAGCTGCTTCACTTTGTTTGGTTCTCATTCTGGGAACACACAATAGACCTGTCCCTGACGACCTGAGAGGTCTGGATACTTCATATGGAGTTAATAAATCTAGAATATATTTCGGTCCTAGACCATTTAATGCTTTGCAGACCAACAGTAAGATTTTAAAGTCGTTGTTTTAAAGTGGTTGTTAAAATTCAGGTCAGAATCAATAATTACACCAAGACTTCTGGCTTGATCTGTTGTTGTCAGTGACATGGAATTAAGGTGAGCACTGATCTTTCATTTTTGGGGCCAAATACAATCACTTCTGTCTTATCTGCATTAAGCTGAAGAAAATTCTGGCACATCCACACATTGATTTGATGAATACACTCACTCTGTGACTGTAGTCATGTGATGACGCAGAAACATAAAGTTGTGTATCATCTGCGTAAGTATGATAAGAAATATTATGATGCTCCATAATCTGAGCTAGGGGCAACATGTAGATATTGAAAAGAAGTGGTCTGAGAATGGACCCTTGTGGCACCCCACACATCATCTTTTTTCGTTCAGACACATGCTCACCAATTGACACAAAGTAGTCTCTATCTTGTAAATAGGATTTGAACCTGAGAGGTCTGGATACTTCATATGGAGTTAATAAATCTAGAATATATTTCGGTCCTAGACCATTTAATGCTTTGCAGACCAACAGTAAGATTTTAAAGTCGTTGTTTTAAAGTGGTTGTTAAAATTCAGGTCAGAATCAATAATTACACCAAGACTTCTGGCTTGATCTGTTGTTGTCAGTGACATGGAATTAAGGTGAGCACTGATCTTTCATTTTTGGGGCCAAATACAATCACTTCTGTCTTATCTACATTAAGCTGAAGAAAATTCTGGCACATCCACACATTGATTTGATGAATACACTCACTCTGTGACTGTAGTCATGTGATGACGCAGAAACATAAAGTTGTGTATCATCTGCGTAAGTATGATAAGAAATATTATGATGCTCCATAATCTGAGCTAGGGGCAACATGTAGATATTGAAAAGAAGTGGTCTGAGAATGGACCCTTGTGGCACCCCACACATCATCTTTTTTCGTTCAGACACATGCTCACCAATTGACACAAAGTAGTCTCTATCTTGTAAATAGGATTTGAACCAGTGTAGTACAGTGCCAGTCAGTCCCACCCACTTTTCCAGATTGTCAAGAAGTATGTCATGATCAACTGTATCAAAGGCAGCACTGAGATCTAATAATACTAAGACTGAGGTTTTGAAAGCATCATTATTCAGATCTATGTCATTTGAATTTCTCCACTGTGGGAATAATAAAGGTATATCTTATCTTAAAACTTTGACAAGTACAGTCTCAGTGCTGTGGTGTGGACGAAATCCAGACTGAAATGCATTAAAAAGATTGTTCTGCATCATGAAAGCATGCGTTTGTTGAAAAACAACCCTTTCAATAATTTTTCCTAGAAAGGGAAGATTTGATATTGGCCTGTAGTTACTTATCGCTGAAGCATCCAGATTAGTCTTTTTTAGGAGAGGTTTTATTACTGCAGTTTTCAAGGCCTGGGGAAACTGACCAGACTGAAGAGAATTATTTATTATCTGCAACACATCTGGAGCTATGCAATTAAAGACATTTTTAAAAAAGTTTGTTGGCAGAGTATCAAGGCAGCATGTTGTGAATTTTAACTGTGATACAGTTTCTGTCAGCCTTTTATGATCTAGAAGGTTAAAATGTGCAGATTAACTGGAGAACAAGAAGGCACAGATGGACTTATCATTTTGCCTGAGCTGGAGCTGCACACTGTTTGTCTTATCCTTGAAATTTTATCTGTAAAAAAGGCTGCAAAATCATTGCATGACTTGATGGATAGCAGCTCAGGAGGGACTGATGCTGTGGGGTTTGTCAGTCTATCCACAACAGCAAACAAAGTGCGGGCATTATTACAGTTTCTGTTGATAATCTCTGAGAAGAATGTTTGCCTTGCCTTCTTTAGTTCATGGTTATGGGTGTGGAGACTTAAATATAAATCTCATAATGAACCTGGAGTTTGATGCATTGATATTGTCTCATTTATTCCACACATTCCTCTCCTTTGTCAAAGCATGGCTCATTAAGTGCAGCAGTAGTCCACAGCTCAACAAACTGACTTTAAATACCACTGTTTGTAGGATGTGATTTGGGCACTCCACGACATTTATCTAGCTGTAACAGCTATAGTAACTGGTTACTTTACAAATCAAGATTTCAAACACAAAACTTATAAAGGGCATTAGAATATGGAAGCAAAGCATAATAAAAAAAAATCATCTGAAATTTAATCAAATTTGAACTTAAAGGGACAGTAATTGTATCTCTGTAGTTGTGCTCTGTAGGGCACAACTACAGGGGAGTGATGATCGTGGTGATCCTCAGGTGCTGAAGTCACCACCAGTCATGGTTCTCCTGCCTGTCTAACGTTTTGTGATGTTTGTCATCAGATTTAACAGCCGTTAATTTTACCTCTTCAAATGTGCACCTCCGGGGCTTTTTTTATCATCTTGAATTTGCTTGAATTCATTGTTCTGTAAGGTACAACATCTGAAATGAAATAAAATGACAATTCGGTAATATTACAGGCTAGGTCAAGTTTCTTATACACTCTTACTTAATATCGATATATCATTACTATAAGATTTCAGTGCTAAGCCTGGATCTCCACTGATCCTAGAACAGCCCCAGCCCTCCTGTATGACATTAGGCTTTTCTCTCTGCCTTTGAGTGTAGCTGTTTGGAGCAGCTGTACACTGTTGCTCTCTGACAAAGTCGGGCAACCTATTGTACAAAGTAGTGCTTGTCTAGCATAACCTGACCCTTAGTCTTGTTAACTTGACATTTGTAATGAAACCACTGACAAATGATGTAGTCCTGCTGGCATCATGTTAGAAAACATTAAAATGTATAATTTTTGAGAGCTATTTTGTTATTTAGTTTGGAGGACTGTGTTCAGAACAGTAAGGCAGGTTGATGCAGCATTCTCAAATCTATCTTCACCTATCATATACTGCAGAATGTCTGCATGGAATATGATCACTGGAAACATTTTTCCAGTCCAGGAAGTGTGATGTCACAAGGAGGGGCCCAGCTGTTTGCACAGAGCATCGAAGAGCGACAGCAGAGACCAGGGGTTACAGCCTGTGTCTCATCTGTTTTTTAGGCTGCTAAAACACTTGTTTTTTCAATATCTACTCAAGGTTGTCATCTTTTCTTAACTAAAACAGCTATTTTCATGTTGCCTGAGTTGTAAGGAGCAGATACTGGAATAATGAAGTGTTGACAGTAAATGTTTAGCAAATATGTTTGATATTAACATTTTGCATTTGTGTCAATGTAAATGTTTCTTCATTATGTTGATAAAAAAACATAACCAGCAGCATTGTGTTTCCTAAAAAATGATAATGCAAGTAAGGATAAGTAGTGTAATCTTTGGGACACAGGGTGGAGTAACACAAACAGTGCCTTATTCTGTGTGTGTGTGTGTGTGTGTGTGTGTGTTTCTGTAAGTTTCTGTGTATGGAGACAAGGTCCAAGTACAACAGTCAGATGGTTTCTAATTGCTACCAGGAGGTTTTGCTCAAATGACACACATTGCTGCAATGTTCCCACACAGTTGCTCAATGGCATTATATCTGCAAAGCACGTCACAAATTTTTACTGGAGATTTACTTCACTGACTTACCCAAATTCCATTATCTTAAATGCTTATACGAAATTACTAAGGTCACTGATTCAAACACAAATACCCACAGCTTTGAGATCTTTTCAAAAATGTACTTAGTATGTATTCACTTTTCTTCAGTCCCAAGGGGCTAATAGAGAGTGGAGGGCTCTTTCAAATATCTGACATATTTGGTTAACTTCGAGCAACAAAGTTTAAATAGTAAATGCAAAAAACCCCCATCATAATGGCATTCCAGTATTCAGTTAATGGTAAATGGATAAATAACATTATATAATAAAAACATCAAAAAGGGAACATGTGAGAGGGAACATGTTGCCAAACAGAGTTTGTGGGATAATGATTCAATTCAGGTAGCCGAATTTGTTAGATATTCCATGCTACTAAGACTTGATATCTTTACTGCTCCCACTCAACAATGTGTGCTGGTAATTATTATGAGGTTATCCATGAGGTAATGGAATATTATGTTCTTCTTCATTGTGTTCTGTTCTTTCAAACACATTTCACAGCGATCAGATGTTTTCTGATCTTCACGTCAATGCTCATTTTCATGGTTCTAAACATATATTTATCAATCAAAGAACAGCAAATCTTTTATGTTTCCTTAATTTTGAAAAAGTGCAACAGTATAGCTCATTGTTGTATTTTTCATAGTTTGTATTATATTTTAATTGTTTGTAACATACATCCATTGTGAGTTGGGTTCAACCTTTTCCTTTAACAAACCACTTCAGAAAAAGTCTTCACGGAACATACTGACTTCACTTTGAATCTATTTAGCAACATCTTAATCTCAATGCGGTTTCCTGATTAAATAAAGGTTATAAAATAAGTAACGATAATAAGTGTAATAGGTAATAAGCAGTCAATGAGCCCTTACACCAGGAGCCGGCATACCTGAATGGAATGCAGCTGTAAATAATGTTATTAGACCTGTGATTAACAGGTCAAAATGTTCCGTTGAACACAATTAAATATAGTTTTTAAACAAATTATAAAAACAGTAATATATATTATCACGTACATCCCTTATTGGAAGCTGAAATCTTTATCAGTGGGCATTAGCGCTGACATCCCATATCAGGCATTTATGGTATGTACTGAGTCTCCAGCGTTCCTGTGTGAGTTTAGAAAGAAATGAGTAAGTTTCCTGGTGAGAGAAAAGCAAGTTTGGATCTTGACCACTCAGTTATGACAACAGGGCATCAAGCTGTTTGCTTTTCAGAGAAACAGGGTTGGATATGCGCTGCAGCACTGTGCTGAGAATCTCCTTCAACCATCAGTGCAAAGAAAGAATGGACTGTTTGGTTCTTTTTTTGCGGGGGGGGGGGGGGGGGGGGTAACTATTGCGAACCAATTACTCATGTTTCTCGCTCATCTCGTGAGTTTACACTCACTCACAGGCGGACATGTCTCAGCCCATGGACAGCTAATGATGCAATCGATGATGTGGTAAAATGTTCAAACTGAGCAAACCGTCATAGAATCCTCCATCAGCAGGCAGGAATGTGGGAGGGATCAGCAGACGTAACAAGGCACAACCCTGAAGAGTGCCCCTATTCCCCCATCTGCAGCTCCCACACTCTCTGCCCTGTGCACCATAAAAAACAGTGAGTCTGAGCAGCTTCAGCCCAGAGGAAGACCTTATCCACAGCTACTTTTCACATTCAGCTCAGATACTTTTAACTGAATTTCAGAAAAGGGTTGTGCTAACATGGCATCTCTGAAAACTGTGCTTTATCTGGGAGTCTGTCTGTCTGTTTGGATCAGCACTACAGCAGGTAAGACCACATGATTAGATAGATAGATAGATAGATAGATAGATAGATAGATAGATAGATATGCAGAAGATGACAGACACATGTTCACTCTTATATAATCTCTTTTTATTTCTTTTAATGATCCTGGCGAATGGACTTGTTTTCTGTCAGTGTTATTAGCAGTGTAAAGTTTAAAGTTTATGTAACATATCACCATGTGGTTCCTATTACATTCTTTTACCATTACTGCAACCTGACCCGCATTTTAGTTGAGTTTTTGTTGCACAAGTAACAGAACAATGTAACATAATGGAGGAACAGGCATGGCCTACAGCGGCTCGAAAAGAGAGATGATTGCCTCTATATATAAAATTCAAGCAGAGGCTGAGCAGTCAACAGACAGTTTTCTGGGGTGGTCAAGTTGGGAAGTTTTTTCTCTTTTGTCAGAGATGTATAAACTAGGATAAGACACCCCCTCGTGAATGAAATCTATTTTCTTTAAAATATAGAGCCTATACTCAATATCAATATAATATGTACACAAGAAGTATGCTTTACTAAAAACATTTAAAGGGCAAAGAAATGTGTAAGGAAGTAAGGAAGCGTCTTCCCACATGACCTGAGGAAGATGCCCCCCTATTCCGAGAAGAAGCTGCCTCTTTCGTTACAAGTCATGTTGATTTAGACAAACTTGGGTGGAGCGGTGGGTGTCTAACCCTAGTTTAGCCTAAACATTTACGCAGGTTACAGGATGATGAGGGTTTATGGTCAATTACTCAGCTTTCAGTTATTTCACAGCTTGTAACTGGATCTCTGTAGTTTGGAGTTTGGTTCCTATGTTCCTGTTCTAACTTAACAGGGACATATTGATGTATGATGTCACAGTTTCAGGCAGTGGTGGACATATGTCAGGCAAGACAGTTGCCTCCACCATAAAGCAATGAAGCAAGGTTTGCTTTTATTTGTCCAAGCTACCTGTGAGATTTTTGCCTCCACACCAACACAATCGAAGTGAAAGGAACATCCACATAATGGACAGTTTTCATGGGACAGTAGAAAAGAGATTGGATTGTTCATTCATCTCCATTGTGTTGGGCAGTGTGTGGAGGTCAGACTTCAGTCTCTGGTGCTACGTCCACCTCTGGCCACCACTTGGCCCCATCATTGCATGCAAGCAGTTTGACTCATCAGAAAGTAAAGTGACAAAGGAAGATGGAGCTCCAATATATGTACAAAATATACGTGTGTTATATATGTTCCACAATGTTCTTTAGACTGTTGTAAGAAACGCAATGAAAACCTGATGTACTGTTACAAGAATGTTGGACATACAGTATCTGAGTGTACAAACAGCATTTCTAAGATTGTGTCTATTAACAGGCTCACTTTTGGAACACATCCAGCTATGCTCACTGACTTTAAAATCTGACTTTAATTATGGTCTGTTTATGATGAAGAAGAGGAATGGGAGGCTGTCAAACTTTTCTGCAAGTGGTTTATCAGAGTCCATTTTCATTTTTTGTGATACCACAACACACTCACTCACTGATGAAAATATAAAACAGGAATGGAGAACTTTCAGAGATCATGGATGAGTGGAAAAAGTAATTCTGCGTTTTCTTTACAGATATGAGCGATCTGCCCAAAGCAGAGAATGTACACTGGGTGTCTCTAGACTTTAAAACCATCCTCACCTGGACTGTTCCACAATCAAACCACGCATACACTGTGTTGTATTCTGAGTGAGTACACACACACACACACACACACACACACACACACACACACACACACTGTGGGGACACAACATAGACTTACCCTTACCCTAACCATAACTCAAGCATTAACCCTAAAATTGAATGATTTACTTCATGGGGTCCAGCATTTCTGTCCCCAGTTGACGGACCACACAGCCAACCCGTTCTCATTCCCAGAGCGTCACATACTGACGCTTTGTCACACCCTGCGGTGTTTCATACAGACACTCAAGAGCTTTCAACTAACTCCAATGTCTGGCGATCTGCAGCAATGTCAGATCACCAGAGCAACTGCTCTGGCCTCCCAGCACATTCTCATCCCCATGAGCACATATAAGATGTTAAATGGCCGTTTGCTGGCTGATGTTGCGTAATGCTGGAAAAAGTTCAGCCTGGATCAAATGATTTGCTGGCCAACCCGTCTGTGGCAGCAGTCTCACTGAAACGATCGTGAGCTGACAGTTAAGTGTACCAAGATGTCATTCGCACTGATTAATACAAAACAATCAAAACCCTCCTCAGAAATTTCAGTGACACCACTGTGTTTGCAATCCAGTCTCACGTCTAAATGTGGAAATGCCATGTTGGTCCACCATCACAGTAACAGGCCAGAGAGACTGTTAAATTCTGTCTGTGAAAACAAAAAACTGGTGCACATTTGTTTCAGAAACAAAATATAACATCCTAGGATCTTTTCTCACTTAGAGTGTGCTTTGATAACATTTCTAGAGAAATGTGTGTTGTATTTTCATGACATTTGTTCAGAGAATGTGTATGACTTTTACTTTGGTAGTTATTACCAAAGGTTTTTCAGATCTTGCCACAAATAGTTTAGAGTAAATGCAGCGTTTTCTATTGTTGCTGTGGTGGTTGCTGGACTCTTCTATCAATAAGACCACATCGCTTGCATGTTATTTGAATCATTGTTTTTGTGTCATGTAGTTTCTGAGCTGTTGTGTTATTTGCCTTGTGTTATGTATGTTTAATGATGTTCTTTCAATAAGAAATGAAGACTTTACAGCATCAAATCAGCTTCAAAGTCAGACGGGGCGCCTTGGTGTCCATGTTTTTTTTTTTTTTTTTTTTTTTTTTTGATAATATCCTCAACATTTCTCAGCACCAAAGCATCAAAGTGCCTTGATAATTCAACTTCACAATGTTTTATTGTTGGACCATCAGTTTTCATTGTTTCTCCTTTGATTCTGAGAAATGAAGAACTCAGCCACCGTTGCTATGGAGATAAAGTCAGTCGATTTTTTTCTTTCCTGTTATAAAATCTCAATTCATTTCAAGCTGATTCATTTTGTGTAAAAAATGAAATGAACATGTTCCTCTTTTGATTCTGGTTGGGTTGAGGGGCATTGTGTTTTTTTTTAATATCTTCTATGGAAAAACATTTTTTGAATGCAGTACAATGCAGCAAAGGAACAAAAGAAAGAAATAAAGGTAATTAGTGACAAAATGACAAAGATAAGAAAAAAAAAGTTAAGAAAAATTCATAAAATCAACATATGAACCCACACAAGAGGGTTAATTCATCTGGTATTGGATTTGCATAAATTGATCATTTTTTTAATTTCAGGTTTTTAAATGCGACTATGTTATATGCTAAGATCTGTTTTTTAAAGTTGAATATAAGATGATAATGTCATCAAGAATTTAATTTCATGAATGTAGAAGTTGGCAAAAATAATGAGCAAATTAGCAACACATTGTTCTATGATGGAGACATTAGGCTTTTTGAACAGAAATTCCTTACCAGTCATTTCCTGACCAAAACATATTTTAAGATCCAACTGAATATCAGTCCAAAAATCGTCACATTCACACACTGAATTGACACTGTTTGTGTATACAAATAAGAGAATCTACCAGGTAATATCTATGTGTGACTTTAAAGAACAGCTCTATGATTCTGTTAAGCAGCACATATACTGAGTATTCCATATTTTCCCATCAAGAGCTCAGTCTGTCCATCAACATTTAATAGACATTACTGTTCTTGTTTCTGATAAAGGTGATGAATGATGAAGATGGAAATGCTATTTGTGAGGAGAATTCTTGTGCTTATAGAAGGGACCAACACGTACGCGCTGATAGAAACAGAACATTTGGGGTAATATTCTCCATGCTGTCTGGAGATCCAGTTAATGCTGCTAATATGGTTGAATGAGGAAAACAGGGACATAACCTCCTTTCTTACCGTGTAGACGAGAGGTTTTATGTTTGGTGACATCACGGGTGGATCAGACATAAGAGGCTCTTGATTGGCCTCCTGCCTTGCAGTCAGTGTGCAGTTTTAGCCACAAAATAAGTCTCACGCAGAGAAACAAGATGTGAAGTAAATGTTTCTGAGCGATTACGTCTGCCCGTGCTGTTCTATCGACTGGACTCATTCCTCCCACACATTATGGACAACTTTCTGTCCCTAATGGTCATAAGCTGAATTCAATGTAATTGTTATTTAATGCCTTTATTATATTGTATTTGATATGATTGTTGATATTTGCACATTATTGTGTACTGATTGTGAATCATCTGTCAGTGTTAATAAGTCTCTGTGCTACTTTGGCAATATAGGATAGGATTCTAATCAGTCATGCCCAACAAAGCGACAAAGCGGCGACATATTCTTGAAAATCTAAAATTTAATGAGCAACCTCCTATTTTACAATGACAGCCTGAAGTGAGACTGGGTTGGTATTTGCACAGCTATCATCCCAATACAGTGGACTGAGGAAAAAAGCAGGAAAGGCAACGCGCAAAAGCATTAAAATTCCTTTAGTTTCAACTTAACCACACCGAGACAGACCCAGCACACAGTGGACAAGCTAACACAGGTCACAGAGCTTTCACCTGAACAAATGATGCTCACTAAAAGCTTCATGTCATCTCACCTCAATGCTTACAACATACAGTAAACACCTGTCACCTGAAAGCGTTTTCATGGTTCTGTCTTTTCAAACAGCAAAACATTTTCTTATTATTGTACAATAATTTTCTCAGAATGGTTTTCATTTTTTTTCTTTTGCACAGTGTGCTCTAGAAACTGAAGTGATATCAGGGACAGAACATCAGCAGTCTGTGCGTTCTTTATGTTATGACATCATTTTCCCTGTGTGCTTTGTCATGTGACTGTCAGAGATGGCAGTGACTGGACGGAGAGTCCTGACTGCATCCGAGTGTCAGAGCCAGAGTGTGATCTGAGCAACCACCTCGAACCCTTCGACAGGTAGGAGGAAGACGTGTCGCTTCAAACCCTGGCTGATATTTCTATGATATTTCAGTATTCCAACACCACTCATATTCTAAAATATTCCTACAGGAACTCACTGTGTTTTTCCTTCATCTTGGTTTATCACAGTTTTTAGTAACATACATTTTACTGAAACTACACTGAAATATTATGACTTTTTAAAATAAAAATAAGATAAAAAAGAAATAAAAGACCCATAGCGTTGATTAAGTATCAACTAGATACAGATGAAAATAATGTCGTTTAAGCAGTCTCTTTACCTTTTAGAAAAATAGTACGACCATTGTTTGTGCTGCTAACAGAAACCAAAATACCAAAATCGTTGATACCTAAGTTAACAGGAAATCTTGATGTCTGAACAAACTTTACAGAGCTGTGACAAGCCATGTATGGAGTTGTGATGATTTATTTGAAGCCAAATCGAGCCAGTCATTTTAAACATAACATTTTGAACTGCTCTGTCAAAGGCTTTACCAAAGTCAGCACATGAAATCTATCTCTGTAGTCATTCATTCATTCATTCATTCATTCATTCATTCATTCATCTTCTACACCCGCCTATCCCTTTCGGGGTTGCGGGGGGCTGGAGCCTATCCCAGCTGTCAACGGGCGAGAGGCGGGGTACACCCTGAACCGGTCGCCAGCCAATTGCAGGGCCTCTCTGTAGTCATTTAGATCTAAAACTAAACCTCTTCCAAATGAAATAACCAATTACAACCTCTGTGACATTGACCTCTAGAATGACACATAGAAGTGTTGTCTGATCTGAAATCCCCATCAGCCCCGTGCCATTCGTCTGTGTTTTATGATGTGATAACACTGTCGTGAAGATTTGGTTAGGTTTAAGGGAAGATCTTGGTTTGGATTAAAATGACTACTCTGTTCAGGCTAGAGGGCCTTTATCAGTGGTTCAATCAAATGGATAATAATAATATAATTTAAAGTTAAGGTTTCAGTCCTGCTTAATGTGGCGCCACCCATCTTTACTTCAGTAACAGCAGCTACTTTGTCAGAAATCCAACAGTTACACCAGATACAGCAGCTGGTGTTTACAGTGCAGCCAAACAAATTCACATATTGAAAAAACTTAAAACATATACAGAAGTCAGCTAAAAAGAAATTCAAACTCAAGTAGTTTTCAACACAGCGGCCGGACATGGTAAAAAGAGTTGGTTCTTTGCTGAGATGGTGGTGGTGTTCAGTCCTGGCTGCCTCTCACTCATCCTTTAGTTTACAGATTCCCAGTATTTACTGTACTGCTTTAGAATTCCAACACTGCTGTGCAAAATCCAAACAAGATGCATGTTGATTGCATGTCATTTATCTCCAGGACCTACTCTGCTGACATCCTGACAGAGTCCTCGACCATGGACAATGACTATGGCCTGGAGGACCTCCCTCATACTTATTCCCCACCCTTCAACCCCTATAGAGAGAGTAGGTGTTACACACACACACACACACACACACGCACACACACACACACACACACACACACACACACACACACACACACACACACACACACTCAAACACACACACACACACAAACACAAACACATGTACATAATTACAGAAGTGCACTGCTCAAAGAAGATACCATATTTCTGACAGATCTTGAATAAATTTTGGAATTCAGGACTTGTACATGAAGTTGAATATTTTTACATTGTTCTACTTCGAATTTTACTTAAGTAAAACAAACAAACCAAAGCAAAACAAAAAACACATTAGAGTTGCACTGCATGTGAAAAAATGTGTGGGAATCCTTTGGTGTCTCCTGACGGAGCTGTTTGAAGCCTGAGGAGTGTCATCAAGTGATGTCAGTGTCGGTTTGGGTCTGAAGACCACGAGCTTGAACATGTGAGAAACTCTGAAGGTTGGTTAGACAGTTAGACAGAAGTGACTTTTTATGTCTGCGGCAGGCTGGAGGCTCCTCCAGGCGACATTAGCTGTTGCTAGCACATCTCCAACCAAACTGAAGGGTTGAGTTTTATTCTGGCTTTAACCAGAATGGGATGATTCACATGATTTCATACGGAACGTGACAGATTATTCATTTCCCTGTTTACATAATTCTAAGAACATCCAGGTTTCTGATGATGTTTGAGCAGGTGTGTCTTGATTCTTCCACATTTCAGCCACTATGTTCTGTGTCAATAGGGTACGTTCACAACCACAGATAAGGTGTTCACTTTGCAACACTCCCCTGGTTTCTACTGAGTACTCTGATTTCTGAAACCAGGTTATGGTGTTTACATGCACAACACAAAACCTGATATGTTCATTTCTTAAAGGAGTTAAATGTGTTTTAAACAGCTTGTCTATCCAACAGAATCTTCTGATCAGCTTTTTTGGATAAGACACTTTCAACCCAACCAAGTCTGACTATAGTCTCATTATCGCCAATTTGTCCTCTCCTCAGGTAACATCAGTGCTGTGAAATTCACCGTGGAGGCTGTGAATGACGGCAGAGTAATTGTCAACATCACAGATCCGCTGACCAGCATCCATCGGCGTGGGAAGCAGCTCAGCATCAGAGACATTCTCAAAAATGACCTTAAGTACAAGATCAGCTACTACAAGTCTGGAAGTACAGGCAAGGTACTGTGTTCAGCCGTCAACACTGACTGACTCATACAAACAGTTTCACAAAAGTAGTGAAAACTAAAAAAAACTGTTCAATTCAATTCACATTTTATTTGTATCACACTGTCTTATACAGAAGCACTTCAGAGTACTTTACATTAAAAAGTTTTCTTCCAGTTACTTCCAGCTATAGATGAGCCACACTAATTCTCAGTCAGTCTGCAGCTGACCTGCAAGTACAGATATACACTATTGTATCTTGTAGTTATGAACATTCACTGTATGTGTTTTTCAGTTTATTGTTGTATTTTATTAATGAACTATTTGGAAAATATAACTGGAATGTCATTTTGTCACATCTGGAAGTCTGTGCAGTAGATATGCAGCTGGAGCTGGTTAGCCTCTCTTAGCATCAAATCTAGACGAAGCAGGAAAAGCTGGCCTGCCTCCACCCAAACACATTCAAAACGAACCAAACCTGGGCTGCCACAGTAGGGACAGCCTCAGTGCATGGGGTGTGCCCCATACCTCCATGCAAAAATTTAAGTATGAAAATGGCAAGCAGTGATTTTGCTACCTCCTGGATGGGCTCAGTATCTTCTGCTGGTTGCCTGGCAAGCTCCCAGCAAGAAAACAATGTAGCACACAATTCATTTCAGAGATTTTGAGGTTGTGGTACGTGGATTTTGTTACCTTTGGATAGATCCAGGCTAGCTTTTACCCCCATTTCCACTCTTTATGCTCAGACAAGCTAATTAGTGCTCTAGCCTAACTCATATGAGAGTGGTATCAATCTGTCATGCTAACTCTTAGCAAAAAAGTGTAGATGTATGAACTCTACATTGCTATTGACATTGCTACCTGCCTTGTAGAGAAAAAAAAAAATGACTTTCAAGAATGGAATGTGAGTTCATTTAAGTTGACTGGGTACTCAGCTAAGACTGATACTATATACTGAATGACTTTCCATTGTCACCCTAAAGATAAAGATCATAAAATAAATAAGAGCAAGGGTTCATACTGAGAGCAGCTTCAGAAGCTTATTTCATATTAGAAAGCTACTTACAGTGTGTGATATAAGTGTGTGATATGTGTGAGAGTATTTCAATTTAAATTCCATAGAAATATCGTAATATTGGCAGTCCAATGAAGACTTTCAGCTGAATGTCTAAATGTTAACCACAAATGGTAAGTTAGGTAAGTTAATCCTTTGTTTCTTCTGACCTGACAGAGAGACTTCATATCTAACTCCAGCATGGCAGAGTTGTCAAAGTTAGATCCAGGACAGAGTTATTGCTTCATGGTGGCAGCTTTCATCCCCTCAAGACCCAAAGCCACCCAGCAGGGAGCCTGGAGCGTCCAGCGGTGTACACAGGGAAACAGTAACGTCGTGGAAGGTGCGCAAACTCTGTACACACTACACTACACACACACTACACTACGTTACATTACACGCCACAGTGTGTGGACGTAGAAAGATCTGTAGAGTTACAGCGGTATCACAAGAGGACAGGTACATCCTGTGCTACAATGTGATGGAGTGAAACTTGTCATGAAAGTTGTTGTTTTTGCACATTAGCCCTCATGTGATAAAACTCAGACTCCGGACTCGAGAGAGAGAGAGAGAGAGAGAGAGAGAGAGAGAGAGAGAGAGAGAGAGAGGGACTTCTGGTGATCCATTAAAGTTGAAACATGAAGTCCAATCTAAAACATGGGGTAACTGTGCACTTCAGCCTCTTGTGGCCGAAATGGGTATTACAACCACAAGCCCTTGTGGTTGTAAAAAACATGAAATGATTGTAAAATGATTTTGACAAATTCATTTTTTTCACCATAACTAATTTTTTCTTCGTTTCACAAGTTCAAGGCAAATTTCTTAAATTTCATCAGCTCAGATATGAGTCTGTCTGTGTTTCCGTCAACCGCCTTTATACATTACTGTGTTCTGCAGTTCACTTCGACTCAGACTTAACTTTATTGATCTCAATTTGGGAAATTGTTTTGTTGCAGCAGCAGGTTAAACAATACACATAAACATAAAATATGTACAATACAGAAGAATAAGGATGAGAATAAAAGAGAAAAGAGAGTTTCTGAAAAATATAACTAAGTATAAAGTTATTTAATATGTATTATAATATATCATACATATTATGTAACATATTATAATAATATAATAAAACGCAATATAACTAAGTATATAAACAAGCATGAACAGTTCTTAAAGAGAGAGAAGTTGCTCGGTATTTGTGTGTGATTGCATGTGTTCATAACATGCATTTTTGCATATCAGTGTCCCTGCTGCAATGTGGAAATTTTTAAATGGCAAAACAAAAACAAAAGAAATAAAGAAGTAACACATGCTGTGATATGTGTGTATAAATCATAGCTCCAAAAACACAGTTCGGGACAGCAGACTGCAGACAGACAATCATAAATCTGACCAAACGTACAGTCAGTCGAGCAGCCGGTACAGACTGTTAATATGTCATGTAAAATCCAAATGATAAATGTTTTTCATTTCATTCTGACACAGTAAATGCATACATAAGAAATGGATAATTTATATTTCTATATATACATTTATATTGTTTTTGTTTTGACTTGAAGTGATACAGATGGTACAGGGAGCTGCACACCAAAACACTGCTGCAGAGTCATCAGGGCCTAAAAACTATACAGTGTGATAATTAATGAGCCAGATTCATGGATCTAACTGTGACTCTCACTGTCCCTCCAGAGCTGAGTACCGGAGCGTGGGTAGGTGTCGTCTTCATCCTGCTAACAGTCCTCATCATCATCATTACAGTGACGGTCCTCTGCTGCAGATGCTGCCAACAGAGAAACAAAAGCCTCCACTCATCTCAATCATCTGCACCTATTTAGTGTGTGTGTGTGTGTGTGTGTGTGTGTGTGTGTGTGTGCGTGTGCGTGTGCGTGTGTGTGTGTGTGTGTGCATATGGCGGGGGTTGTCTTTCAAACACAGGGAGCTGGCTTCCCTTCAGTTTTGTCTTGTCTTTTTCTAGGAAACCACTGTTTCACTTTGCTCTGCTCTTTGTTTACAGTGTTTTGTGATGTGTGTATTTTTTAATTTCATACCTTTAAGGTTAACAACATGTGCAGCTTGCTCTGACAGTTCAAAAAGGATTCTGCTTTCCAGTATCCGTATTTGATGCATTTCAGGCATTTATCCCATGTGTTTGAATGGCTGGTGTGGATCCACGCTCATTAATGCATTAACAATTATGTACGGCTTTGTTTTAGAATATCAAATGCTAACCACATCAGCAGTTTCAACTAAAAGAAAGCTAATCAAAGAGATCTGAATGTGATTTGTCTACTCTGCCATATAGGTACAGACTAAATGTGTAACATTCTGTCACAACTTTATTCCAAAATCCTTATTTTAACCGAACATGTTAATCCAGTTTCCTCTAAGCATCATTTTTAGGAGTCATCATTCTTTCAGCTGAGCTTTCCCTTAAAGTTCTGTCAGGACCGAGTATAAATGTCCACTACAAGTACAGTAAATGCAGCTCTGTAGTGGCCTCCACTGGTTGCTTGATGGAACTACAACTATATCAGCAAACTCATCTACAAATTCACACTCAGTGTAAAGTTTGTATGTAACTTCCTCAAATTCATTATTCAGTTATTTTCTGTGTCACAAGATCAGCTTTTGTTGAACAAAAGGAAGGACCAGCAATTAAACATTAAGGATAAAAAGGTTCTCCAGTTCCTGTCATTTTCAGAATTCACTGTCATCCCATTCAGTCAATCAACTTTAACATAATTCACACTCACACACACACTCACACACACACACACACACACACACACACACACACACACACACACACACACACACACACACCTGCTCAACACCTAAGCTTCAAATCAAACCATGCTGTGTTTTCTCTCCAGACCTGCAGGCTTGTTTCCTTCTGTGACACACTCCTGTACTGGTGGTGGTTAAGCGGCCTCTTAATGACAAACCAGTCCACATGCTGGAATTATAGAAGACCTTTATTTCTTAATTTTTCCAACATAGAATCTCACATTTAGACAGCAACACATACAACATCACACATAAATGTATTATCATCACAAGAAACCATGGCTTCACCATGGCCAAAGTTATTTTGAATATCATTTCACTCAACCATGGCTTTTAAAGTGCATACATCTGTATGATAGAAAACACACACTGAAACAAATGAAAAGAAGCCAGAAGCAACTATCTTTTCTGTCTCTGAACAACATTACTGCTTTCATGAGGATTGTGATCATGTCCATGTCTCGGTCATGTAACAACAGATAGAATAAATATAAATGAGAACAAAATAACAATACATACATAAATATGTTAGCAACAACAACTAATCTAATTGCCATCTGTGTAAAAACTAACTTGGTTCCTTGTCATACAGTGCATGGAATGAGATGTTGCATGTGCCTATGTACAATAATGCATTTTCAGCAGTTCAGGAAGGAACACGGATACAATTTATCAGTCAAAAACTGTTTAGCTTTGGACAGTGTGACACTGTTCTTACTTAGTAACTCACATGTGGAACACTTGTATATTTTGCTTGTGTTTTCAGAAGAAACTGCAGGGAGAAAATTTTATTGAATCCTTTCTCTGAAGAACAAATGTGGTCATTAGCCCGAGTGCGAGCGTTCTTCTCTGTGCAAACTGAAACTTATCATGTGCTACTACACCTTCACTTTTGGTGCTTTTTTGGAAACTGCAAAACATGTTTTTCTATCATCCGAACAAAAATGATGATGTCATGCAGCAGTGGGTGATATGACGAGAAATATGAAACAAGATGCTTTAAATGTTTCTTGCACCATACCATTAATTCCACAGCAGTTATCCAACCTAAGATCACGGCTTGTATGATGTTTTTGTGTAAATCACTGAATGAGCCGCTTTACTGCAAACTGGATTTTTATGTAATGTTTATGTTTTCAGCTGCTGGGAATCGAATTTGCTGGATTACCCCAAAACAAAAAATGTCTCATTATTTTATTGATTCATCAATTTGTCAGTGGATCTTCCAAAAAAATGCATATCTTGGCATAAAGTTACATATGCTGCCAAAGATAGTTTATCCATATCACCCACTGTTAAATCCATGTCATGCCTGTTTGTTGTTTGTACTATATGAATGACAAATTTGATCCATTTGACAATAAGCAACGTTTAACTGAACGTGACTCTGTACAGAAGACAGCGCTGAAAACTGGCTCACATGGATTTCTGTATATTAGTGATATAGCCGGATAACGTTGACTGTTAAAAACTCATTTCTTCTTCCTGCCCACAAAGACAGCAGAGTGTCAGATTTGACTCACTGAGGCCTCATATCATATTTTTTAATGTCTTGGTTATACAATGTGCACAGTACATGAATTTGCATTTTATCTTGACAGCACATGGTTACATAGTGTCAAAATCACAGAATGTTTGCTTTTACAGGGTTCACAGTGTTGTCATGCAAGTAGTGATGAGGTAGGCAAGAACTGAAACTTAATATTAACTGAAATGTTCCTTCAGTGCCTGTCTGTTCCAGTGTGAGAGTAGACTGTCATCTGAGATATATCATGTTGATTGAGCACACCACTATTCTATCATACAATCACATTCTTCATTTTATATAAGAATAATTCTATAAATGTATATGTCATTTTGTTTTTGTAAACTGTTTAATGAATTGGTTACACAGTATTTGTGGACTGTTTCTTACAGCAAGCACAAACAGTGCAGCAACAGTTAAACTGCAGTTAAACTGCATTTGTTCTGAATGTTGTGTTCCCTTAAAGCAGCTATAATTGATAACAATAACAATGTATGAAATGAAATTAGGATCACTATCACTATCACTTGTAGTGATGAACCCAGCTGTCCAGCCACAGCTGTACTGTTCTGGTTCACTCTCACTTTTCCAGTGAAAAGCTCCACTACATACGACCTGCTCAGCAGCCAACAGCAGACAGACACCGTTAGACTAGTTGGTGAACACAGTGGAACATTTAGCAGCTGAAGAGCTACATAATAACCTCAGGAGTTGGTGGAGACTGAAAACAGAGCTAAAAGAGAGGGAATATTCATCAGGAAGACACACATGCATCTCCGAATGAATGATCACTGAACTGCTGCATGTGGAAATAGATAACTGTTTGTTCACCACATCAACTTCAAAGGTGACGATATGTCTATGCTGCATTTAGGACTTGATTCTTGTTTCCAAAAACACTTACTGTAGGTTTAATTAAAGAATGATGGAAAATGTTCTACTTCATGCACTTTTATTTGACATCATCCTACCAGCAGGACTAACTGCTCTCTACACCCAACCCATAGCCGTGCATGGACAGAGTTTGGACATTGCAGTTAAGGGGCAGCCAACACTGAGCTGATGGTGGCAGAGCAGTCAGGACTACATCTACCATGAAGCCCAAATCTATCTGAGCTCACTCCCCTTCTCTGATGTCTTTGGTTTGATGGGAGTAAACATGTTGGAAGGGAATTCCTCACTGGTCTATCAGACCTGACCTGCCTGGAAGAAACTCTGAAAACTGTCAGCCCATTTCTGTAGTTGTTCTGTAAAGCGATCAAGTGCTGCCCGTGCAACATTCTACATGGTGTCTGATTCTAGCTGTGTCCCAATTCCATACTTAATACTAAATTTTAAGCAGGTTTCAAGTATGAAGTGTGTTCACACTAATTTAAACTTGCTCAAAGGTGTCAGTATGCATACGCAATCTGTCTGCCTTCTTCAGTGTGCTGTTGATGATGACTGTTGGCCCACAGTGCACACACCAAGGAAATGCAGGAGCTGCTCAAACTGAAAAAAAGACATTTTGGACAGTAGTGAAACATGTCCAAACTGGCCAAGAAAACCAAACAAAGTATAAAATCACTGTTGCTTTGTTTGTAAAATCAGATTTTGTGGTGAGTTTTGATTTTGTCAGAAATGAACTTGTCTGTTCTCTCTGGTGGACAAACTCTGTTATACAGACATCTGAGACAGAGCTGTAGCATTTCTGTAATGTTTTTGGTACTCATCAGCCACCATTTATGCCAATGCCATATATGACAACAAGCTAAATCTGCTGACATATTAGCTCAAGTTACGCTAACCATTAGCTGTGTTTTAAGCAGGGTTACGTACGGTTAAGCAAGTTTTTCTCTTTTTATCTTTTTCATTTCTTTCAAAGTGGTTTCTACTGTTTTGAGTGTTGCGCTGATGGACACTTTTGGCCCACAATACAGCATAACAGCTTTCCATAGCTGTAAATTATCGAAGAAAGAAGCAGACAGCAGTGTGACGACTCCAGTGGCAGCTCAGAAAACACAATAAAAATCCTTGAATCCTTGGAAATACAATTTTTGCTGACTGTTTTTGTTTCGTTTTTGAAACTGGCAGTAATATTTCAAAGTTGCAGTTTCACATCTGCCTATGCATACTTTAACACCGATCCTTTAGTGTTAATACTAAACAGTTAGGAAAATCAATGTCTTCTATACTAACTACCAAAATAGTGCAAAGTTAACATTAGTGCATAGTTTTCCTTCTTTTGTCTTATTAGTATATCATATGGAACTGGGACACTGATGTAGTGGAATGCAGTGCAGAGGCCATTTGATGCAGGCAGTTTTCAACGTTGATGTCCGAATGATGATCTGTTTGTTTAATGCTACTGATTCTAATGTTCAAGTATGATGTTCAGTGGCCAAGATGTTTTAAACTGTAATTTAACACCCCTTGAAAAGCTTCATTTTGCTGACTTCCAGTGGTTTAACTTCTTACCTTGCGGCAGTGCTGTGCAGGTGTACTCCAGAATGCCATGACATCACTGTCTGGTGTGGTTGCAGGTGCAACAAAGCACACCTCTTACCACACACGTCAGTCATGCTGTGGTTAGAAGGGAAACAGGCTCGAAACTTTAGAGATGGCAGTGAAACACTGCTTTTCAGCCTGCTGTCAAGGTACGGACCACCTTAAAGTAACCGATGACTGAAAACACTGGCCATGTTACCGTTACTAATATACACTCACTATACAACCTGACCAAACTCCCTCTACAGCACTCAGTAAATTTAGACCTAAAACTACAAATTGACTATATAATCTGAAAACCACAATAGCAGAGTATATAATATATATACATTTTATCTATGTGACAAAGTCCACTTACACATGCTACAACACTAAGGTCAAATAAAAATAGGGAAGATTATTTTCATGTTGTTCATTTTCATAATGTTGTTTCCAACCCTGACTTTTACAAATCACTCTAAATAGACTGAAGTCATGAGCCAATTAATATTGGTTTACAATAAATTACAATTAATAGTAATCATTAAATCTTGAGGAGTCAGTAGTTTTTACATCTTGTTTACTTCTCATCTTTCCATACTTTAAATTTTTCCCTTCATAACCTCCAAACAAAAGAATGCCTGACACTACCATTATTGCCATAAATAACAGCAAAATGATCGCTCCCTCCTGTCTATTTAACCATCCCTCCTTCATTCCATCCAGCCCCCTTCATCTCCATCTCATTGCCCATCCCCTTACTTCTCTCCTCCTCTTCATGTCTTGAGTTGACGTTGTTGTCATGGAAACCCTGCTGACATGGTAATCCCCACATGACTGTTGGTTGGTGAGAGATCACTTCAGGTCGATTCCCTGAGCCTGTGACTGAGCCTTCTCTTTGGCCTAGAACAATGATGAGAAATGTGATTAAAAGCTTCAACAAATGACAAATATGAATTCACCCATGATATCTGACATATAGAGGAGTTAAGATGTTTGTTGCTGTAAAAAGCAGCACAAATGGTGTCTATTTTATGATGGCATATACAAGAACGCCTTTACATTACATTAAATTATATTAATTTAGCTGACACACTGACAAGACAGAAATTATTGCATATTTACCATCTGTCTACCATCATGGCATTCATTTTGCAGGCATTATTATATTATTTCAAAATGACATTATATTATCTTTACTATTATTGCAGGTCATGAGCCAAGGCACCAAACCAAGTTTTGGACAGAATTAACTATGACCTGGTGATGGAAATAGATGTAACATTAAGGGATCACAATGTTACTACAATTCTTCTTGTGGGTGACATAAATGTTTCTAGCATCATTTCATGGCAATCCATCAAATAATTGTTAAGATATTTCACTCGAAAACCAAAAATGGCATGGAATCAACATCGTCATTCCGTATTATTCTCAAGGGACTATGAATGCATGTACAACATTTCCATTACATGGATTGGTATGAAAGTGGTAGACCATTTGACCTACTCTGCCATCCTTCAAGACACTACAAGTATAGCTTACCTGCGTCCAGTCAGAAAACAATGAAATCATGGTGACCAGTTATTTTAATGTCAAACAGTTATATGCAAATATGCCAAATACAACAGATCCCTCCCCAACCCAGTTAGAATTAACCTTGACTTGCACCTCAACCCATGGTTGGGCATTGCAGTAAGAATTATGTGGACCCATAACTGTGTTAATTTTGTTAACGATGTGTATTTTTTGTTTGTCAATGACGTTTTTTGAGACAGCACTGTTGTCACTACGCACTAACTGAGGCTGTAACAATATGGAACATTGTTGCCGAAGAAAGACTAAAATGTATCTTATCTCTCTTTATTTTTGTTGTTGCATTAAATATTAGGCCTAAAGACTTTCTTTTCATCAATGCAGCAGTTCTGCTGTGTGCTTATCAGGAGTACACTGATTACACACAGTCAGGACTCGGTGTCAGTTGATGTCAGTTAAAGCCAGGGTGCTGGCATGAAAGTGAGGCGGGGCAAACTGTATGCGAAATGCTGATGTTTCAACAAGATTGCGAGTTTATTTAAAGCAGCAGGAGGAGATTCAGTCTAAAATTAGTGAGCTAACTAGCTAAAAGCCATTCACCTTAGAATCATAAACAACAGCCTAGTACACACCTAATACCTGAGCAGCAAGCTTACTGACTGATGTATTTTGGCATGTCTTTGGTCCATTAACATGCTGTGTTTACTTGTCCTTCACGTTTCCAACAAAGTTAATTTCATTTGATTTGCCATCAAAATGAATCTGGATGTATTCCTTAAACCGAAACCATCAAACCACTAGACCAGACACTTGCAATGATACATTCTGCATTCTAAATCATTCAACCTGTTTTTTTCATCAGCTAATGATAAAATAACATTTCTTGTGAAATAAGTGTGACTGAAATGACATAATTTTAAGACTTAAAAAGACTAAAATGTGAACAGTTTTCATTGACTAAAACTATACTAAAATATTTCTTTGACCAAGATAAGACTAAAATAACTTGTCATCAACTAAAACTTCAGAGGATAAAAACCTACACTCAGAACTTCAAACTTTATTTATTTATATGGCACTTTTCATACTTAAAAAGCAAAGTGCCTCACAGAGGCTAAAAACAACAAAGAAGAAAACCCAGCCCTCCCGCCCCGATAACTACATACAGAAACACACGCACAGACACGCACGCAGGCACACACACATCTCCACACACACCCATACAGACAAGATAGGGAATAAGCCACCTTTGGGGGCCATCCACACTGAGAGGGCCCCCGGCTCATGACCGGGGAGCGCCGCCCGAGACCACCCCGACCCAGGCAGACAGGAGGCCCCACACCAAGGTGCAGAGGCCTCCAGCCATCCAGGCCAGAGCCGTCCCCTCAGCAGCGCCCCCATCAGTAGACCAGGAGCAGTTCCCAGTGTGGGGGGCCCCCATGAGGAAACACTGGAGCTAAAAACCAAGGACCCCCATGAGGAAACACTGGAGCTAAAAACCAAGTGGCTAAGACATAAACATAAAATAAAATAAAACGAGTAAATGAAATAAATAGCAGTTAAACATGTCGTAAAAAGATGCAACTAAAATAAGATACGAACAAAGATAAATATGCTAAGAAGCCTGATTACAGGAATAAGATAAATCAAACAAATCAATTGAAAGCCTGATTAAAAAGGTGGGTCTTGAACCTCTTTTTAAAAACATCAACAGTGTCTGCGGCACAGAAGATTAACATCAAGTTGTGTGTGGTTTCCAACTTACCCTGAGTGAGGGTCGAGGAGGCCTAACTGGTCTGACTGGTCGTACTGGCTCTGTTACTGGGTTTGTCTGCCTTCTGTCCAGAGGCTCTAGATCTTCAGCTACATCAGGACAACCGATGTATCCTCCAACCCCAAACACGGAACCCAGGTCACCTTCTAACAAGTTGGATGAAGCGAAGTCCTGGTTAGCAGGCATGTTACTGACAGCCATGCTGAAGGAGTCAGCAGTATTTGTATTTGTTTTGTTTGTAGTGCAGATACTGGTGTTACTGAGTTCGAGTCCCAGCAGGTCATCTGATGCCACATCACTGTCTGAGCTGTTATTGGTGGGACTGACATTGAGCTCTGGTTCCACAACGCATTGGTTATTGTTTGCTTCAGGGAAAACTTCCTTACACAACAAGTCCAGCACCTCCTGGTTGTCATGACTTAAGTCCAGCAAGTCCTGATCTTCACTGCTACTGAGTTCCTGGTTGTTGTGGCTACCTGTCACAAGCACTTGATGATTTTCTTTGCTACCAACATTGAGTAGTTCTTGGTTGTCATGGTTATCTAAACCCAGCACTTCCTGATTTTCAGGATGGGAGAAATCCAGCAGTTCCTGAGTGGAATGGCTACAAGGTTCCAGCACTTCTTGGTTATCATAGTTACAAGGTTGAAGTAGTTCCTCAGTTGTGTTATTGCGAAAGGGTTCCACCACCTCCTGGTTGTCATGACTGCAGAGATCCAGAAGTTCATGGTTTTCATTACCAACCAACTCCCTGTTGTCAAGACTAGAAGATTCCAGCACTTCTTGGTTTCCATTGTTACACAAATCCAGTAGTTCCTGGTTATTGTGGCTACAATGTTCAAGCACTTCTTGGTTTTCTTGGGTTTGAGTTTCCAGTACTTCTTGGTTGCTATAGTTAGAGGGTTCTATTTGCTCATTGTTGTCAAAGGTGCAAAGGTCCATTGCCGCCTGGTTATCATGGCCACAGAGGTCCAGGACCTCCTGGTTCTCTTCTTCAGGACTGAGCTTAAAACCATAAGGGTCAGAGTCCCTTGCCATCTGCGGGGAAGTGATTTCAAACCCATAGGGATCAAAGTCCACTTGGTCTGGTTGAGAAGAGGATGGCTCAGGGTCAAAGGTCAGATCATTTTCAGTAGGTTCTGGGCTCAGTTCAGCTTCATCTGGGTCTAAGAGAGTGTGACTAGAATGTTCTGGACTGAGTTTAAACCCATATGGGTCAAAGGAAGACTGACTGGTTTGTTCATAGCTCAAATCAAAGCTCAGCTCTCTGTTCTGATCTGAGTCTGGCTGGATAAAGAGGTTTTGTGAGTCAAGTGAGTTCTGGGGAGTTGCAGGGTTTCCGGGTTCCTCTTCGATGTTGCTAACCCATTCTGCCCCCTGACTGATAACATCATGTGACAGAATTTGCTCTACATTGCCTGTCCAGTCTGGTTCCAAAAGGACTTGTTCACCAAGAGCAGGGACAGCCTGAGTTGAACCAGAACTCAGACCTAGGAGAAGAAAAAAATTAAGGGTCAAATCAAATATAAAACATTAGAGGCAAGACTTTTCGGGACCCTGAAAAGCAACAAAATATAACTTATTTCATTTGCGACAATGAAATGACTTTTAATATTGCGTAGTAAATAATTTGAAACACGATAGTTTAATAGTTTGTAACAAGGATAAAAATAGCTCAAACTGATGTTTGAAATACAAAGAATATTATATGTATTTATATAATATATAGTATATTTTAGAAAATTAAACAAATCATAGAACAAATATTTTTCTTACAAATTTAAGAAAGTGTTTCATATCAAAATCAACATCAATCAACTAATGTATTCATAATAGAAATTCAATGCATATCTGTGTTTTGTGTTTGTCAACCCCCTGTCGAGGAACTGTACTTTCTCTATTCCTATACGGCAAAGATGCCTGTTTCAACGAAAAGTACCATAAGCAGATATGTCTTCACCAGGTGCTCTACAACACACCTTTGGTGGTGTCAGACTAAACACAATGCTATTTTTTGGAAAGATTGCATTTGAAGTCAGTGAAACTCTGTTGGCACGAATAGAAAAAAACTCAACCTGGGTGGCACACACTGAAACTAACGTGTCTGCATGAGTTGGAATTGTTTCAGCTTGACAGAAAAAAATTGTGCTTATTGATATGACTTCACTTAACTAATGTGTGTAGACAAGAGGAAAAAGGAGAGAAACAGGATAAAGATGACAGAATCACACTCACTTATCAGTAGGTTACACTTTTTCCCATGTTTTTGTGCCCAGGTGACTAATGGAGACAACAATTTTGAAAGTTTTTCCAGTATTTGCCTGCTACATTTTGTGGGAACCACTGTATGACAATCTGATCAGTTAAAATTCTACACCTGGTGACTTTAACAATATCAGTGCAACAGGGGCATCCTACTAGCTGATAAGAGGCTGGATAGTAAAGCGTACCCACATGGCATACATCAACATAAAAACAGAATGAGTATTTCTTAAAATCTTTGCGATTCCAATTCAGAGTTTATATTTTTATAACCACATTATCAGGCCTACTGGCCTACTTGTTTTAATCTGTTCAGCGGGAGTTGTGAAATTATTATTCTTATCATTTGTACTTTCTTTTCTTTTATTTTGTGAGAAACCACAAGAAAATAAAGTTATTTCAGTTTCTCTTTAGTTTTGCTTTTATGCTCGCTCCTCCCTTTCTTTTGCTCTCTTCTCTCTCCCCTTCTACCTTTTGTCTCATTTATTTTGAAATTAGGTGCTGAGTGTAAAATCTGAAATGGGGAATGGAAGTGAGTACAAATTACCTTGTTGTAGTCCTTCCATTGCCTCAGTGTTAATCTCTCCAGCTAGAGATCCCAGACTGTGTTCTTCTATATCAGAGGGTGGGGAGACAGCACCAAGGTCCAGTTCATACCCATTAGGGTCTGATTCTACAGAATACTGACCCTGGGACCTCCAGCTATGAATGGGCTCTGCCCCCAGCTCCTCTGATGAGCTCTGAATGGGTTTAAATCCATGAGAATCATCGACCACAGCAATGGCATCCAGGTCCTCTCGGCTATAGCTTATCTCTATGTCACTGTCTTCGTCTGGGAATTCAGACTCAAAGCACTGAGTTCCTGTTGAGGCTTTGTTTTCAGCACAGGACAAACTGTTGTCTGCCTCATCGCCAACGTTTTCAGCCCCTTCATGATTGCCGGCCTTGACCTCGGGGAACAAAATATCTGCTGCAAAGGGGTCACTGCCTTTGAAAGGATCTGAAGCAAATCCATCTGGCAAACAGATTATTTAACAAAAGCTGTGACATGCCAGTTAGAAGTTACATCCATCCCAATTTCATTCAATAATTTCTATTATGCTTAAAACAAAGAGAAAAAGTTGAAACAAGGCAACATGTCACAAACACTTTAGCAACAGATCTCGTAAGAGCTGTGTCAACAGCAGAACAAACCCTGTATCTAAATATAGTGGAGGAGTATTACAAGTATTAAAATATTCCTTTGGAAGTGGAAGTTCTAAATTCAAAATATTACCAGTGTGTACGTTTTAGTGGCATCTATTGGTGAGGTTGCAGATTGTAACCTACTGTAGGCCCCTCTCTTCACCGCTCCCTTTCCAGGCGTGGAGGAGAACCTACAGGGACCTTCAAGTAGTGTAAAAATGCTGAAGGCCCCATGCAGAGGCAGTGTTTGGTTTGTTCCAGGCTACTGCAGAACATTGCAGTGCAACATGATGGGCTTCATGGAGGAGGGCCCACTCCCTATGTAGATTTGAAGGGCTGATTCAAGGCTCACCAAAAGGTGATTATACAGCAATGAAAATGTAATGATGAATATTATACTCACTTTCCACCAATAGATCCCTATATATCCTACACACTGATATATATATATATATGTATATATAGACTCCTCTTACAGTCTCTTTAACACTGCAAAAAGTGTAAATATTAATGTATCATTGCTCACCAGATGAGTCAGTTTTAGGGAATAGGTCTTCATTGAAGAGGTCATCTACAAATCAAGTGAGAAAGAAATTGGGAAATCACTAGATACAATCAATGAGTGGTGGAAAGAAAAACATTTAGAGCACAAATTTGGAACAGGGTGGACATGGCCGATTCACTTTAAAGTCACATAACACATGTTCAATACTGTTTTGAGCATCATTGCTTTAAAGATTATTGAAAATGTAATATACATACAACTATGTTCTGGAGGCAAATTTGTGACTGTGAAGCCACTTGTAGCATTCTGTCTGTCCATGGTTCCAGAATTAAAACTTCTGAATGGACAGTAAACTGTAAAAGTGTCCTGGTTGAATCATCAGTACAAAATGTGCAAAGTCCATATTAATATCTGATAACCAAACTGGATGTGACCAGAAGATATCCAGAGGCTGGACTCCTTTTTTTCCTGCACAGGTCTCCCTCGTACCATCTAGTCAGACAGGTCGTCAACCGTTACATCCAAATTTTATCAGCAGGTTACTTTATGGCTTTTTTTTTGTATTGGGTCCATTGACCTGACAAAGTTACCTTATCAGTATACTGTAAAATGTACAGCCACAGGGCACTACTGAAAGGTTTCATGGCATTAAAATCAATGATTCGAATGTTATTGCAAGCTCATCCCAAGGAATAGGATGAGGCTGGCACTTTGTTTGCCAATCAAAACTCAAGTGAGTCTCTTGGTTGTAGCCCATTCAACCTCATATTTGGCCTTGAGGTTAGGGGCCCTCTGTAGTGGTTCATGGAGAAGATTCTACAACAAAAACCCCCAGAGGATATTCTTTATTATGCCTCTTATTTTTGAGCTAGGCTTGCATGAAGGTGAGATGATGTTCGCTGTAAGGCCATGTGAATCAGTTGGGGCCTGGATTTACAGGTTCATACAGAGTGTTGGCGAGGTGAAGTATGTACTCAGTACTCAAAAAAAAAAAAAAAAAAAAAAAAAAATCTGTGTCATGTAAATGCACTGAACATCCATTAAGGTCATAGTATTGCAGTGTGCCTGAAGCGGTGTATGTCATTCAGCCGCAGATAATGTGAGTGACAGTTCGTATGATACTCATGCTTGAACTGATTTGCCAGCAAACCATGGTCATTTGCAGAAGGGCCAGAGGCAGGGTGTATACAATTTCATCCATCTCTACACTGTTTCTGGATGTTCCTGGAGTTTTTGAGCTTACTGGTAATGCTTGGAGTTCACCTGTTCTGTTAACTGCTCATTGTGTTGAGTGTAGGAAAAATAATGGTTTACACCAGCTGTTGCTTTTTCAATTCCTCATCTTGATGATTGTATAGATCAAGCCAAGCTGGAAGACCAAATTATGTCAGAAAAAGATTGATCTACTTCAATGGTACTTTCAGGTATTACTAACTGAAAGAGCTAGTGAGATTGCAGGCTTTGTCACATGCATCTGGATGAGGCTGACTGATGCTTTTTAAAGGCTGTATAAGGATAGGTTAGCAACTAATGACTAAATTCTAACAATCAATGCTTGCTAGTGGAAGGAAGGATTTATTTTTGTGAAGATTCATCTAGTAGATTACTTTATTTTTCTCAGGTTCCATGAGAGAGTTAGCATAATTTCATTAATGGTAACTAAACCATGAGAAATAGTTCCTTTACTTTGATGTAAATAGCCTCACTCCTCTTTGGACTATCCAAGTCCACTTGCCCTAGATTCAATCGTCCCTGGATAACTGTGACTTGGATGACTTGAGAATCTTCACAGACACTGTTTGCAGTGTTTGTATGCCGTGACAATGGTGCTGGAAAACATTTTGCTACCAAGCAAATCAGTAAAGGTCTTATTAGCCAGCCGGTGGCTAAGGCTCCATGTCTGATACATACGATCACTCTGACAGTGTGCGAAGGGGTCAGCTTGGTAGAAGTCCATTTGGCTGAGAGGGTTTGCGTTAATAGCGGACTCTTTCTCTCTTTCCTTTTCCCCTTCATTGTTGATCTCCCCCTCTTCTGGGTCATCCTCAATGTCGGATCTGTCCATCTGTGAAACATGACAACACATTGTTTGAATGGTGACCGCCACTGGTTGGTAGTCCGACATTAGACTAGTTGACAGTGAGATCATATATTCAGAACAATATTTACTTGGGATGAGCGAGTACACCACTATCTGTATCTGTATCTGTATCTGTTTAGCCATCTAAATTATCTGTATCCGTATCTGTACTCGGAGTGGGCAGGGCCTAACCGGAAGTGGGTGTGGTAGTAAAATCTGAAATCGGAAATGGGTGGGGCCTAAATTGGTACATTATTTTAAGTCTGAAATTGATATACAATAAAAATGTTAATATAGACTACTTTGTGTGTTCAGCTGTATGTGTGTATGTGTGTAAGTGGTCTGTAAGACTGTTTATTTTTTAATGATCTGTGTGAACTTGGTGATTCATGCAAACATCCAGTGATGGCAAACAGGGAAATAATATGTCAGCCTTGTTCACTGTGGTCTTCTCAAAAGCACCGCGTTCAGTGCAAGCAAAGTTTTCCAACTGACTTTATATCACCAGCCAAACTAAGAGCAAGCAGACGGTTAAAAAAAAAAAAAAAAAAAATCGACCGGAGTGGAGGCAGTGACCGACGTGACACGAGCCGTTTTCAGCTCTGTCTTGTCAAATGCACCGCGTACGTTACGAAACAAGTCGTGAGAACAGAGCAGAGCGTGAATACAGTCAGTTACCCAATGAGGATTTTCCTTCAGCACGAGCACGCATATTGACGAGTTTTACTCGTATCATGCTCATACTCGTCAAAAATGCTTTATCCATACCGGATACTCATCTGAAATGAGTATCCGGCTCAACCCTAGTATTAACTAAATGTAAAAATTCTCAAAATCATAAAAGCTTAATGATTTCAGCCTGGAAAACAAAAAAATATATTATTTTCATACTTGCTAATTATTGCCTCAACAGTATTTACGTATCACATAATTGGTGTTGTGCATGATCAGAGGTGTTCTGTGGTAATGAAGCTACCTTTGGTGAGCTGGTTCCACTGTCGTCTGCTTCTTCTCGAGTATCTGCTAGATTATTGCAGAAAGACGAGCCACTTGCCCCCTGGTAGTCACGCACACAGACAGAGAGGGATGTAACATGATGTTAATCTTTTTCAGTCAAAGAAAAGAAAATGCAACTGGATCAGTTTGTTAAAGGTATTCACACCTACTATAACTTAGAAGGAACAGCTCTATTTTAATGACAAAACTAAAAATTTCTGCAAAAAAATGACACCTGCCGCACCCCAGCTGTTTCCTGCTGCATGTAAATCAGTGTCCAATCTTCTAGGTTGTCCACAACGTGGGAATCGCAATTTGTTTTTTGGGGGTATGAAAGGTTAAAAAATGCTGTGTAGCACAGTCTACAAGATTTTGATAATGTCAGAGTTGATGTACTGCTCAGACCAAAAGGCATTTTTTGCCCCAGACTGTTGTCACGTTGATGTGAGAATGAACAACTGAACACAGAAAACAGATGTGATGCATTACATCCCAGACACATGTGTATGTATCAAACAAAAGACAGAGGTTGTGGTAGAGAAAAGAAATCTAAATCAACCTATAATCTACAGAAGTCTCACTGATGTCAGCCTTTATATCCTTGTTTTACCCATGCCACATAAAGCTTGCTTAAATGGCTGTGGCATTGATAATGTAATTACTGGTTGTGGCTCTGCTCTCATTGCCAACTTCTCTTTTCAGACTTGTCTCTAAGGTGCCCTTAATACAGGCACATCATGTCTTTGGCTAGGACAAAATGTTTGAAAAGTGTCTGGGACAGCTCACGACTATGTGAAGACATATCTCTGAACCTGAGGACAGTCCTGACAGAAGTGTGGATCCCATTCCAACTTGAGGGTTTTTGTGTCGGATCTATGAAATATATCTGGGACAGGAAAATTATGCAAAACAGTCTGTACAAGCCCTTAGTGTTGCACTTCCATAAAGTTTACAGAATATCGACTAAATCAAATCAGGAGAGTCTGATATCCTGACATTTAGTATGTGATCAAGATCCAAAGCAGGGGATCCTACGCTTCCCATAATACAACTTGATCATGAGGGTCATTCATTAGACCCTCATTGTCTAGAAAATGCCAATGTCTTTCAAACTCCACATGCCCATTTCATGGCGCAACCTCTTTGTTTTAAATGTGCAATCTTTAAGCCCAAACTGAGATTGCCCAAATGATGTCACTTACGGAATTTCTCCTTCGGGGGACTAATAAAGGCATTCTGATTCTGATTGACTACAATCAGATTTTTTCCGAAGATCTAACTGCTAATAACGTGCCTGCGTGGAACTAATTCAATTCAACTTTATTTATATAGCGCCAAATCCCAACAAAAGTAGTCTCAGATCACTTTCCATATAGAACAGGTCCCAACAAGTCCCAAATGATCAAGCACTTGGTGACAGTGGCAAGGAAAACCTTCCTTTTAACTGGCCAACACAACCAACATAGCATGAAACAACCAACCAGCTGTGTTGTCTACTGTCTTTTCCAGACTCAAACGTGCTGTAAGTAGTACTCAGCTTGATTACTCTGATTTACCATTATCAGATTAGCATAGGTCGGCAGTGACTGGCTTCTCCCCCATGGCCTCATAGGGAGAGGGTCATCTTCAGTGGTATCTGCAGGAGATGTTGACTCCTCCAGCTGGCTTTCTGGAGTGACTGCACCTCCTGACAGAGAATACAGAGTGTGCTCCTCCTACGAAGAGGAGAAGAGTAAGAAGTCATCAATGATACATTAGGACTGATTTCTGTTAAAAGACCAGTTACTAAAGAAAACCCTTTCTCCTTTATTATCATATATTTGAGTATGAAAATGAAAAAAATATGATAGTTTCCCCCATTTTTATAAATGACCTAGATTAAAATATCAGGACCTTGATTATAACAGTGAAATACCACATTGACTTGCTCTCAGCAAACACTTGGGCAGTACAAAAAATATACTATTGCTGGATCTATAGAGCAGAATACGTGTCCAGTGGGACATTTAGTTATCTTAATTAGGCAAATTACTCAAAACTGAGTATAAATATCATGAATTTCTTTCAGAAACAAACAGTTGTTGTCAGATAGGTATTGACTGAGCTCCCATTCTGATTGTTAGTAAATGAAATACTCCATGTAAACATATATATGAGAAGAGAGACTTCCTCTGAATTTAAGCATCCTTCTTCTACTACAATTCATGTTTGGGTCCAGCAGGATTCCTCCTCATCCCCAGTGTTTCTGCTGTCCCCACCCCCTTCATGTGTCCTCTTTGTCTCTCTCTGTTGGTGTATATGAGTGTCTGTTTCTTCAATCAGAGCGTGGCGACCTAGTTTCCTCCTCCTGCCAACTCACCTGCACACCTGATCCACTTATCAGCTTCACCTGTAGCCTGCAGTCTATAAACCCTGATCCATCACTCGACTTTTTGCCAGATCGTTCCGTGAGTCATAGTGGTGCTACAGTCAGCTGACTCTCCTGGTTCTTTACAATTTGCTCATGCTGTCTTTGAACCTGCCTAATCCTATTTCACCTATTCCAGGTCCATTGTCTCCTGCCTTCCTGATTTGTCTGCTATGCCCTGATCCTCGTCAGTCTCCAGTGTTCTTTCTGAAGGTTCCAGTCACTGCCTGCCCTGCTCTGCTGCTCTGATTCTCAATACACAATCCAGCCAGTGCCTTGTATGCTCTTGGTTGAACTTTTAGATCATCTCTGATTCTGACTTCTACTTTTGAGTCCTGAATAATTACCTAAAACTTAACAATTAATGTAAATCAGCAAATGAAACAAATTCATTAGACATCAACACATTATAATCAGGTTCATTCTAATTTTATAAAATAAGTAATGAATATTCACATTTAAAATATGTACAATGTATATTATTGTTGTGTGATGATCACAGAGATGGTTTTATTAAGGCCTATTCTTCACAGGTACAAACAAATACACACATACACTACACACACATATGTAAACATGCACATCCTACTGTACCTGCAGGATCTCTTCATAGGACTGTCTGATGGAGTCTTGCAAAGGAGTGTTCCTCTCTCCAGCTTCATCCACCTTCCTCTTGGCCTGCTTCACCTCCTCTCTGAGCTTCCTCAGCCTCCACCTGGCTCTGGCAAGTTCCCTCTCATACTCCTCCACCTGGCTCTCCCTCTGCACCTCGTCTGCCTGCAGAGACAGGATCTGGCAAGAGGGACAGAGAGGCAGCCCAGTGTTATCATTTATTAGCTCACAGCAAATTCTAAATAACCTGTCTGGTTTGAAAAAGAAAACACAAACAGAAAAGAAAATGAAAGCTGCTATATAGCAGTGAGTCACGGGCTGGCATTTTGAGGGAGAAGGAGGAGGAAGATGAAAAATAGGAAGAAGATGGAGACAAATAAGAAATACAGAAGGCTCCATCGGCTGTAAGGACTAAAATTGTCATTAAACCTTGAAGTCATGTGTCTAACTCACACAGTACAATGTCAAAGTGGTCAAAGGATATTAATTGTGCATCACCTGATGTGGAGCTCCCCAGAGAAACGGGAAAATCGGAGGTCGCTCCATCAGCTTCAAAATGTTTTGTTTCTTAAGTGGCACATTTAATCAAGAGCTGTGTGTTTATACTAGTTGTTATTTTGTATGACAAAGTCTTATTAATTATGTCCACCACATGTAATTCTCCATTATGAAAGCATCCAGAGACACTTTCCAGTGCTGTTTAGTAGGACAGCATGAAAAATATAAGCAGTGTGTAGGATCCTGAGCATCACAAGTTCACTTAATTTATCATTTAAAACTTCCTCTGCGGCAGTAGCTGAGTGGTGTATGGCCGATGACAGACTTGGTTCCACATATATTTGTGGAGCAGCCAGTAAGACAGTTCATCCTTTCCTTTTGTCAGTAAAATATTGATAACTGCTGTAAACTACATACTGTTCATCTGTTGTTAAATCAGTTGTCTAGTGTGCCATGCAGCAAGCTCATGTCATGTCTGTAGAGCAGAGGAAAGTTAACGTTTAATGTATAAGGTTTAATTGAACATAACAAGCCCTTTTTGTTCAACAAAAGGAAGCAGCTCAATCCTGCAAAATTAAAGCCAAAAGCAGCAGCGAGTGGGTTTTAGGCTTCACAGAGGTGACCAAAGTCACTTCAGCTAAACAAGGATTAAGACAGATCACATACTCTATCATCAACAAAGCCTACAGCATTTCAACTATTGCACACTCAAAGTGCCCCCTTTTCTCCTTCCTTCATTAGATTTGAATTTAACTTTATGTGTATGTTCAGAAGATAGTACAGCATCACCAGTGATTTTAATCAGGATTGCTCAAAGGCATCGTGTTTTACGAGCTAATATGTGAAAGGCCACGCCCATTTGCATCAATCAACATGACACTTCAGATTTTGGTCAATACTTGACTCCAGAGCATGCACGCTTGATCAAATTCTGTCAAATGGCCTTTGAGAAACACAATTTCTGTGGCAGCCCCTTTGAATCAATCTCAAAATGCTTCTGTACGCGTTCTCCAAAACATGGCCTGAAGATATGTACCAAGATTCATGAGGACTGGACGAACTGTTGACTGATTATGTTCATTTTCCTGCTACGGCTCAGTCTTTGCAAACTTTGTGGTTGATGACGGCCCTGTTTTTTGACTGATATTGCTAACTCTTGCCTGAAATGTGTACCTGAGTCCGGCAATGCTCTATACCAATTTTCGTGCTGATATAGTCAAAATCCAACAAATTCTACTGTTACTTTTCAAAAAATTCAAATTAGCAGAAAATCAATCATGGAAGACTTCCGTAATCCAAGAGGCTTTTTTGTGGAGAAAATTAGTACGGCATATTTTACAAGAAGCTTGACTTTGACTGACGTTGGTCTTCATTAAGCATCCTCCCATGTGATGAGATACTTGAAGCCGTTTTGATGGGGACTCCATTCCTTCATCCATCTTCTTCTTCTTCTTTTTCTTCTTGATTTATTGGCGGGTGTTGTTTCAATGAATGACTCATCACTGGATGTTATGGTGAATGTTCTGCATACTACAACCTGCTGCATTAGAGGGGAATCTACATTACAGCCAACCTCCCTTTGTTTTTAGGTTTTTTTAAAGAAAGGCTAAAAATACAAGAAAAAATGGGGAGGACAGCGGGAGTGAAGGGTAAAATACAGATGAATCCCAGGAAAAGCAGGAGAGTTGACAGGTCCCAATACACAAAGTATGGCTGCAAACTGAGATTCCAGGTTCAAGCCTGGAGATATGGACCCATATTTATGATTATTGGGCAAATCATAAAGGAGTTATGACCATTTTCCACTGTGCTCTGCCGCTTGCTTACTTTCTTGGTTAATGGTGGCCATTTGCCTCTTTATAAAAGAAATGTGTATCTCAATATACCCGTTTTGTTGATGATGCAGACAAAATCCAACAAGTTCTTTTCATATTAATGCTTTTCAAAAAATTCAAGAGAAAATCCATCATGGAGGACTCTCGTGGTCCAAAAGCTTTTTGTGCAGCACATTAAGTTGGAATTGTGTGTTTGATTTCAAGTTAATCTGACTTATTGTGTGAGGGGCGTGGCCTTTCCAAAATGTAATTTTTAGAGCTTAATTACAGCACCACCATTTCACGATCACTCCATCTCATTGCAATTAGAGCCTAATAAGGGCTTGAACCCTTATAACATCGATAATAACAATAATTCAAGTGATATGTGCTCTTACAGTTGTTAGCAATGGTTTACTGTTTGGTGGTGGTTGGTTTACAATTAATCAAGTTTATTTTTCATCTGCCTAATGTTCTGCTCACTAAAATCTTAGGCAGAACTCTTCAATAACTAAATGTAAATATTGGATATTTTAATTGATAAAATACTGAAATAGGCATCCGCTTTAAAAGTCTTGTATCAGTCGGGCTCTATTTCAGTATCTTGTGAGTTGGTTACTCAAAAATATCCAAGGTAGAATCGGAAACCTTTTAACAATGTAAACACCGACATCAGCACAGCATCACAGACTGTCACAAAGGCAGCATTTTAAACTTACCATCACTTATATGGCAACAGGTTATATGTTTACAAATGCATACAGTATTTACTTCATTTAGCAAGTTTCATGCAGTTCACAGTGTGAACTAACTATACAGAAGCAGTTCATCATTACCTGCTGACTCTCTTCATAGCACAGCTGTCTAATTGCCTTTATTTGCTCCACCAGCTTCTGTTTGTGATCCTCTAGTTTAACCAGAGTGTCCTCCAGCTCCTTGCGGTCTGACTGCTGCTCCTGAAGCTCCAAGTTCTCCACTGCCACTGCATTCTCCAGCTCCTATAATCACACATACACACACGCTTTAGGATTTAAGAACGCTTCAGACTTCTCTGTGGGATGATAGAACATGCATGTACAAGCACACGCACACAGAAAGGTGGTCTGAAATGTTCTTTCACAGCATCCAAATGATGCTATAGGTAACCAATGAATGCTTGATCATATTAACATGTACCATGTCTCAACATGTGATCTGACAGTTACTTAAAAATAAGATTTAGTCTCATAAACACTGCTTGTTGTTTCACCCAGAGTCTGTTAAGCACACCGATATCAATTTCATCTGTGTCTGTCCGATGAACAAAAAAGCCTAGCATAGCTGTTCAGTCTGGGTTAGGAGGCAGGGAGACTCTGCTAGTTCTGCTCCGAAATAAATGAAGAAATATGCCTTTCAACAACTTCATTCCTGTCTTGTATTTTGTTAGCCTGCAAGCTAGTAACTAATATATTTAAGAGTGAAGTAGGAATATATTTGAAACAACACATACATGATTCCATTTGTGCTACAGCAGAACATTACGCTGAGACAGAATTGTCAACACATTACACTCCGTTTTTTATTCTTCATTTGACATCGCCTTCACTCTAAGCGATTTCAGAGAGGGATTCTATTTTTTCTAACCAATCACTGGAGACCAACTTATCTGGATGCAACAGACCAACGAAGGCTCTGGCTGGTGGGTGACGTACAGAGACCAAAATTGTTTCAACATGGTCACAAACTTTCTCATATTACAGCAGAACAGCACACAATATGTTTCTGACAACATCTGAAGCAAGAAATAGGCAATGCAGTAACAGAATCTCAATTCCCGCTTTAGCAGTGCTGCCGAGTTTGACAGTTTGCTCCTTGGTTCCTGTGTACAGCTTCACACTGCCTGATAACCATGTTAGTCCTGCCCATGGCACTGATTGGATAGTCTGCTTCGTCACAATGCCAGACTCTGAGGAGTCAGTAAGCTGGACTCAGTGGATTGGGTGGATTCAAATATCTGGACCCAGGCAACACTCAGTCAGGGATAAGCTGCTAAGGGGCCCTGGGTAAAACTGAGCTATGGACCCACTCAGTACAGCACAGAGTACAAATGGCAGCCTCATTCTAATTCGAACCCAGCAGTGCCTTGTATGCTGAGATACTGCGTGCCACAGGCTTGCTGTGTGTATTTGTGTCAGATTATGCCAATTTTGATTGATTTCAACACTGATTAATCCTGTAGAGCTGATTGACACATATTGTCAAAATTTACATCCATTCTTCCCACACATATAACTCAGTCAAATAGGAAAACACACTGGTTTTTCAGGGATTCAAGCATTGTATCGTGTGCAGTATGTCCACGTAGGGGACAGACTGTATGAAACATGGACAGAGTCTCTGTGACATCAACCACAGATCTCTGAAGAGCTGTTGTGAAGCTCGGTGACAGTTGGCATCTTGGCAGTGCCTGACTCAGCCACACTCCTGGCTGATACAAAAATGGGCAAAGAGGTGGAGCGTGGGTGGAGCTGAGGCAGGCTGAATGAAGCCTGGTTGCTGAAACCCAGCATCTAGCTGTCATTCAAAGTGGCCACGTCCATTGTTATCCATAACTTTAAGCCTTAATATGATTAACATTTTGTTAGTTATATCATAATTCAGGAAATCAGCTACAGACACCAAAATAATTTTAGTACTAGGCTGTAAACATGTTTATCTCTGCTGTTAAATCAAGCATTTTAATATGGGAGTCTATGGGGATTGACTCGCAATTGGAGCCAGCCTCAAGTGACCATTCCAGGAACTGCAGTTTTTGGGATTTCCATGTTGGCTTCATTTTTTAGCCCCAAAGGTTGATGCTTGATCTAGGACAGATGACTCATTTGTGCTTGCAAGCAAAATCAACACAGGTGCTCAATTAGTTGATCAACAGAAAATATTCAGTAACAATTTTGATAATGAATTCATCATTTCAGAGGTTTTTTAGGCAAAAATGCCAGAAATCCACAGGTCCCAGCTTTAATGTTGCTGAATATTTGCAGGTTTTGTTATTCCGCTAACACAGATTCATCTCTAATGAAAATTAGTGGTTGCACCCAAGTTCCCTTTACATCAGACTTCACTTCAGTCATCCAGTGATTGGTTTTGGCACAGGACTGGCCATAAGACAGTGCCTCAGTTTTAGACCAGACCAGACTGGCACAGAGCACAAGTGTATCTACAGCTTCATCCAGTCTTACAGCATCATGGCATCACATGAAAGCATCATGGGAAATGCAGTGAGTCCCAAACTGGAAAAACTACACAAACACACAAGCTATGATTTATGTCCTGTCCATATAATTTATATAAAACCCACAGAAATATGATACCAATGTAAAACACACACAGATGTATAAAAACCCAACATACTCACACAAACACACACACACTCACACACACCAGCGCTAGATGCTGCGGTCTTCTTACTCTGATCTCGGCCGCCTTGGTGAGGACTCTCTCATCCGTTTCCACGACATCGGTGTCCCTGGGAGACGACCAGCAGAGAAGACAGGAGTGTTTAAGGAGGGAGGAGAGGGAGCACTCATTCTTCCAGTCTGCCTTACTTCCATCATGCCCTCCTTCCCATGATCCCTCTATTTTTTCCTGCTGCACTGCTGGCTCCTCCATTGCTGCCCTCACTAGCTGTCGCTACACTGCAGAAGAGGCGGAGCTGCCTCTGTGAACGTGTGTGTGTGTGTGTGTGTGTGTGTGTGTGTCTGTGGTGATCGATGCATACAGGCAGAATGCACCAACGTCACAATGGAGAGAGAGAGGGGGGTGAGTCAGAGTGAAGGCAGTAGAGTAGGCTTATCCATCCGGAGGAGAATCTATTTCCTCTCCTCTAGTCTCCTCCCTTCACGTCGTTCTCCTGCTTCCTTTTTCCCTCCTACCATCATGCTGCTTCTCCAGTCCTCCTCCTCCAGTCTCTCACCTCCTCCTCTATTTCCTCCTCCCCCTCCATCACCATCACTGGCCACTGCAGTATGCATCAGTCCACACACACACACACACACACACACACACACACACACATACAGCAAGCATCGACCAAGCCATTCATAAAAATCCCAGGGAGCACAGAAGCAGCAGTCTGCACAAACATGACAAATCACTCAGGAATCACAAATGCACTTTAAATATATGACCAGCTGATTGACTGTAAACATTATATTTATCACTGCAAATATAAAATGCTGATAAGCATAATAATAATAATGGTAGTTGTGTATTTTATTCAGCATGCTTTTTCAAATACTCAAAGATGCTTAGGTAAGCAAAAAACATTAAAGCTGAATGTTTCGTTTTGGCAACTTGTGGCAGCAGAACAAGCTGTAAACACAACATCTGACATATTGTCATCTTTTAAAGATGTTATTGTGAATATATTCAATAGAAATTATACTTTCCAAGTCTGCGTAGCTGCAAGATCCTGCGTGATCTAAACCAAGCTTTGACTACACATAAGCTATGCACAGACCATGCAGCTGAAGACATGTCAACACGTCTATGTACAGACACCACTCATACCACAGAATGTATATAGCCATGTGCATGTCCGCTGTTTTTTGTCAGCATCTGTTCTAGACTATATCGAACTAGATCTGTATCAACTCAGGTGTGTTCCGTCCACCTCATCCTGCGAGTGTTTATCACACTGCTCCCAGGGCAGCTCTTCCTATGAAAATGATGTTGTGAATGCAAGTATATCTGTGCAGATTCACAGATTCACTGACACTAACTGTCTCTGTCTAATCAGCAAAGAGCTGCATACAAAACAGTAAGGTAGCTCCTTCTCATTTTTAGCTGCACTAAACACTGGAACAGAAGTCACTTTAACCAGTTAAATGACAAATGTCAATTCATCTTAATTCAATGAGTAACTTGATAACAGGTCAACTGTTTGTCTGGTGAAAGTGGTCCCAGCAGCCAGCGAACCAGACCAGATCTTCTGTGAGGAGGAGAACTCCAAGAGAGTGATGTCTCTCCCTGGCTGATCGCTTCATGACCGTTTCAGGAGTGAATTCTTCTCTTAAACTATTGTTTGTACAGTATGAAATCAATAATATAAACTAAAAGCTCATTTGCAGGCTCCCGCATATCTCATGGCCCAGGGCCGGAAAAAGTTCTTGCAGGGCAAGCTGATTGGCCAGTCAATGGATGATTCGCTTAGCTGCGCTGAATTAAACAGTTAACATTGTGCTAATCTTCTGAGGCTGTTTAAAGATTAGTGTCCAGTGCTAATATAAAAATCTGAAACATGACACATGACTGCCACTTGTCCTTCCTCTCCAGAGCCATTGTTGGTGTGTGGTGTTTAGCTGTTTTCTATAATCTGCGATGAGATTTGGTTTTTTTAGCAAGACAACACAGCAGACAGGCTGCTTATTGTGTTAACTGCTGATCATATGTAACAGTGCATTTTGGCCATATCTGTTTCAGCTGCTCACTTATCAGTTTGTATTAGTATTGTTGTATTGTCTGGTTAATATTGAGCTGACAATGTCCTGCAAATGTTCTCTCTTTCACGGTTCTATCTATATATGCGGGAAAGTTATAAATTATTAACTTATGGAAAACAGTTGTTTTCACTATACTATGTCAAAACAGAGAAATCAGTTTTTGGAAATGGACCCATAAACCTGAAAGGTCGGAATCATATCCTTCAGCATTTGGATCAAGTAGCTCATGAAAAATGAGGTGTGCCGAATTCAACAGTTCATAGCTGTCATTTGAATGTTTCATACATGTGTAATGAATGTGTTGGTTCATGAATATAAGCACTGGACCAGATTCTGTCAATCTAAATACACATAAAAATGTTGATCAGTGTGGTTTATTAACAGACACACAGATTTAAAGTGTATCTTCTGACATCTCCAGAGCAGATAAACCTTGAGACCTCTACATTTCATGACAGTGGTGTCTGGAATTAAATGTAAGATCACTTAAAAGTACAACAGAACGAAGAAGATTACAAAAAATGTACATACTCGAATTGACGATCAATTGTGTTAAAATCTGATGTCATAGATTTTCATTATTGATAAATCCATTAATAGATTCCTTGTTTTTCTAAAGGGTGTCAGCAAGTTGTGAAAGATGTCCATTATGTTTTTTCAGATTTCAGATCATATTTTCAGATTGCTTCTTTTGTTTTCAGCTCTATAACGGAGTGTACCACACATGATTGGGGTTTTAAACACAGCTGACAAATCAGATTTATTCAATTAGCTGTGTCTTTTCTCCATTTGTGTCTGAGCTTGACACAGTGAGCAGTTTCTACTGTACAGCTACTGTGTCACTATGATTTGAGTTGCTGTCCTTGACTGTAACACAAGCCTGCAGGAGAGTGCTGAAGTTCACCCAGTTACTGGTGGGGAGCAAGGATTTCTTCATGCATTCATTCATGCATTCATTCATTCATTCATACGCTGCTGCTTCAGTTGTTAAGCATGTCTGTACATCTGTCCTGATCTGTTAAAAGAAATGAATCTAAATCACCTCAGCAATAATTGATTTGAATGCTTTAATTTCAAAGAAGCATGAATCTTTAAAAGAGACCTCATATTTTCTTGAACTGCAGGTCTGTATTTAGCTAACTCAGCGGCTAATCTGCTGCTACTGCCACTGACATTACTGACTTTCCTGCCAAGTTCTAAGGCAGCATTAAGTAAGCATGAGCAGATTGGAAAATTCTTGCTGACACTGAAAACATTAAATCCACTCGCCACAGCAGAACATATATCATTGATCTGGTCTATTCATATGCAGACAGAGTTTTTATGATTCCAACAGCCTTCTGTTGCTCTTACTATGAAGAGCTAAAAATGGCTGACTGAAGCCCCTTTCCCTTTTGATTTCTGTCTGGTTTATTAACCACTGATTTAAAGTGATCCATGTTGATCCAACTCATTCCAAACTGATCCTTCTGAAGATGCTCTCACGTGCTGTTTGCTTTCTGAAATTATCTTTTGGAACTTCTGTCACATATATCATCTATTTTTTGTATATTATATTGTAACATGGTAGTTTTTCTCCTTTCAAACCTTCAGTAGATGTCAGTTAGTACAATTAGATCTTTTCTAGCTCTAACATCTTGAGTTAGAAAAGTATGAGAAACAGTCATATCATCAATTTATAACTAATAATAACATCTCTTTAAAGGTGCATTCATCAATGTTTTTATATTGAAGTCCAACTGAAATTGCATTTAGTCCTCCATTTTCGTTATTAATAGGTTTTTATTTTTAAAAGGAGGAAAAAAGGTCTGGGGAAATATCAGAAATGCTCCAGTTCCTCTCAGACAGCTGGAGGTGCACGTCGATGCCAAGAGACAAAGTAAATGAAGTTGTGTTGTACCTACATGGCATGTGCAGACAGAGCGTTGTTAGTGGTATTAAAGTCTAAGGACCATGCCAGCGTCTAACTGGACCCAAGTGACATCTGTAGGTATACATGTACATGCTGTTTCATGTGCTGCAGCTGAGCAGCTAATTAGCTATCATACCTGCAAACTGACGTTGGCAGTGCTCTTTTCCCTGGTGAATGTTTGTTAGGCTGCTTGTTCAACGAGTGGAGGTGCAGGACAGGACGCACGTTCATGTTTGCATGTGAGATGAGAAGACTGTTAGCAGGCTGCAGTTTGGCTCAGTGTGACTGTCTTAACTGAGTGGCTGTATTGAAATAAAGTTTGTAGACAGATACTTACGGTATTTATGAAGAACCACTATTTAACCAGTAATTAATAGTAAGCTATCAAGTAAGCTATAATATTATAATATTATTATTAACATTCATGCAGAATGGCCCATCTCTGAATGTAATATTAATATATATTATGTCATATTTATATTGGACCTATATGTCTATGACCTGGACCAATACATCAGCCTCTCTGTATATCAACTGATATTAACATGTCACACATATATCCTGATGTAGCTACTAACAAATCACAGTATAGAAATGGTTTGAGGTCATTTTAAGTCAGTGTCAGTGTTAAATCAGTAGACTATGTCCATCAGAGAGCACAGAGAGACAAGTTTTACACTGTCAAATGTCTTGTTCAGTATCTTGGTCATAATTTAAAAATTAATACTAATATAATAATAAAATAAAAAGTGTGTATGTTTAGAGTATTCCTGATGGCTGAGGTCGGTGTGTTAGCATCGTTTTCGTGTTGAAGCTGGTAAATCATGATGAATACTTTACTAACTGCTGGACATAATTGATGTATTCCGGATCAAAATTTGATCTGTGAAGTATCAACTGAAACGTCGTGGACTACGAGGTAGACGTGTAAAATGAAGACATAACATGGGAATACTTAAAGACATGCACGTCAGACCAGTATCTGCTTGGTTACAGGCACACAACAGACTCTAATGAACGTCAGATTCACTCACCGCTGAAGGACCTGGGACAGGCCCCGGGTCGCCACAGTCTGCACTATTTTCACTTTAAGCCTAAATCTGATTTATGACTGTTATCACTTTAAATGGTAGTCTCTATTTACATGTTAGTGAACTAAAAGTTTAAAATTCAGACAAAACACGTCTCATTCCTTCTGGAAGAGCTTTAGCGGTAATTTTACCCTTCATCCTTGGGGTTTCTCACTCGCGGTGTCCTCAGGCAGTCCAGAATAAAACGCATCATTACTGCAGTGCTCGCGCTCTCATTCTCTGGCTGTCGCTTCCGGGACCAGCAGGGCTCGTGCTACAGGCACTTTAACCAACTGTCCTCGAGCGCTCAGCCTTCACCGCTGCCCTGTTAACCAGTGGCTGTGACCGAGGGGGCTGCAAAGTGAAGCCCCGGTTAGCTGTGACAGCGCAGTCGGTCCAGCTGCAATGAAAGTGTCAAGTATACAAACGAAGAGGACTTCCTGTTCAGCCTGTCATTATAAGACCAGGTCGTATGACGAAGATGTGGGCTATTGAAGGCTAGCATTTACTAGACATCGCATAAGACGACATAAGTAAGAGAAATAAACATTATGCACAAATGCATTATATATATATATATTTTATCTCTTTCATATGGGATGTGTCTTCTGTCTTAATGTCGTCATTTCAGCATTTTGCTTTGGAGCCCTAAATGCTGCTTTTACGCTGAAGGAAGATCATGACTGTTTCCGGTATTTTATCACTAGTGTACTTGACGCGGGTCTCGCGCTGCTCCTCTGCCGCATCCTCATTGTATTCCTATTGACAACGCAGAAAAAGTGATCAAATAATCATTTAACCAGCTAAAGACATTCTGTCGGCCTACTGTAACTATCTCAAATATATGGGGACGCACCATTATTTAATCAGTTTTAAACAGGTGAGTTGTAGCCTACACAACATAACAATGTTTGAGCGTTGACTAAAAGAGAGATAAACCTCTATTTTTGATAATTGTTGTTTGTAAAATCAGAATATTTAGTAACCCGCCCACAAAAAAAATAAATTAAAAAAAAAAAAAAAATAAAATAAAATAAATAAATAAATAAAGTCCCGGATGATCTTTTCACCTAGAAACAGAAAATGCTTATTAGGACGCAGCCATTTTTCATTTGGTTCTGCACATAACTTATTTTTATGAGTATAAGAAACATAGAGTAGCACCAGTGTGGTTTGATTTGTGAAATGTTCCATGGTAAGTCTGAACAAACAGAGTGAATATGCAGAGGACACACACAGTACATAACACTGTTATATTTGACTGTATTGGTTTTTCCTTGTGCTCATCATTGTGTGCTCCAGCAGTCCTGCCAAACCAACCATATGTCCGCCTTAAAATCCTCTGTTATCCACATAATAACTCCCTTTTCACTGATTAATTATGGATTCAGAATTCTAAGCAGACATCAATATGGCACACCATTTGGTCCAAAATACTGCTGCCTGTCCCCCTTTAACATGTCACTCTGTCAGATGTTGCTGGAGGCCTTCTGTTAGGAGTGGACTGTTGTTAGAAAACAACAGTTAAGATAGTCACATTATTAGTGTTTTATTTGAGGCACAATGTGGGAATGTTTGAATAGGGGCGTGAAAAAAATTAATGAACTCAATTCAGTGCGATTTTTTAACTGGAGCAAAATGGTTCAAATTGTGAGCACAGGAGTTTGCCAACCAAAATCACTTTTCGTTTTACACCCCCAGATACAAGTATGAAACAGCGATTTGATCGATCATAAATGTGAGCTGTTACCTATTTTGCACTCATAACTTGACAGCATAGAAATAATACCATCAATGACAAAGTCTAAATTTTGTGACTGACAAACAGCATGTTTTATGGCGTCATTTTCCAAATCCACAGTTTAACACAAGACTGAAAAAAGATCAGTTTTGGTGGAGAGAATTAGTGTTGATGGAAGTTTTTGTTGTGAACCATGTGTCAGTGCAGTGAACAGTTTATCCTGTCCTATTTAAATGCTGCTAGCAAACCGGACCAATGTCACATTCAGGCTGTAAAACAAAAAAAGGAAAACGAAAAAAACGATGATATATAATGGAATTTCCCATAGACAGTCTAGAATTAGTATTGTGATTCCTTGTCCTGTTCATGTGTTATTACTTACTGACATACATTCTACAGAAGGCCAGTAGAATGTAGCTAATGCTGGGTTTGCTAGTTGTTCCCAGAATCAATCAAAATGCATTACCACTGGGGGGAGACACAGAACACTGGACATTACAGGCCTATAGGAGGAGAATAATAACTACTTCTAACCTCACTGATCATCTCCACAGTCACTACCTTCATACTTTTTGACCAGGAGAAGTAATGTTAGCAATTCCAGACTTCAGTAATGAGCAATGTGAGCACTATAGCAGTAAGGTTGTATTATGCTCAGCGGAGCATGATGTAACATTGGTAACATAAGCTTGTTCAGCAGCAAAGCCACAGCCCTGACCACATAGCCTATAGAAATTTTCCTAACAAATACTGAATATGAATTTATGTAGAGTGTATAACAATAGAGTGGTGCAGTGGTAAGCACGGTGGCCTCACAGCAAAGATCTTGGGTCTGAACCTCCCCATCGGCTGGGCCCTTTCTGTGTGCAGTTGGCATGTTCTGCTCATGTCCATGTGTGTTTCCTCCACATGCTCCAGCTTCCTCCCACTCCAGAGACACGCAGTTTAGCTTAACTGACGCCTCCAAATTGTCCGTAGGTGTGAATGTGAGTATGAGTGGTTGTTAGTCTCATATATCAGCTCCGTGATGAACTGACAACCTGTCCAGACCTGTTCTGTCACCTGGTGTCAGCTGCCCCCTGCGACCCTCCAAAGGATAAGTGACTTTGAATAATGGATGGATTTACAACAGTATATAGTTGTACTTCCTTATGATCACTAGAGGGAGACATACAACAGCTAACAGAATCACTTCTGCAGGGGAGCCAGCCCACCACATGAAGCACTGGGACCACAAGGAAGCATGAACACAGTCACTGGCAGTTTGTCTCTCATTCTGTCCCTTCTTCCTCCCTCCCCTTCCCTCTTCCCCTTACTCCCCTCACCAAGCCTCCCTCCCTCTCTCCCTCTCTCTCTCTCTCTCTCTCTCTCTCTTTCTGTCTAAACTTTGGTGACATTACCATTGTTCCTGATCACAGATGGTCTATTGTTCTCAGCCAGTGTGGTCTGAACGAATCTGTACCCTAATAACTTGGCCCTTCAACAACAAAAACAACAACAAACACACAACCAAATTCTCTGAAAAAAGCAACAACAACAAAAAAGATATAGAATATGTTAGTGGTCTGTATCTGTGTTCAGTCCTGATAGTTTTCTGTTCATTACTTTTCATCCTTTCTGGCTCTAGCAAAGTGCTCCCTCAGTGACTAATGGAATTGCTGAAAATGTTAGCATGTCCGGCTAACTAGCCTAATTACCTACAATATTAACCAAGCATTACATCCAAAATGTTATTAGCTTCCTACCTTATTTTGTGGGGTTCCAGGTCACATTTAAAACATGTCTGCTCATGGCCAGCTGTTTGTGGATGTGTCAGTCTGCAGTCCAAGATGCAACCAGATCACAATGTAGAGTAATGACAGCAGCTCAGTCCTGCTCTTTGTTTTGGGGGAGTTCACACTCCTGTGAACCTTATTTGTTTATATGTGGGTTTGTTTGACATTTATAGACAATGATAGCTGATAACTATTGTGTGCATTGAAAAATATTTTTATGGAGAGAGCCATTCATGTACAAATCCCAAAATACTTTTGTGAAACATATTGTACGCAATCATTAATATTGACACTGATCTGACTCCTTCAGAGCCTGTATGTTGCTTGAATGATGCTTGCGCCAGTAATTCTGGAGTACAGCAGCTGCATGCTTACAGATGAGACGGGAGGATAAGATAATCCTTTATTGATCCCGGGAGGGGAAATCGACGTTACATATGAGTATAGTAAGAGGCAGTGTGTTAGATTCTCTTGGAGCTGTCTGTGGTACTCCTTGTTTAGACTGTCTTTAAGGGGAAAGATGCTCAACTTTAATGTTGTAAGCAGAGGGCGCACAAAACGCAGGAAATCCACAGTGAATTAACACCAACAGGAGATTGACAAAGAATCCCAAAATCTGACTCTCCCAAGCCATTATTGGGGGATTATTTTTATTTCTTTCTTTCCTTTTTATTTGAGTCTTTACAGAGTTAGTAGAAAAAAAAAATCCATAGTCAGTTGAGAGAGTGGAGAGCACATGCGCTTTGCGTAAAGGTACAATTCATAATTAAGGTTTATGTCACTAATGATAGTAAGCACAGCAGTAAATCATGCTTTTATTTTTAATTAGAATTACTAAACAAATACACACAGTGAAACCTTTTTTAAGATGAACTCTTCAATCATAATTATGTAAGTGACCCAAACAAAACCCCCCAGAACCTTCCAGTCTGAATTAACTAGCACTTATGTACACAAACACACACGCAAACACACACCCTCCTCCCCCTCCCACAGCTCAGAGCTGTCTGTTGATATGTGTCATTGATCCTCCATTCATTCCTTGACCAGCCCAGCTGTCTGTCACTTCCACGTCACTGCGTCTCCAACGGCTGCACAGTGTCTCAGCACAGCTCAAGGTGCCTGTCTGGGCTCAGTTATGCAATTTGTCTGCTTAAAGCTGCAAGAGATCACAGGATCAAAAACACTGACCCTGAATCAGTCCAGAAAAGAGAAAGAAGGAAAGAGGGGAAGAATGTATGAGTGTAGGAAAGGAGAGACGAAAAAGGAAGAACAAAAGGTGGCTAATCAACAGCGAAAAGCCCTCAGCATCTCAGATCAACATCATCAGTCAGACAATGCAGATCAGCCCTCAGAGACACAGATTTAGGTTTTGATTAATTATAAAAATAGGAGCATATTGTTTAGCCCCCAGGGCAGACTCATACAGTGGAGAAGCTACGCCAGAGGAGACGGGGGTGGGGTCACATCTCCAGCCACCAACAGAGATATCCAATAGAGGACGGAGGGGCCAGGGGCGGGGGCCATACATTTCCTCATCCAGGGATTATGCAGCTCAATCAGACTCTGGCAGATTATGTCTGACCAAAACAGACTCCATCAGGGAAGGAGATTAACAACTATTTCCAAATAGTTTTGTTGGGTGAAAATAATCAGCTTTGTGATTAAGGACAGAGCTACAGGCATCAAATGGCCCACAGATGTAAAAGCGATGGTTTTGGAAGATAATTCTGGCCCCAAATCCTCTCAGATCCATTGGTTTCAATATGTTTGGTAGGTTAGATTGTAATTGGCTTGCTTTTACTAATCCAAAAAATATTACCAGAAAGCTCCTGAAACCCAATTAGAAGCATCGAAAATAAGAAGTATAATTAGAAGTCCTCATAGTGTCATGACCACTAATCCAAGTTAAATAGATAAAATGCACAGATTATTTATTAACACACTGGCAACATATTCTATGGAATTAATAGTAAATTGGCTGGATTTCTAATTATGCTGGATTGTTTAACTGTTGCAGTTGCCACTAACTGTGCTGTGTTCTACTCGACTGCAGTGCTCTTCTTCATACCACACCTGTAGTGTACAGGACCTTCACGCCTAACAAACACAACATGTGTGAAATATAATGATACCACTTCTTTCAATATTGAAGATAATTTATGTATTACAAACTGGATTATTTTAGTGGTTGTGGTGTTAGTTCTGATAATATTGTGCTCATCAAGTTATAGCTGAGATCTGGGAACACAGTGCAGTCAGACAATCAGACAGGTTGTAAACAGTTTATCCAGATGACCTGCGCACATCTGATTCAGGGATTATTAGCAACATTGCTAATGCTGATGCTAATGAAATTCTTTTAGGTGACTGTCGCTGCTTTTCTGCATCTCAGAAATTAACTTTGTGAACACAACGATGAAAACAAGACCGAAGTTGTATTTAACCAGAATTAGACTTTAAATTAATGCATACATTTTATTCTACGTATGCTGTTTCCGTTTGGTCATTATTTTAAAATACAGCTTTGTCTTAACATATGTGCTCAATATAGTTTTTGATCTGATGGTACTGACAAAAATCTAATACTGGTCTGTAAAAGCAACCCCATCTTCTACACATTCTGTTCATATCCAACTATTTTGCAACAACAAATATCTGTTGATTTTTTAATTAATGTATCTGGCAAGTCACAAAGATGTTGATACTGAGCGTATCAGTAAAATGTTCACTGACAGCGTGTTTGCTTTCAAAATGTCCGATACAGTGTAACACAGTATTAATCAACTTTTTTTATGGTTATATTTAGGCACCAGTAGGTCCTGGTTAAGTTTCAAGAAAGATCATGGTCCAGGTGTGATATGGAAAAGTCTGCAGTGCAGTCCACAGCATGATTATCAACATTTAACGAAAACCATGATCTTTCCCAAAAAGTAACCAAATTACTTCTGTTGCCTAACTACCACACATGGGACGCATGGATAAGAACCCCACACCTTGGTGTCAGACTTTATACCACAGTATCAACCCTGACCTCCTTTCTAGGACTCTGGTGCCATACATAAATCTAACACTTTGCTGAAAAAAAAAAAAAAAAAAAAGTGCAATTTGTCACCACAGTGTAAATGATGAACAATTTCATGCTATATAAATGTGATTTCTAGGACATAGACATTATAAAATGTTATTTCAAAAACAACCTTTTGCTGGAAATACCCAATAGCCAAGCTTTGCAGTACTTCAGTGATTTATAATTTTCTGATGTTTGCTCAGATTGTAATTCCAGGATGCCTTTTGTGAGATGCTCTCTGCCTTGAAAATAGCCATCTTAAACCCCTAAATGATCTTGTTTGTGGTGTGCATACAGTACATCATAGTCCAAAGACATTTCTGTCCATTTTTTAATCTATAGTGTTCTTCAAAATGTGATTATTCCAATGATTGTTGAAACACAAATACCCACCACCCAAACATTCAGGAATTAATCACAAAATCAACACAGACAACAAATTGTTTTAAATCCTTCAAAAATCTAATGTTAAAGGTCCTCCACAAAAACTGGTGCGCAACAATGATCAATGAATGATTAGACTTGTTTAATTCAAATTATTATGCTGAAATTAAATTAACCTCCATGTTACTGCAAGTGTTTAGTCTCTGTCAGTGGTGCAGTGTGGCTGTGGGGAGTGTGGAATGGAGGTACTGGCTGGATGATGAGTGACACCCTGAATGTGCATTCCACTTGATTTGCTCAGTGCTTCAATTCACTGATGGTAGTCCTTTCATCCCATTAGCTCCAAATTCCTATAACTGGGTCTCTAAATGCATGGGCCCCCATATCAGGGCCGGCCCCTGCTGGGAGGGCATATGGGCTGCTTTGTTGGCAGGAAGGGAGTGTGTGTGCAGGGTCCACCAATCACTGCCCTCGCCTGGGGAGTTAAACAAATTGATTGGCAGGCTAGTGGCGGCCAGTTCCAGACACTGTGGTCCCTATTCATCTCAACACAGAGCACAGAAAGCTCTGTAGTGAACCAGCTGAAAGGCCTGGCCTGAGGCGGACTTAGAGGAGTCTTAAAGGGGTGTATCTTATTCTTTAAACATACACTGACAAGGGGAGTATCTTATTCTTTAAACATACACTGACATATTTTGTTACAGCACACAACAGAGCCTCACATCCTTGAATTCACTCCCAGTTCAAAGAGGATCTTTGGAATTCAACTGTGTAACTTCAGCAGTGAGCTCGGAGAAGAATTAGGAATTTAGGGCCACTTTTGGGCGCTACAGCAAAGGCAAGAAGTGTGTCTTTCAAATGTTTCAGCTTTTATTTGAGCCTTTGTTTTTTCACAGAACACTGACAGTGTCCTGTCGTTTTTTTCTGGGCACACTCTGATTCATACATGTACCCCTTTACTCACAGTACTGTCTTGTAGTATCCAGTGGGAGTTGTACAACCACAGTGTTTCAATGGGTATGTTTCTATCCAAATGTTGCAAAGTTGCAAAAAAAGTGAGGAAAAAAAATGCAAGTAAAGAAAGTGCCAGTAACTCTTAAACGCACATGCCTCTGATAGCCTTTTTCACTGCTGCATCACTCTTATGGCATACATTTCAGAAAAAATACATATTTGAATGCTGCTGTAGAAAATCTGTCAAAGATGGATTCTATGAAAAGCTACAGAGGGACAGTTTCATAGCCAAAACAGTTGTACCAATCCCAACTGCTGTTAATGGTTGAGTCAGTGGATTTGCTCTTTTTTGGAAAGTGGCTGATGTCGTATTCAAACTTTGCACTTGAATGCTAGTCTTTCACTTTCACTCACACGACATTGCAACAGCTTGAACCATTTAATAAGTACTGATGAGGTTTTCAACAGGAAAGCTAATTCAGTCTTTACAAGTTGTAGCTAATGTCTTTATTGTGTGAAATTGTTCATCAATTACATTGTGGTGCAGAAAAATCATTTTGACTAATAATCATCTTATCTAACGTATAATCATGTAGTTTAAGATGTTAGTCATTCATAAGGGGTTCTTGCTATGGGTGCATTCATCCCGAACTGTTTGGTACGGGATATTTGGGTATGCGACTTCCTTGATTTGATACACCGTGTGACCCAAACAATTACTGTCATAACAGCCTATTTATGTAGACATACTTGCATGAGCACAATAGAATTTGATTTTTGGAGGTTTTGGCTGTGCAGTTGTTGTGTATCAGGTGTAGCATGCCAGTCAGCTTAGCCTGGTTGGCCAGGTTAGCCGAGCACATGTTGGGTTAGGGTTAGTAATGTTGCTGCCATCCAAATAGAAAACATAGAGACTAGAGCTGGAGGATCCTTCCACAACATTTAGATTTGCTGTATAGTTTGTTAGAGCGATAATGGGCAAACAAGATAAGTGGATCAGATGAAAGATGTCTAACAACATTTTTGTTGATTAATGTTACCAGACAAAAACAGACTGGAAGGCGATTCCATCTCCCCCAACATGTTCTCATCCCAGGTTGTCAAATGCCAACACAGCTTTGTCACGCTCCTCTGCGTGTCATACCTATGTACCCTTGAGCTTCTGTATGCAATGTGCAAAGCTGTCCCGCCAGAAAGCCTCTCTAACATCTGGCTAACATCTGCTGTGAAACACTCACAGTCTGGTTAGGTTTAATTATCAAAACTATTTGTTTGGTTTTAGGAAAAGATTGTTGACTTTTGCTTTCACATGGGACATGAACGCGGAGTCCTGGGTGGAAGTCAAGTGTATGACCCACCAACCTCCACCCCTCTAAAGATTTTGTTACTCTCTCTACTACATTTGGTGAAGCAGGTGCTATGTGCATCCAGTACTTCCACAGATGGGTTACACTGGAGTTAGCTGAAAGCCTGGTGTGTCTCACACAGACACTAGTGGGTACCTTGTGCATTTGTGTGAGACGCTGAGCGGCCTGACAAAACGTCAGTATTTGATGGCCTGGGAATGAGAACACAGTTTTCAGGCAACCTTTCACTACATATGCTATTTTTTCAATTTCTTTTGTTTTCCCTGCTGTACCCAACCATGACCTCAAAACTACATACCAAACCATGAATTCTGTGTATCATTACAACCAAGTTCTTCAGTAATTCATCACATCTGCATCTCCTTCCAAATCAGCTAAAGACCTAACAAGAAAGCAAGTACATAGTGAAGAATCAACACAAGCCAAAGGAATTCGACTCAACAGTTACTGATGCAGGTTACAGATCTAGAAAGTATTAGTAAATGAGATATGCACCATGTCTAAAGCCATTAGTTACTACTTTTGATCACTTTATAAAGGTTGCCTTCAAAGAAAGTGATAGCATTTAATTTTATTTTTTCACTTCTGTGGTGCTCCTCTAATGGCACTCCAATAGGCTAACACTGTGGTTGTGTAGCATAAACAAGCCTGATGAAAACCCAGTCAAATAGGAGTGGTCATCTGTTAATGCCAAGGTGAATGGCTCAGTGCCCACACAGATTAAGCAGGCCAGCAATTAGCCAGGGCCAGTCAGCCAGTGAGACACCAACACATGGACAACAACTACAAAAGGCCAACCAAGCAGAGCATACTGGGCAACATGGTCGGGCACGGACAAATGTGCACACGCGCGCACACACACACACACACACACACACACACACACTGAAGCCCAGATGCTAGGCACTAATCCCTGAGTGATTGTTGCGTTATGTCTTTTGTTGGGACTGTTTATGACGCTCTGTCATGCCTCTGACTGCATGCAGTTAGCATTCACACACTCAATCTCATGAAGCGTGACTTCTGACACTGACTGAATTGATTTTTCCTCCCCACCTTTTTATTTCTTTTTCTTTGCAATTCACTGTGTCGTTTTGCCAACCTGAATGAAAGTGGGTGTTATGGAGGCCTTTGTTGCCTCTGCTGTATTGAAAAGGTTCTGGACTCCTTCCAGTGGATGCAGAAAAGCTCCCTTTCAGTTTACTCAAATATGATCTCTGTGCACAGCGTCTTTGAGAGTGAATGAATCCAAACTGAGGGAGACAGAGAGTGGAAAGATGAAGGGAAGACTGAGTACAGGAGGGGGCATGCACGCGCACACACACACACACACACACACACACGCTCTAGCAGCTCTCATATTTGTGACAAACATGAAAGATGGTTCGTGTGTATGTGTGTGTGATGTGACACTGCAGACACACACTCCTGCACACACTCATTTCCATTTTCAATTGGTTCTGCTTGAAACAAAGAATGTGTGAGACAGTGGTGGTTCCAGGATTAGTAACTTGGAGTTTAGCTCAGACCTGGGGGCCCAGGCCCCAGTAATCTGGGGGAAATATGGTTGCTGTCTCACCCTCTGTCCAGAGGCGGGGAAAATGTGCTGGTAGAATGAGGGGTGGAGCTCTATTTAACTGACCCTCTTAGCTGATCACTACACAGTATTTATTTCATGATATGAACCCAATAATATGATAAGTACACCTACATTCTGTTACTATGTGAACAAACATTTCTGGGCTCACACTAAGGCAGTTACAGGACAGGTTAACATAGAGGTTAAACTTTGAAATGCATTTCTGCACTGAACAAGGATTGTGGATTTTGTTTAGTAAGGGATCTTTAAATGACCAGTATGAACAAGAGGAATGATTGCAGCAAGTCAAAACTGTTCAAATGTTCATGTGACTATTGGTTTAAGATTGACTTGAAAAATTGTGAACCTATGATTTAAATTTGAACATGACTGACCGATGGCAAGTTTTATTTATTTATTTATTTTATTTTATTTTTTTTTATATGTAACAGAAAACATACCTTTTGAAAAAGGTCTCTTTAGTGGATAAAACTTAAATTGGCAGTTTTGAATCTGCACTGTGAATTTCATCTCAGTCTCAAGTGCAATTTATTTTTTATTGGACATCACACTGAAATTAATGTTTAAATAATAACTAATTATTGTCTGGTTGAATTTTTGCTCAGTGTAATTATTTTTCCATTCAGCTGTTCAGCAGTCACATGGAAACTCAGCTACTGCAACCTCACTTTACAGGAGACACCTTATCTTTCTCAACAAATAACAGAAAGTGTGTGTGTGTGTGTGTGTGTGTGTGTGTGTGTGTGTGTGTGTGTGTGTGTGTGTGTGCAGACCCAGCTGCCAATGTTGGCCCTCTACAAAGCACTGACCTGAGTGACATCAAGCACCAGTATGAGGCACATTATCCACCTCAACAAACAGACCCCCTGAATTACGCTCTTTGTATCTTATGTACTGTGTTCATTTCAAAGGAAGAGAGAGAGAGAGAGAGAGAGAGAGAGAGAGAGAGAGAGAGAGAGAAGGACATATAAAGCACAAGTCACTTTGTCACAGGCGGCATATACCGAAATGATGTTTGGTGACTCTAAGACACCAGCAGCAATAGTAAACAAGATAAAAATAAGGTAAATAAACAAGATAAATATGATTATGTCATTTCTTCTATCTATATATAACAAAGAAAGGCACTTGAATGTAGCAGGTTAACAGTGACAGTGCAATACTGTACCACAAATAAGAGTTAAAAACAATACTGATTTGTGAGCACAGGGGTCGTCTTTCTCTATATAGTACATATAAGACACCTAAGCATGTAAAGTAAATTGGTAGCAGTTCAGTGTAGCAGGGATTGCATGATGAATGAGGTACTTGTTAATAAAAAATTGATACAATGTAGTATGTTGATTTTATATCACATATGTAATATGTATTCAGTCCTCAGCAGCTATGGTAGGGTGGGAGTGATGGAAGCCACAGCTCTGGGGAAGAATGTATTCCTGTATCTCTTCTCCAGATGCAACGGGACAAACAGAGTGTGACCTGTGTGGGTTGAGTCCGTGATGATATTGCTAGCCTGGTTGTGTAAATGGCTAGCAAACACTGTGCCCAGGTGTGGGAGCACAGTTTCCACAATCTTCTATGTCGTTTTTACCACCCAGACCAAGTCCTTCTGGTTCTTGGCATTAGACACCTTGCTGCCTGCATGATTATGAACACCCATCTACAGGATGCATATCTAAGGTTGTAGAAACACATCTGTCCCTGTTTGTCCTGTTTTAGAGTACATATATATCTATATCTACAGTATAATTTATATCAGGGTCCTAAGAAACATCACTGCACTAAGGAGTAATTGTAAAGTCAAGACTTAAGTGTTGAGTGTTTTTTTTTTTTTTTTTTAACCTGGTGCTCGTTTACGTTGTTTCCTTGTCCAGACCCAAAATATGAGGAAATATCACATCCACCCCCACCCACCATACCTTTGACATCCCCTCCTCTGTCACTCTCCATTGTAGTTGCATCATCTGCTAAATCAGGGTTGGGGAACCTCAAGAACCATTTCAGTTTTTCTAAGATCCTTCGGCAACTTACTAAACTTTACTGTAATAATTATCAAACACATCTATCCAACAATGCAATGGTTGGAACTGCTTCTCTTTAGTGAGGTGTCTGATGTCAGATGGTAGTGATGATGATGCTAAGTGCAGCTGGCTTTCCAGGTTTGGGTGAATCAGTCTGGAGTGGAACTGAGTCTTTGCAAGACTTTGCGAGTCAGTTTTGAAAACAGCTGCTCACAGTTGTAGGTAATTCCAAACAGAAATAAAAACTTAAGTGCACGTCCCCCCAGAGTGGAAAATCATCCGAACACAACGCTGGACATTGCTTTGCAGCTCAGTGATTTCATGTTGTGGGTGTGTGTGTGTGTGTGTATGTGTGTATATATATATATATATATATATATATATATATGTATATATATATATATACATGTATATATATACATATATATACATATACGTATATATATATATATATATATATATATATATATATATATATATGTATATATATATATATATATATATATATATATATATACATACATATACATATATATATATATATGACTTTTTTCATCGCTGCAAGCATGTCCCCTTGGATAAAAAAAAAATGTCCATTTCCCTGAACCTCTCTGCATCTATTTTCTTTTTCTTGACAGTTATCACGACACGTTATTAATAACGTAAATGCTATGTGCGTTGAAAACTGTCTTGCGGGTCATATATAGCCTGGAAGCTACCACAATGCTAGAATATATTTGCTAAAATGCAAATAGTAGTATTTGCACATTGTCACTTAACTTCTGCTGCTTGACGTCAGGGAGTAACAATCCTTATGAAATTAACATTAGCCACAAAAAGACGGAGGGGCAGCAACAGATCCATGAGCAGGAGCGGGAATTGAGCTACTCTTAGCTGAGCTACTGGCTAGCACCGATGTAATGTTAGCGTCACCATCGTTAGCTGAGCTGCTGGCTAATAGCACCAATGTAGCATCGCAATGTCGTTTTTTTCCGAAAGCAGATTGTTGTTTGAGTTGTTCGCTTCATATTTCCTTCATTTCCTTCTTTCCGTCATTAATGTAATTATTGACTTTGTTATCCAGCAGGGCAAGCAGGCAAGCAGGTAAACCACAGGTGACATCTATTTTCCAAGGATGGCGTTGGCAACGTATGACCTGCCCTACTTTGCCTCTGATTGGCTTACCCTGACATTCTTACCCAGCCAACCAACGAAGGCAACAACAAGTAGTAGCCAATCAGAGGCAGAGTAAGGTGGGTCATGCCTTTGCCATCCTAAGAAAAAATAATTGCAGCACTCTACTAAATGGTGCGCATTAGAGGGGATTTGTAAGTGGGTATATGCAATGCCGCCTGAAAATAACCGAAAATAACTGAAAATAACTGTCTCTAACCAATGGTTGAGTTATGTTCGCTTGGAACCAGTTAGTAAAGTGTATGACTAGAAAGCAGAATGAAACACTGCATATTGTTCAATATCATTAAAAGAAGGGGATAACGATGCAAATTTTTAAATAGTCTCTCCTGGAAGCCATTCACAGTGCGTTTGGCTGCTTGTAAACAGTGACAGAAATAGTTGTGTCAAAAATGAAAAAAGAGAGCTGAAAGAGAAGTTCGAAACCTGGCCCTTCTCATTTCTGCACAGCTCACCAAATACTGCATGAAATCGGGGTGAATATCAGATTGTCAGGAAGTTACTGAAGTCATCATACTCAACGTCCACAATCAAATGTGGTAAAGTTGTCATCACAGTCATGGTGAGCCACTGACTTCTTGTCTGCTCTTATATGTATATTCATGCATGAATACATAAAAAGCGAAGCTGTGACTCAGCGCAGACTGCAAACACCCTGCAGTGTTTGAGTACACTTGTATATTTGACCGCTGTCAGACAATGTGTGGGAGCTCTCTGAGAGAAGACAAACAGCATACAGGTGGATTTGCAGTTTTCAAGGGCTTCTTTATCTAGCACAAATGTTTGACTGCCATTCAGCATGCTTATGTAACTTGGCCGGCCACCTCAAGGGCTCCAGTAGAAATGATAACAAGACTAATATACACCATATCTGTCGGTGATTGATGAGTTGTTCACACCAGGGACAGTCGTTACCCCCTCTGATGTTTGTCCACACTTTTCAAAGCAAATTTCATTTGAAAGAACAGAATGCACCTTCACAGTCTGTTATGGTGAGACTATAATCATGCTGGACACTTTTGAAATGCCTTCAACCAATTTAAGCTATTTTTTTTTACAGCAGTTCTATCACACTTATAGGTGTTTAAAGCAAAGCTGTTTTTATATCAGTTTTAGAATGATATCTATTTTATTATTTATCATTAAATATTTGTTGATTTGTCAACATGTCTGATAGGGCTGAAATTTATTCCTGAGTCTTGAAAAAATGTGCTTTTGGAGATGACAGCAACACAATGTATGTGTTCAGGCCCCACCTTCAGCACTGACATACAGCATACTCAAAATCTATGCTGTCTATTAGGGGCACATGAGGAAGGGTTATGGAGAAAACAATGCTTTGACATATTTTACTTAGATGCATTTTTTTGTCTAAAATGCACACATGCATTCTGGGATTTATATGTAAATGACTCTCTACAGGTAAATATTGTTTAATGCACCCAAATAGTTATCATTGTAAATAAATTTAATACAAATCCACATATGACAAAAAAGGTTTAAAAATGTATCTCTGATGTGCACACAAAAAGTTCTGCTCTCCACAGGCAAGTGAGAACTGTCCTGTTGTGCATAATTACATATGTTTGAGTTATGAATAACTTAGGTAGCTAGCTAATGGATGATCCTCGGTCAGCTTTATATAACTAACCTGTAAGCTAATGCTAGTACAAAATGCCACATCACTAATTTAGCGAGTATTCATAACTCAAACATATTTAAGCACACACAGCAAGAGAGTTATCACTTACCTGTGGAGAGCAGTCACCATGCTGACCTTCTGGCAGCTGTTTGGTGTTCATTTTTTTCTCCTCTTGTTCTAATTCATAACTGCAGAGTGAGCAGATGTAACGCTACCTGATTGCATTAATTCATACACTTGAATCTACACTTATGTGACTGGTTGAAGTGGAAAGAGCCATCTGAATTGCTAAAGATGAAACTGTTTTTTTTCTAAATTTAGAAAGGGATGTTGTTATAGTCTGTGTGATTATGATCTGTTTTTTTCTTTCTGTGTGGTTGTTTGTGTTTTTTGTAACCTTCTCTCTGTCTGCAGTGGAGGTGTGGCATGGCGGTGCAGCGAGCAGACGGTGCACCTGAGGTTGATCTCCACTGATTCTCCTCACACTGCCAGATTGTCAAAGCTTTTTTGCTGAGACTTTCCAGCCATTCTTGTGACCATAGCTTCCCTGTACTCTCTTGTTGTCGTAGTCGCCAGTGTGTGGATCTTGTCCTAGTCTCTGTTTGTGATAGTTTTGAGTCTTTCTCTTCCTACCTGCTTGCCACGGTGTAGTGAATGTTTTGTTTTCTTGGGCTGATTTTGTGTTCACTGTTATTCGAGGGTTTTTGTAGTGATTTGGTTTTCTTTGTTATTGTTAATAAACCATTCGTTTTACGGCTCCCTTGGTTCTCTCGCTGTTTATCTCTTGGGTCCTGCTACAAATTTATTGATTTACCTGAATCATAACAGATGTTGGAAAAAATACCAGTCTAAAGTATGTATAAATTACAGATATCTGCATAAGGTTAGGCCAAAATATTCTCTTGCAACTATCTGAAAAATGTGTCTGAATTAAGGTATTCGAGATTTTACAGGGAGGTATTTGTGTTTCTACAGGTTTCTACATTACATTACTTGGTTATGTTCACGTCATGTACTGTACCTTTTGTATTGACTAGTAGTGGCAGTAATTGTGTGTAGTTCACTGGGTAGTGGGTGGGTTCACCGGGAACTAACGTGGTCAGGGTTAGGTGTTTTCATTCAATTTAAAGCATATTAGCAGATTAGACTGGATGAAACCTCGTCATTGCCTCTGATGGCATTTGGTCCCAGTGATCATCAATGGGCTTGAAGAGTATTAACTTCACATTACCAGCTCAGGGTGCTCTGTGTTAACCTAAAAAAATGTGAAAAGGAAAGCAAAGAGCCATCTGTGATGGGTTTTTTTTCTATACAAGTGTGACTAACTTAGAGAGCTGAATGCAAACACACTAGAACTTTGAACTCAGTGGTTTGAAGGTCAGAACCTGGTCAGGATGCTGTCAGGATGAACAGGGGCCCTCTGGGTTCAAGTGGACCATCAACAAAACAAGTGAGACACACGCACACACTACACACACACACACACACACACACACACACACACACACACACACACACAAACACAGACACGCACACTGACACACAAAGAAAGCATCAACTGAGTCATTCATAACAATTTCAGGGAGCAATGAAGCAGCAGTCTGCCCAGACAAACATTACAAATCACTCAGCGATCTGGAATGCATTTGAAATATGCGACTAGACGACTGACTGTGAACACTTAATATTTATCACTGTGTGCTGTGAACGAATCTAACTGAATCATGTATGTGTGTATTGCATTATTATTAAAATCTAAAAATAGTCATACATTTTATTTAGAGTGCTTTGTCAGATACTCCATTGTTAGGTAAATGAAAAATGACATATATATTTTCTTATTTTTGACCACATGGAGGCAGCAGAATAAGCTGTAAACACAAAATCTGACATCATTTACAGTTGTTCTTGTCAATATGTTAAATTATAATTATATTAGCTCTATATTGTGTGCAAACACACACTAGAACTTTGAACTCAGTGGTTTGTAGGTCAGAATCTGGTCAGGATGAAGAGGGGCCGTCTGGGTTCAAGTGAATCATCAAAATACCAAGTGAAAAGGAGCAATGGGGCTTCAACACACACACACACACACACACACACACACACACACACACACACACACACACACACACAGAAAATTGAAGTATTTCCACTAAGTTATTAAGTACTTCTTTTCTGTCACAACCCCCTTTTATCCCAAGAAGATGGAGTGTTGTGCAGAGGTTTAGTGCCTTATCCAACAACCCATGTGAGCCAGTAATGGTGATGATTGGCCAGTCTTGGCTGTGCAAGGAGTGATTAACAGGCCTGTCTTACAGTTTGTACAGTGTGTTGTCTGACCTCATCAAAAGACAAAAGCTGTTCTATGCCTGAAGACAGGATGAACAGCCTACCGTCATAGAGAGGGATGTGATAATCAAAATAGTCAGCTGTCACTGATGAAAATAGGTATTCCAGCAATTATTGCACATCCATGAAGTTAATGCACATTGTCTATAAATCATTTCATAGCTCAGGGCCAAAATATATTTTTGACATAATTCTCCCTTATGAGCATGTAAGATATGTGCATCTGATTTTGCTTTTCATCATACAAATGTTTTAATTGATTTAAAGAAATTTTAAGAAAAATGGCAAAAGAAAATAAATGAAAGCTTGTTTCCATCCAGTATCATTATGTGATTATTAAGAGTATGTTCATTGAAATAAGCTGTAGGTGGCTGCAATTTTCAAGTTGGAAAACCATACCATTGCAGAAAGAATGGGAGCAACACGGTGACATAATTCAAAAAGTGCCAGTCAATCCTCAATGGTGAAAAAGAATGTAGCTGTTATGGTTGGTGGCAAAGGAAGGCCAGGACCCAGTTGCAGAGATGTTGGAAACGAGGATTTATTAACCAAAAGTACAAACAAAAAAATCACCTGAACCAGCTTATAACGCATACAAGCGAGAGGAACTGGGACTCACCACTGACAGGAAAAAGGTAAAAAACAAAGAGCAAAAGTAGCAAAATAACGTAACTCAAAACTCACCAGACAACTGGGAGACTATCTAACAAACTAGTAAACAAAAGCAACTATGAAAAAACTCACAGTGACGTGAACCAAGCTATCTAAAAAAAAACACACAGGAGGAGAGAGACGAGAGACGAGCGATCTATTCAGACGAGCTGCGTTCGGCATGGAACAAGAGTGGAGCATGAGGTGGCTTAAGAAGCTGAGTTAATAGCTGATGAGGTGCAGGTGTGGCTCATGAGTCTGCTCCCCGAGTAGATCGATCCGCCTCTCCCCCGCTCCATCCTGCTGAGTGAGAGTGGAAAAGAAAAACGCAGTATCAGACATGGGAGAAAAAAAAAAAAGGAGAACACAGTGACCCGAGACCACAGCCGTCACAGTAGCAAGCACTATGAAAATGTATTAATGTGAGGAATGAAATGTTGCTGTTGATGGTGGTGGGTGTCATAACTGTCTTCTGAAAAATCTAAAAAGTAAGTACACTGTTTTCTGAAGAGGTGACAACTGGAGATATTGGAAAATGTTTAATAAAGCCAAATTGTATACAAAAATGTATGACGTTACAAGAGTTTGCTAATCATCATGTCCAAACCCCTGTTCTGTTATGTACTGTGAGGAGTTGATATACGGGATTTCTCTCTGCATGGGCTTCATAACATACAAGAGGTATGCATTCCACTAAGGTTAGATTCTGTAACTTTCAAATCCAAACTCACTGATGACACAAAAAAATGTAACCGAATGTCATTCCCGAAAGGCGTTTTATATAAAGCAGAAGAATTGATACTAAATGTATCACTTACATACAAAAGGTAACGGTTGATAGCCCAAAGAGGGGAAATGATGGCATCCTTTTCATGTGCATCATTTTTTTTTTTTTTTTTTTAAGTCAAGCAAACATTACATAGTAAATTGTACTAACTGTACAAAGAGGACAGTCATGTTCCCCTGATTTGTCTACAGTTTTAGTCAAGTTGCCTCTCATTCACAGTATGATCCCATTGGAACGTAATTACGTTCATTCATTCAACCATTCCCACATCAATGTTTCATAACTTCTTTGTAATCCACTGTGTTAAAGATGTCGTGCACAACTGCTTTTTCCAGGCCCTTGGTGGAAAAAATGGAAAGTATATGTCTTTATAAATGTATTGCTTCATTTATAAAAGAACAAAAAAGGTTCATGTGATAAATTTTGGTCTTGTGTTTTACGTGAATGGGACTTTCAGGGACTCCCTCAACAGAAATATGATAATGACTGTGGTGTCTTCGTGATTGTGGGTGCACAGTCACGTAACCTTTCATTGTACTTAACTAATAAACCCACAATAAGAATGCTGTCACCAAAACACATTTTTCCATCACAGTATGCCTATGATATACTGGTGTATCCATGACAAGGTATCAACTTGTCATGGATACACCATTTGACTTCACCAATCTAAGTACACATTTAGAAAAACAATACTAAAGTCAATCCACTGGGTCTTGAAATCCTCAGATTACAGGAGTAGATGAAGATTTTTCAGTTGGTTCTTCCAGCCAACAACAGAGAAATTGGCTGCTTTGCTACCTATGCAATGTGTGCAATGCAATTTGTACCTATGTTACCTTCGACATCTTCATATAACAATGACAGACAGCAAGGTGGGTTGGATGGTCTCCAATGCTGAGAATGTCTACCGATCTTGAGGTTGTGTTGTGTTATATAGTGACATAGACAAGTAACAGAAGAAAAGACTGGAGAACTGACAAGGTATTTCAGACAGTTCAGGAGCAGTGCTTTCTGTCAGAGAAAACAAGTCCCTTTGGTGTGGACTTTGGGCTTTGTAACCTTGCAGATGTTTTACATGCACAAAAAAGTTATATTGCACGCTAAAGGAAAATCCCAACAGAGGAGAATCTGCTCTTGGTATAATAAGGAAGAAATGCTTTCATTATATATATACAGTGTGTGTGTGTGTGTGTGTGTGTGTGTGTGTGTGTGTGTGTGTGTGTGTGTGTGCCCTGCCACTAAACAATGGGAAACAAACAGTTCCAGAGCAAATGGCGGCATTTTACAACTGTTACACTTCAGATCAGTGAAAGTTCATCCCAACCTCACGTCTCACTCTGTATTTGTGCAACCATCCATCAAATACAATAGATGCCAATAGATTTGAGGCCATGTGTTACTGTAAACCAACAGACTAGTGATGGAGACGCACTAAATGGCTTTATTGGAGTTTATCAACCTTTTCTAAAGCAGCACAGGGCTGGTTAATTATTGACATATTTGCACACTGTGATGGCTGAAACACATGGTGAATGGGTGGAAGTGAGTCGTAGCTTTGGACCTTTATGATGTGATCTTATAGGTTCCCGGCAAGCCAACAGCAAATACTGATAAGGAGTTAAAAGTATACTGGCATTCTGCCACAGCAATGACATGCTGAAGTTTTTTGTCATTGATATCCTCACTCCATTTTTACTTCTTAAAAAGCAGAAAATGGGGAAATGTTATAAATACAAATGAACGACAACCAACTCTTGTTGGAAGCCAACGTTGATAGCGACTGAGTACGCTGCCACCGCCTCTGTTAGAAAATGTCACTAGGGCTACAGTTATCGGACAGAACATATGTGGTTACCTTGATCCATTTTACATCAGTGTTGAGGGAAGGATAATGATGCATGTAATGTATAATCTACCAATAACCCTGATTCTGCATTTTATTTTATTTTTACATCATTTATAATCTTTGTAGTGACTAGGACATCTCCAGCACCAGTGTTTGAGCAGAGTCGTCACTTGTATATGTTATACCTCACATCCCCCATTTGCAAACATACAAAGGCGTTGTTGAAAGCCGAAAAGAGGCCACTTCACCACACAAGTGTCCTGACCTGACCCCCGTCTCTTGCTGGGAGACTATATGGATGACATTCTCAGCACCCGTAAAACCCCTGCTTTGTTGCACCATGCATTAGACTGCTTACAAGATGGAACACGTTAACTGTTCAGTGATGTGAAATAATAACTGATAATTTGTAAACTCATATTTTATTCATTAATAAATAGGCAAATAAAGTATGATATCAAATGAATGTGTATGCAGCCAGCACACAGGTCCAGGACATGTTTACGTCATACAAGAGTGACCGCAGGATGAAACAACTAGTGTAGCCTTGTCAAATGTAAAAGCATATGTCTCCCAACAAGGCCAAAGCTAAGGTGTTTTTGGTCAGAAAATAGCTTCATTGCTAACTTCTCTTGAAAACCACAATATTTTATTTTCTGTTTCTGTACGTTGCAATATATATATATATTTTTTTTCGATTGGGCTAGGCTAACAGCTCAAGTGTCCTGTTTATGTATAGTCTGGTGCATTAGACCTAAGTGTATATTTGGGATTGTTGTCATTGTTAGAGTAGCATGTATGCATCTGCATTTGCATCTGATTGCTTGAATTTGAAAATCTTCAGTCTACAACTGAAGGAAACTTAATGGTTTAATTTCAAGGTTGTAACATTTCAGGATTGTCCTATATAGTCTGGTGGCTGGCTTTTGGAGGCTGCCAGGCATCCAGCGCAGACTCCAGGAAGTCACTGGTCATGGCCAAGAAAAAGTCTGACAGACAACCACTTGTAAAACTGAGAATTGTACGAAGCTAACCATCTGCTGGCTGTAACTTCATATTTAATGTACAGATATGACTTTTATATTGATCATCTCATCTAAAGCATATTTTCCAAAATGTAGTGCTATTCCTTTGAGAACTGAGCAGCCATTTTCATTCTTAAGACATCAAAATTAGACCACGAGAGTCCCATGAGATCAGATTTGCTTTCACATACCAAAATGGAGTAATGCTGTTGATCTAATATTCAAATTTAGAATTAAACAGGTTATGTGAGAAGACAACGGTGACGAGTGTGAAAGTCAGGGGACCTTTAGGGCTTTGCTTGGATGTTCCTTGACCATACTTGAAAAATCGCCATTTTAGAACACCTCTTCAGCGGCACCTGTCAGAAAACCCAAACAGGGCTAACCATTTGAGTAGTCTATTAGGGGACAATAATAGCTGTATTATAAAGAGAGGTAGTTGGCTGGTTGAATAAAGAGAAAATATCAAGAAAGAAAGAGAGCACTTTACCTTCACAGCTCGTGGACAGAAGTGGAATTCAGGAGTTAGCATGCAACAACAATCAACACAATACTAATAAGCATCAAAATGGGCAAGCAGTGAACATGATAAAAGACAGATTGGTTTTAGATCAATAGTGCTATTCTCACTGATAGAACCTCTCTACTTTTTACAAAGTAATGGATGCATGGATAGTCACACAAATGGATGGAAGAAGGGATGGATGGACAGGCCGACAGACAGACAAATGGGTAAATGGATGAATGTTGGTGGAGTTGACGGTATAGAAGCAGATGCTGGCTGCAGCCTCTGTTAGTGGAGGCCCCTTGCTGTTGATGTCTTGTTAATAAAGACCTTCTCCTTCAGGTCACTTCAATCGCCTGCCATGTTTTGTCTCGTAACCCCCCCATCAACACACCATTTCAATTATACTGCTTCCGCTTTTATTCTTGTTTTTTTTTTTTTTTTTGCTTGTATGCGTGTGTGTGTGTGTGTGTGTGTGTGTGTGTGTGCGTGTGCGTGTGTGTGTGTGTCCTTACTGAAAGATGGGTTTTAATTTGTGTTTTTGTCCTAATTTAGTGATTTTGATCAATGGAGCAAACAGCCACAAAACCACAGCTAGAATATCTCGTATCTGTGATTGTACCTAAAAAGATACTACCACTGAAAAATGTGGCTGAAAAGCATGCTCGTAGCAGGTCGTAAGTTTGCAGCCATGCTAGAAGCTTTTTGAGACTATATTTCGGGACATCATGTACTCAGTTCCACCATCTAAGTTTCATATGTGTGACCTCAAGGTCATCAAAAATAATGTTTCCATTATCTTTCCAGCAGGTCGGTCTTAACCTCACTGAATCTTTTAAGCCTAGAACTTACAATCACAGCAGCTCTCTCCTTCCTCTCTAACACATTCTCACTTCCAATCGATCCCATACGGACGCTTGGTCAAAAAAAAATCTCCCTCTTCTCTCTATGCACTCTATGCATTACCTCGTCTGCTAAATGACAAATTGTAATTGTAATATGGTCAGGATCCCTTGGCATCACTTTTTAAAGTACTGGGTACCTCTTTTGTGACATTTTCAAAGTTCAGGGCTCTGCTATCAAATTAGCAATAGGTTCAGGTTAGGTTTTAAAAGATGGTATCATAAGCTTCTCTTTGCTCTTTGCTGGGCATCCTGGCACCTCTCACTCTGCCCCTGGCTGTCGGTGCCTCATTCCAGATGCTTGGATCTGGATTCAGCCTTTTCTTTTGTTGCCCTTGTCTATCTCTGCCTCTGCGTGCTTGTTCCCTTTCTCTTACCTGAGTGAATGGTGTGCTTAAGTTTTGTCCATTTTGTCTCTGTCAAGTCTATTCTCTTTACAGGTCTCCATGGTAGAGAGGAGGTTGTGTGGCTCTTATCTATTTGACAATGCCTGAAGTTTGTCAGCATCCTCCCAGATCGATATGTTTCATATTTGCTTACAATTTATCTAGAATTTTGCCATTCTTATTTTCTATACAGTGATTTTACTATGTTGGTGAAATCTGTTGCATGTCTGTCCATCCTGGAAGAGGGATCCCTGCTCTGTTGCTCTTCCATTTTGGCTCGGTCAAAGGAGTTTTTCCTTATCTGAACTGGGGGTCTAAGGATTGATGGTGTCACATGCTATATCTGTGATTTGTGATGCTGGGCTATATACATATACTAGTTGTTGAGATACTTTGTGTCATATGGGTCCAAAGTAGTGGACCAAAAAACACTGCCATTCCAAGAGCCATGTCAGATTTTAAAGCACAATTTAAAATATGTACTTTTCAAAATCATCTGTATAGTACTGTGAACAGGTTTGATAAACACCGGCCCTACCAAATATATTAGTGCTTATGCAGCATTGGAGTGATAAAGAAAAAAAAAATCACCAAATTACAGTTTCCTACACAAGGTTAGTGTTCTGGAAGGTGCAAAAGACAAGCAGGTGCAGTCTTTTAACTGTGGTCTATCTCTGAGCTATGTTTCCACACAGCATTGTGTCGGACCTTTGTGTCTAGTCTTAATGATGGGCCTCTCAGCTCCTATGCACAAACAGATACATACATCTTCAAGATAGCCACTATATTGCTTTCAAAACAATGGCACTTAAAGACGTGTTCGATAATCACTGCCTTCCTTCCCTTGAGTTTCAATAGAAATCTGCTTTTAGAGTTGGCTCAAGTGGCTGTTTCTTAAGTGCTCAAATAAACATGCACATCTTTCAAATCTCTGTAATCACTAATCATCCTCTGGAGGACAATATAGGCTTAGTATTTAGTAATAGGTGCTATATTCAAAAATTGGTCAGTCTCTGCTGGGCCTCAGGCTTTGAGGCAATGAGAGGCCTCAATGAGAGCCTGTGAATACTTCTTTGAGTCATAATACTTCTTTGAACCATAAACAATTGTCTACACACACACACACACACACACACAATCATATATATATATGTGTGTGTGTGTGTGTGTGTGTGTGTGTGTGTGTGTGTGTGTGTGCCTAAGTCTGTATGTGCGCAAGTCTGTCCATCCCTTAAATGCTTAATCAACAACACCTCGCAGCCTCACATCACAGCTTTAGTGCTATCAGACAAACAGAAAACAGACACGGGCTGCACACACATACGGCTCCCGCCACTATTGATTTTTAGTTAATGTACAACTGCTGGTTGAGCCCAGAGTCAACAATGAAGTTCATTCATCAGGGTGTCCAAACCAACAATTATTACCAACATCAGGAATGTGGATGTATGCTGGAGGATCTTAGGGCCTCAGCACAAGGCTTTTAATCTTCAGTGATGCAAAACACATGGCTTTAAAAAGTAAGTCACTTTCATGATAAGAATCCAATATGATGCTCAAACCTTTTCACAGTGCAGTTTTCTGTGTCTTTTTAGAAATGAGTGTCATTATGTTGAAACAGTGTCTTGACACTGGGTAGGAAAAGGAAGTAGAAGCTGTTATCTAATTAGGATCCTGGTGTCACTGATCCTGGTGAAATTACAAAACTACGCGTAGAGAGCAGGAAGGAGCTGGGAAGACTTCAATCTGTCATCAAGATATGGTGCAGCTTTTTCAGCATGGCTGATGCATGATCATTTGAAAACAACAGGCTGTGGCTTTTCTCCCAATTCCTCGAACTTTTCAGCCGTTTGACAAACATTTGGCCTTGCCTCTGTAATAGTCTGCATTTAATGAGTATTGAGATGGGACTGGGGGTGAAAGTGATCTGAGATGGACACAAACCCAGTCTGTGCACACTTTCGACCATCTGTCTGCTCCTCTTCCAGGCAGTCTGTGCTCCTGTGGAGTGGCTGGTGATGTTGTTCACTAGGACTCTGCTGCTGCTGCTCGATATGGTTGCCTGACTTTTGGTCTCACCTCAGTGCAGTGCCTACCAGTGGTGCTTGTGGTTGGTATCTTTATGGTCTCATGACTTTGCATTCCTGTAATGTTTTCACCTCCAGACATGAACTGAGTCCAACCGATTGGATCTCCCTGATCCCATGCTCCTGTTAGGATTACACCTACATCTAATAACCACTACTCTGTGCATTCTGTCTTTTCAACTACAAATAATCTACTCATAGGCTTCTGTAGTAACTCCAGTTCAGCTAAGACCCTTATTCCAGTTGTCTTTGCTCTACTTACCTGAATGCACCTAGGTTAACTGGCCATGGTGAGAGTATTGCAGCTGTTCGCATAATCTCACTTGTTTTCCTCTTAGTTTTGGTTCTTTTTATCAGGATTTTTTATCAGTCCACAATCATGTATTATTTCACTTACAACCACTCTGATCCTCTATCCATCTCGCCCTTGTATCCATCCCCCGTGTCGAGTGTTTCAAGCAGCTTCTGAAAACACATTTTTATTGGTAAATGCTTTTATAGATCTCCCTTGAATTTTTTGTTGTATTTGTTGTCTGGCCTGTCTCTAATTGTAGTGTATTTTATAGTGCTGTCAATCGATTCAAATATTTAATCATGATTAATCTCATGAATGTCACAGTTAACTCGTGATTAATCGCTAATTAATTGCGGATTTTTATCTATGGGCGGCACGGTGGCGCAGCAGGTAGTGCGTGTGCCTCACAGCAAGGAGGTTGCTGGTTCGATCCCTGGGTCAGGCAGGGCCTTTCTGTGTGAAGTTTGCATGTTCTTCCCGTGCATGCGTGGGTTCTCTCTGGGCACTCTGGCTCCCCCCCACAGACCAAAAACATGCTCATTAGGTTAATTGGTGCTATTTTAACTAATAGATCACCATGAAACTTCCACAGTTAATTACTTTAAATAAATGTACACATCTATTTATATTTATTGTAATATATTTGTTTTACAAGTTTTCTGGAATATTATGTCTACATATGCAAATGATTCATTAGCAAATTGGAAATGTACTAGAACAGAAATCTGAACACATTGTAAAATTTCAGACACTTCAGACAAAATAAAAATTAAGACATAGCAGTGAATGGGGTAAAATAGAATGGAACTCATGAAACTCCTCTGCTGATTACTTAGATGACAATTACTTTTTGTGTAAAGACTTTTCTAAAATTTTATGTTACTTACCTGCATTGTGATATAGCGTAACATACTATATATTAAAATACCTTTGTTATTGTATCAACATCTGCATGTATAGCTGGCAAATCAAAAAACAAAAGTACAATTCAGTAATATTTCGACAATATTTATTGTCAGTTTTCACATTGAACTAGAAGAACTGTAAATAATAAATACAGTAATAATAAATACAATAAAATAAATAATTTCAAATAAAATAAAGACTGCATTTAAAAATAAAATACATAACAGAGAGCTTTTCAAAAAATGTGCATGTTAAAATCAGGTGTTTAATTTTAGAATAATGAAATAAAAAGTGTAGGTTTCTCTTTCTCTTACATCCTAATATTCCACTTTCTCTCGTTCAGTGGAAGAAGTGAAGTCCACTTACATTCATAATTATGTTGTGGTGACAAACAGAAACATTTCTTTGAGTGAATGAAACACTACATTTTCTGTACTACTTGGAGTCACGGTGGATGACATATGTACACAGTGCAGGACTGTTTGACCCGAATCCAGGATTCATGTCCAGACTGGTTAGGTTAGATTAGGCTTTTTGGCAATAAAAGCACTTTGGTTAAGGTTAGTGAACAATTGTGATTTTGGTCACAAAACAAGACAGTTAAACACATCGTCAATAAACATACATTCAGTATCAATGTTTATGCGAATTCCTCGAATGTTGTTGTTGTTTCTAATTGTACAAAAACATAGATTCTAGGACACAGGGCTGCTGCAAGGATTTTATTGTCAGTTTTGTGTAAGTGAGTTTGTGCATCGACCATACTGGACTTATAGATGCTTTATTTTCTGTGCAGGCATGTTTGTTCAGAAGATTCTCTGTGGTTTGTCCTGTATTGGTACTTCATATTGCTGCTTAAAATAATCATCACAGTCTCCGAACATATGAGACATGCTGGTTTTGAACTGCCCATGGGAAGAATGAACAGAGGAATATAACCATTCTTGATGAAAAGGCTGGTTTTTGCTGTCGACTCCATTTGTAGTCTCTCATCTCTCCCTTGTGTGTGTGTGTAATGTTATCTCAGTCACTGACTCGAGTCGCAGTGCTTATCAGGATGCACAGTTTTGATTGACTGAGATGATTTATGATTGGTATGTGCATTTCCTGCGCTTCTAAACCAGTACCATAAAGGATAGAAAGGCGACGTTGGTTAAAAGCGAAATGCTCCATCAAAATGTAATAATTCTCAATAATTCATTGTTATGGGCAGCAGCACACATAACTAGCATGCAGGGATACTTGCATAACAAAAAAAATCTGAAATTCGTAACATCCAGTTGTTTCAATGTCTTTCAATACCAGACAACATATGGTGGATAATGTGAATGAGATCACGCAGATAGTTCGCACTGTGAAGCTGTTACAATCCAGCAGATGAGAGCAATGCAACTGCCATAAAACTCAACAGAAGAAGTAGGCAGCAGCAGTGGTGGTCGTCAGTCATCAATACGCATTCAATACACAATACACATGCTTGGCAGCATCCTCTGTATATGACTGTTAGTCCAAATATTCAGTACAAGCAATCCAGCTTATCATAGCAACATTAAGGTGGTTAAACTGACCTTTCGTTAAACTCCTCTTTTAAACAGCAACTGTCCAATCATAGCTTAGTAACTGTAACTAAGCACATGGAGGCCTGTCAAGCTTTGCATTTTTCTACAGGCTGATTAACTGAAGCTGAGGAAAACAGAACTGCATCACATGCATGCGTCGGCATCTGCAGCTACTCGTCTGTGCTCCGCCTGAACTGTGATCTTAAACCAATCTTTTATACGTTTTAAGTGACTTTTAACTATCTGCTGGGACCTCAACTGTTTTTACTTATCGGCACTGACTGGATTCTGTCTTTTAATCACTGAATGTGTGAGCAATGATGTTTTTTATGAACACTACCTGACTACCCTCTAGGTGCTATGCCGGAGACGCCCCCTCGATCACGGAATCTGTAAAAGGATCAGGTTCCCGGCCAGCAAGTCCAGCTCAAGAGCTGCCTCTCTTTCGGACAAGCACCAGCGACTATGCACTCCCTCACTGGAGGACACCGATGCAACTCCCACAGCAACAACCGCCTCAGCGGCTCCCCAACCTCCGTCTCGCCACAGCTCCACCGACCAGGGTGCTTCGACCGCTGTGGCTGCTCTCCCACCACCATCGCTCCTCCATGGTCTCACCGACCGGGGTGCTGCGCTGCTCGACCCACGGCAGACAACCATCTCTGAAGCTAATCCAACCAGCATACGGATCAGGGCCGGTGGGCTTCCACCAAAACTCTCTACAACTGAGTCTACAACTCCAGTGTGTTAAGCAGCAATCCAGAGATCTTGATAATCTGTGACTCTGTCATCAGATATTTGACTCTCCCAGGTGCTGTTACCTACTGTCTCTCTGGTGCCAAAGTAGTCAATCTAATCCAACTTGTCCCGACTCTCGTTGACCTACATCCCACTGTCAACTTTGTTTTGACGCACGTTGGAACAAATGACATAATGGACAGAAACTCCAGCAAACTACACGCAGATCTTGAATCTTTGTGTTACACAATTGAGAGTCTGGGGAAACACTGTGTGATGTCTGGCCCCATTCCAACTCTCTCTAAAAACTCTGAATGCTTCTCCTCTGGCTCAAAAACTTCTGTTCTGCTACAGGATGTAACTTTATTTCTAACTTTGACTACTTCTGGACAAACTTGAGTCTGTATAGAATGGATGGTGTGCATCCCAACAAAAAGGGAATAAAGCAGTTAACCACAAATTTTATCCAGTTCATAGCCTTTTCTCTCTGATACAAGCCACAGCATGACTCAATCCAGGTTTCTACACCTTCCCCCAATACATGTAATCCTACTTGTATGAGTCCTGCCAAGCTATGTGTCAACACAGAGCCAAAATCTGCATTTTCTAGTTTCTCGGCAAACCACCTGAAGATAGCTCTCCTTAATGTCAGATCCCTTTCTAATAAAACTTTTATTGTTAATGATATCATAACATCTCATCAACTTGACTGTTTTCTACTCACTGAGACCTGGCTTGATGAAGTAAAGAGTTGATTGAGGCCTCACCATCCAACTTCTTATTTCCACACTCTACCAGGTCTAACAAGAGAGGAGGTGGTGTTGCAGCAGTTTTTTTCAGATTCCTTATCATGGAAACATATCTCTTCTGGTTGTTATTCCACATTTGAATATCTTGCTTTTATAATGAGATCTCTGCAGCCCTGCCTAGTTCTCACAGTGTATCGTCCGCTACGACTCAAAAAAGGTTTCCTAACCAAGTTTGGTGAACTTTTATCCAAAATCACTGCTGAATACGATTCAGTTCTTATCTCTGGTGATTTTAACATTCACATTGATGTTGCTTCTGACAGCTTTGCGAACCAGTTCTCAGACATCTCATCATCGTTTGAATTTGTTCAACGAACACATAACCAGGGCCACACCCTTGACTTGGTCATTTCCAAAGGTCTCAATGTATCCCCAGCATATGTATTGAATGTGGACATTTCTGACCACTTTTGTATATTTTTCAATGTTGCCTTATTGACCAAATTTGTACCTGTCCTAACAAAAGACGGACTATCCATGCAGAGACCTTTGACATGCTTGTTGCCAGCTATATTAACTCTGACACGTCTGACACAGTCTGGTTGTAATGTGTCTTTCCTGTCCACCTGTGACAACTTGGTCAATAGTTTTAAAATGTCAGTGACCCAAATTATGGACAATATTGCACATGTAAAAACTAAAGTAATATGTGGCAGAAATAAAGCACCTTGAAGGAACAAAGACAATATTAAGGCACTTAAAAGAATCTGTTGCCAACTCGAATGGAAATGGCACAAGTCGAAACCCCAGACTGATTACATAAGTTATAGGGACATACTTTGTAAATATAACAAAGAAATTAAACGATCTAGACACCATTATTTTTCGCACATTATTAACAAAAACTAACAATTCAAAAGTGCTGTTTAACAACATCGATAGGCTGGTCTACCCAATTAGACCAATTCCTGCTGAGCTCCACTCCTTGGAGAAATGAACAAGATTTCACATATCAGAGACAATATTGTTGCTTCCTCTGTTGATGAATGTCTGCACTCTGTGTCCACTCACCACTATACTGCTAGCACTTTTTCTCAGACTCAGTCTAGTGAGCTTCTAAATGTGGTGCAGCACCTCAGCTCTGCGACATGTCGTCTTGATCCCATGCCCACAAAGTTATTTAAAAATGTTTTCAGTTGTTTGGTTGAGGATGCTCTTGGGATTGTTGAAGCCCCCCTACATTCAGGATTTTTTCAATCATCCCTAAAACATGCTTTTGTAAAACCACTGCTAAAAAAGAGCAATCTCGATCCACTGGTCTTTGATAACTACAGACCGATATCAAACCTTCCTTTCCTAGGGAAATTCTTGAAAAGGTTGTTTAGTGAGTCGTCTGATAATAATTTGCTTGATACATATCAATCCGGTTTTAGACCAAGCCATAGTACTGAAACTGCCCTGATCAGAGTCATTAATGATCTTAAGATCACCAATGACAACCATGAGCTTTCCATCTTGGTGCTTCTTGACCTCAGTGTAACGTTCGATACCGCAGACCATGCCATTCTCCTAAACTGACTAGAACACCACTTAGGCCTTAAAGGCACAGTACTTCACTGGTTTGCTTCATACCTTACAGGACGATCCTTTTCTGTGACTACTGGCAACTTTGAATTAAATCAGTTCAGCCGTTCATATGGTTTACCCCAGGGGTCAATTTTAGGCCCCCCACTATTCAATTTATATATGCTCTCCCTTGGGTCCCTAATACAACAGCATAACATCTCCTATCAATCTTATGCTGATGACACACAGCTATATATATATCTGTTTCGTCCAGAAACTTTACTCCAGTGAACAACCTCATCCAATGTATTAACGAAATCCAACATTGGATAGCAAAACATTTTTTAAAACTTAATCGGGACAAAACAGAGATACTACTGGTGGGTACTGGTTTTTAAAGGTTTCAATGGCCTGGCACCCTCCTACATTTATGACATGCTTTCTGATTACATACCTGAGAGGTCCCTCAGATCATCAAACAAAGGCCTTCTCACAGTGCCAAGAATACACCTCAAAGCAACTCATGCCTTCAGCTATTAGGGTCCCACTCTTTTGAACTCTCTTCCTCATGAAATTTGGTCAGCTCTAACAGTGTCTTCTTTTAAAACCAAGCTAAAGACTTTCTTTTTTAAACAAGCTTTTAATTAAGGTTCCCTTGTGAGAGTACTTACAGTTGTTTTGCCAAAATGAGAAACTGTATCTTGTTTGTCTCCTATCAAGCCGCCTTATTCTAATCCTGTCTGTCTTTTTACTGTGTCAGGATCCAGTATTGTATGTGGTTTATCGCGTCCTTTGTCTTCCTGTATCATGTATATGCCTGGCGTATGAAATTTGCTATATAAATAAATATTTCTCAGCTGACTCACTGAGTTTAAGCATTAGCATTAGTTATCTATACTTATTAAATCTGCTGGCGAGACATCAATTTGCCTGACAAAATCTATGGTAGTCAGCTAGAAATGAGAGACCTGCTTTTGTTTACTCTTGTGAGGAATCAAGCACCTGGTGCTTAAAAAATGTCAGTAAATTTCAACAACAAAACGAAACTTTGACAAATGAAGCAACAGTGACTGAGGAGAACAGGGCCTAGCAAAGGGTAACTTGTCTTTTACACTGCCTTTTAGCAGTGAAGCATGAGAGAGGGGATTCTGACATCTCAACATAATAAAAAACAAGTACAGGTCTTTGTCTGTCACACATTTGTCTCTCAGTCCTGATTCACCTGTCAAAGACAATCACAGAGAATTTTGCCCAAAAGCCAGTTGACCTGTGGATGGAGACAGTTAATCTGAGGCTTGACAAAGGACTCAGAAGTGCATCATCTGTCACACAGGACACTGAATCAAAGGACAGTGAGGAAGACACTTAGGAGAACAGCAAGTAAGATTGTCTTTATTAAGTCCTTGCTATATATGAGGTGAGGACCAAACACAATCTCCTGGGATTCACTTGAGTACCTGACTACAAGAGTTATGTGCACCCCTGATGATAGGTCATCCAAACTACTCCACATTTGCCACCGCACTTCCTAGCATCCTTAGCAATACTTCCACCAAGAGTGCAACTGATCAGATGAACAGTTATTTAAAAAATTGAAGGACAAAGAGACAGGCAGGCAGACAGACAGACAGAGATTCCTTCCCTTATAGCTGTGAGAAGCAACAGTAAAAGAGGATTCTTTGCATTCACAATGCAATACACTGCACCTAAACAGCTAAAAATCAGGCTTCAGGCCAACATAATGAACTTTACATTTAGCAGACAGGATGAAACGACAATGACCTCCCACATGTCAGAACAAACATATCATTACTCCAAGTACAATGCAATACAGTTCAACAGCTGTGCAAACTAGAGCATCCAAAATGACCATACAGTTGAGTCAACACCTCTCTAAAGCAAAAGCTGAACAATTACTCAACATTAGAACAATCATGAAGGTAGGATGGATTTAATGGGGGACTGTGCCTAATAAACTGGCAGCTGAGTGGACAGAAATAACCATCTCACATTGGACAAAGAATCCATTTTATGTGTCTCTTTTGATTAGATCACAAATCTGAATAGAATCTGTCTTTTTCTTGGCTACATTAAATCAGCCCTCGTCCAGTGCAGATAGAGATGGTATTGCACCTGAAGCAACTACCTAAAACACCAGAATCAACTTTGCACTGTTGCACTTTTAGATAGTGTTAGGTAACAAGTATACATAAGCTAAGACAAACACTTGAATGAATTGTGTTTATGAATTACAAGTGAGACAAATATTTGATCATCTTCACGGCTGTAGCTCATTCTGCTCCCTGGGCCACACAGATCAATGCTCTCTCACTTACACATGTCATTCAGTCGTTGATCTGACATCTGATAATGACATCTGAACTTCAGATGTCATTATCACAGGATACTGACAAGGAAAACACTCGATACACGATATTTCCACAAACTCTTCTCAGATTCAGAATTGAGATTCAGAACAACTATACCGATCCCTGCAGAGAAATTGTTTCCTGATGTAGTTACTGTTACAGTTTTCATCCTCTGTTTTAGATTGGACAGAAAGATGCAGACCAGAGAGAAGGTTATAGAAAGAACACAATTTATTAACAATAAAAATGTAGAACAAAAGGTGCATTCAAAAGGATTGGAGAAAAAAACTAAGGGAGCTCTGTTGCGACGGGTCTGAGGCAAGGCACACGCTGACACGGCAGGCAACTGAAACAGAAAAACACACCTTGAGTGGTAGTTCATAAGAGGACCATTAGCACACTCACAAGCAGAGGAGAAAGACAGTTTGTTACTCTCACTCATGAAGCACAGAATCACACCAGGAGTCAGGACTCAGGAGGAAAGAGTCGGGAGAAGTCGGGAACAATCCGGCAACAGGTAGGACAGAGCTCTCCCTTTTTAACCTGTGCCTAATCAGGGTCATGCACATCAGGTGCACTCCGGGGAAGGCGGAGCTGGCCAGGTGTACAGACACACCCAGCTAGACAGACAGGGGAAACAAACAGACAAAATCTACACTGGGGAAAATGAAAGAGGAAACACAAGGATTAGACAAGTCTGCGGGATCCTAACAGTTACACTATGGGAGAAGTCAATACTACATATGCATCTTCAAGAGACGGACGTATTTACACTTATTTAAAAAAGAAATTCACATAGCTGCCCAAGACGCATGAAATGACAGAGTCAACGGGGTCACTGATGCAACACCTCTGGGAGACACTGGAAGATGGTGGAGATGACTAGTTGGGATGTTCCATTAAAATAAAACGTGACCTGCCTAGATCAAGAGACAAAGGAGCTGACCAAAGATTGGTCAGTGATTTCCAACATTTTGACCCACAGCAAGATATCTCAATTATTACTGGTCATAATGGCTTGAGCATTGATACTGAGATTCATGGCACCCATAGTCATAATCCCTAATAACTTTGGTGAACCCTCGGCTTTGTTTAGTGCCACTATTTGACCATCACAGTCCCTGCTGTTAATCCTAGCCCCTTCGCGTTATCATGCTCCCCATCGTCTACTAGAACACAGAATACAAATGCTTTGTAAATTGTTTTATTTATGCACTGACTTTGCATGAGAACTCATACTGTGTTTGACACATTGTATAGCACTTTATAAAGCACTTTATATTTAACTGTTGTTGACTGGTATTCAACTGATGGTCGTGTAAATCGGAATATAGATTCACGAGCATTTTGTGTGTTCAACAAATAATCATAAATAAAAACAGATGTGTTTTGTTCCTGAGAGTGAGGATCCAAGTTATGCAGTGTTTTGGGTGACTCTCTTTCCATTTGGATCACAGATTTCACAGAGTTATCTTTTTCTCCAAGTGATATGACGTTAATGAAGGCCCAGTGAATGCCGAAGAGTTGAAAGTGTTGCAGCTGTAGGTCTGTAACTAGCAGGCAGATGATGCTGTTTGCAGTCTATTGTCAGTGACAAACACCTACACATTTACTGTCTTGTCTCAATGCACAAAGCACATCAGGAACTGGACGAGTAGGAGGTCTCTTTCTTTCTTTTTCCACTTTGAGCCGTCTCTTTCTTTTCTCTCCTCTCAGACTGAAAAAGAGAACTGAGGGTTTCACTGTGACAGGCTTGTCTCAGCCAGACCAAAACACACAGTGACAGAAAACACCCACTAACACTCCCAACCATGGCTAACGTGACAGCCCAGGCTTCTATTCATGCACTCACACACACACACACACACACACACACACACTTCTATGCACATTTAAGCATGCACAAATGGAGTCACAATCACCCTCACACACTCACAGTCAACACCCCAGTGGCAGTCAAAGCCTTTTTAACACATGCTTTCACTCCAGTTGATAATGTGACAAGAAGGTGATGGGGATCCCTCCTACATCATAGCCTTTTACTGGGGTTGGATACAATACAGATATGCAAGCTGTTTGTGGATGTATTCATTCATACAGTTGCAACTACTTACTCTCAAATAATTCATTGAGCACGTAAGTGGTAAATACATCTATTGTGATAAGACAGATAGTGACAACAACACTGCAAACTACCAAACTGAACATGTTTTCAATGAAAACACTTTAATCTGAAAACATTTAAGATATGAGCATTCTTTGGCTTGAACCAAGCACATTTGGCTACCAGTGCTGCAAGTGATTTTCACCTGACAAGAGTTCTTAAAAGAAGTCAGGATGTTCAACTGCCAGAAGTCTAAAATAAGATCCAAAAAGCTCATGCCAAAGAATTCTTTTTTTTGTGTAGTTAACTGAGTTTAGTTGCAAAGCATTGATTGGTTTGTTTATCGATACTGGGTATTGAAGTGCTCAGAATAAGGGTAGACTTGTTTCTTCTTGTTTCTACACAAGTATACTCCACACAGAATAAAATTGTTACTCCACTTTTTGTGAACCAATGACTTTTACATTGGAAGGCCTGCATACTAACACTGAGCTTCCATACTAAATCACATCTGGTGAGGTGGCTCTAGCACTGCCAGTGTTAAATGCCAGTGTTGATTACTTAAGTGCCACTTAAGTAATCAACTACCGAATGAACTGCCATGAAATTTGGTGCAGACATTCAGTCACCTGAGAAAGAAGAACTTTTCCTCTAATGCCACCATGAGGCTGACAGGCTTGGTTTTGAGTGAAATGGTTTGCCAACTATTGGACGGACTGACATGAAATTTAGTGCAAATATTCAGAGGATGATGCCAAATTACTTTGATGTTGCCAAGACTTTTCCTCTTGTTCAAAATTTGAATTTGTTCAATACTTTTGACCAAACACCTTTTCTGCAAGAAAATGCAGGCATTTGGTGTTCCCTTTGGAATGTTGTTCTAGTGCTGACACTGCAGCTGCTTCATGTCACCTCCAGTCATGGTCATGCAGGTGTACAGCATAACTGTTATAACCTTCTCACTACTACTCTGCTGAAGCTTCATGCCATTTGCTGCTGCAGCCCCCTCCGCAACCTACTCCATATGTGCTGAGCTTATTATATCAAACATTCATGTACATGTTTATCCAAGGAGGATCAGGTTTCCAGCAGAATCCTTATTACTGCTCAGATTTTCTCTTTAAGATTGCACTTTACTTAACAATTAGTACTTTAGTCCTAATTAGTCCTTTTAATTAGTAAGTATTGTTCAGTTTAAATATTTTGTTATGTAATATAATGTGATGTGACTTGAAGTGAGCCAGCACTGATTAGGTTTTGAGGATGTCGCCTCCCTGTTGTGACCTCCATTAGAATCAACAATGTCTATGCAGATATGTTCTTTTATTTGTTTGTTTTTTCTGTGTCTGAGATTCCTGGCTCCACTCCAGTCAAATGGAGGTAAATGCATTTTAGCATGTGCTGCTTGTGGAAGGTAGTTTAAAAAATCTTCAGCAACATCTCTTTCCTGATTCAAAGTCCCCGGATAATCCCAAGAACACCGTTTCATTGTAGTAGAAATTAGTTCCAAAGCAAACTTTTCACAGTGAGGTCTGTGGATTATCTAGAGTAACCACATTTTGCCTCTGGAAAGACAAATATCTTTAAGTATAAAATAGAGATGATCTGACTGGAAAGATACCACTAGAGGGGGAAGGAAGGGAGCAAATATTTGTATTATAATCTGGGTGAACTGACCCTTCAAATGACTTGACTTTTTTCAGTGTACAAAATAGCACGGCTGCCTCTGAAAGCTTTACATCATGTCTGTGTGACAGAGCGCTCGCTGCCCTGGCAGACTGCTTTAGTCCTAATGGTCATTACAGCTCCATCTATATGACTGCAGGCATATTGAAGTAAATTAGATGTTCCGGGGTTGACCTCTGCTGCCCTGACCTTCACCTGCTTCTCTGACCACAAGCTTTAAATCAGCCACTGCATCCCATTCACAATACTGACCGAAGGTCCTGAAGAAAGGCCAGTGCACCCATTCACAATGCAGGACCATGGGCCATGAGAAAAGCCAGCGCTAGCCAGGTCAACCCAGGCTCTTTGTAGGAGCTGAAGCTAATGGCACAGCGAGCACTAAAAGCACAAATACTGCCATTCACTGGGTGGAGCCTGAGAATGGCAAAAAACAAAACAAAACACACACACAATAGATTTAAAGAAACATACAAAGCGACGCCCCCTTAATAAGGATGGACACTTAACATGTTGTGAACGATGTCTTTACTCACATGTAATCTATTGATTTGTAGTCAAACACACAAGGATCATTAGTTTTGCCTTGAAATCAAATTTGTGCTGTTTCTTGGTTTTTGGGTGACTGAAGAAAAACATGAAAAACACCTTAAAAGACCCAAGGCATGAAAGCACAGCAGTGTTAGCTAACTGCATGTAAGACAAAATCAATAGAACCCCTACACACAACTTAAGAACACTGTTCCCAAACAAGCATCAGGGCTGCAAGACAATAAAAGGGATGGGAAAGAGAAAAAAAAACTAAACATATTTCTACCACACAAAATGAAGTCGATGGCATTTCATAAATCATTGTTTTGTGTGACATGCACACATCAAAATAAAGCATAAATATTCATTAATCTTGTCACTGACCTTGTGTTCATTCAGCTCCATGACACATCTGTCGTCCCACACACGTACTGTACACAAGCCACATCATTGTCAACTGGTTTCTTCCACTTGTTTTTTCACTGCGGAACATTTTGATACAAACAGATCAAGGTTCACCAGGTGCAGGTCCTGTTAAGCCCTACTCGTCTCATCCAGCTTTTCACTCAGCCAATGAATATTCATCCTGGTGGGTCCACGCTGATTCACTGAGACTTTAATTTGTCTTCTCGGCCACCGGGAAAACAAATGCATTCAACACACACACACACACACACACACGCGCACACACACACACACACACACACACACGCAGCCACATACACACACATGCACCAAGGTTTCATCTCCTCTTGCAGGATTTGCTGCAAGTCATTTAGGGAAAAATAAAGCAGAGAAAGGCAAGTTTAACAACACAAAACATGAGGTGTCACTGGCTTCCAGCCCTGCTCATAGTTTTGCTCTCTCTGTGCTGATGTTTTGACATAATTGCCACCATGTTTTCTTTCACTTGAGGTGCATTGCCTAATGACACATTTGTACATTTCTTTGGGGCTATATATTCAGCAGGAAATAATCACAGCAGCTTGTTACATAGATGCTGGTAATTTGACATGTTTGTTTCATGCCTAAATGTCCATGTCCAGGTCTCCATGCCACCATTATGGATGACATTATTAATATTCTGTATCAAAAAGGCTTTGATACAGCATGTGAGCAACTAGGTATTAAATGAGAGTCCCAGCTTGGACCTTATACTGTACACTCGACAGCAATATTCTTTAATAAATGAAACATTGGTGGGTGTGGATTCAATAAGGGTGCAAGCATCTCTCGCGCTTATGATGGCCCATTACTAACATTGCAATGGTGTAACAGATTTTAACATCTAGCAGTGATGTGGCCTGTGAGAGACCATGAAACACTGTTTTGCCCTCATGTCCATACATTGCAACTCCACTGGTAAAATAACATCACGTTGTTTCACACACCAGGGGGCAGATGCATAAAAGACCTCCTCATACATAAACACTAAATAGACCAATTACCAAAGACTCCCAAAACAACATATCTGACCAGTGGACAGTGCCAGTGACAGCTAAGTGTATGGGGTTTAGATTAAGGTCAAACCACACCTCTGTTAAACCGGAACTTCATCGTCATGTGCAGGGTTACCATGTGACCTGGAAAATCTGGAAAACTGTTAATCAATTTTCCAGTCATGGACAACACCTTAAAATGAGAGAAAAAATAATGTCCTGGAAAATCTTTTGTTGTCCTGAGAAATTCTTTCATCATTCTCCTGTTTTCCTTTAGCTGAGAATGAACGACTCTGCGATCTATCAAAGCTTCCCAAAATGGACAACACTGTCATTTTGTTTGTTGTTATGGTTGTAATGTTAAATTGGTAAGCATGTTTGGTTCGGTTGCTGAAGTTGATGTCCTTGCTGACTTGTTTTGCCTACAAAGATTTAAAGGTTCCAGAGGTTCTAGATGAGATTTTGAACATTAACATAGTAGCAAATACAGTAACTGTGTGCAGTGTACAGTTATAGTGGAGCAATCTCTCTCTGTGTATTGTGATCAGAGTTTCTGTTTTTTTTTTTTTTGTTTGTTTGTTTTTTATGTACAAAGCATCCACTGACACACATGCTGGACATGTATGCATGTTCACACATGTGAGTCACATTTTAACTACCTAAATCATTTTTTTGTTTGATGTTTTAGGTTGCTAGCATTAGCAGAATAGCTAGCAGGCTAATAAATACATTTCATAGATTTGGGCCACTTTAACTTTATTCTGTTCTTAATCTCGTGTGTTGAGGGACAGCTTTCTCTGTGCTTCACAGCACCTTGCTGGGAAAACACAAGTGAGGGCAGAGGTGTTTGCTTTGGTCTGAGATACTGGTGCTCCATTGCAACCTCTAGAGACTGAAAATCTCATACACAGAACCTTTAAGCTTTGTGATTCAGCTCTGTCTAGGAGAATAGCGTCAAATGTATGTTGGTATTGATGACAAAGTTGGATAATAATGAATGGGAAGCCAGGGTCAAAACAATGAATGGGGAGTCCAACTGCATGTTCGTCAAACACTGGCTGAATACTGGCTAATAGTAACCTACTTTTTACTTTGTTAGCATTATCTCTTGAAATGCAGTGCTGCAATGTTAAGGTCAAACGGGTCATAGTGTAACGTGAAATGTTTAGCTTTTGTAGTGGTCACTCACAGTGGGTGTGATTAGCCTTGTTAAAGACTCCATTTAATATTACCAATAAAGGGGCTAAATGTCTGTATGGTGTGATAAACTGATGAGAGTCAGTGGCCTTAATTAGGCAAACAAACTCTTTGAATTGTACATAAATCGTGTGTAAAGCTCAGTCTTGATTTGTCAGTGGTTGGCTAGTATTTGTGTTACTGGTGTTCAGACTGCTCAGTTATTGGTGTTTAGGCAGCAATGGTTAAAATAATTCAAAAGAAAAAGGGAAATTAATGACAATGGAATACATTTTATTTCCATAGCAATTGCCAAGCACATAGAAAATACAATGGTAGAATACTATACAAAATTGATATAATCATAATATTCAAACAGAGCATTAAAACAAGGCAAGAAATGATTTTTTTTAGAGTAGGAGATAATAAAAACACTGACATTAAAATATCTAAAGGTTATGCCCATATTCTGGTTTACATCTGATTTCCACAGAGAAGGAAAACAAAGAAAATTAGAGGAAATAACAGTCTGATGTAATGTCAAAAACCTCTATGTATTTTGTTGCAGAGATATCCACTGAAGTTAGCATGCTAACCAGCTGGCCCCAACTCACCCTGTCATGTAATACCACTTTGTACCTCAAGAGGCTCCAGTTCTAGTGCCACTTATGGTGCCACTCCCCACATATCCGAATGGGTCCCCCCTGGACCTCCTCCTCCCAGTGGTCCAAAGCTCCTGTGTTGGCGGTGTAAACACCAGCACCCGTTTTCTGAGCTCCCAGACCAGGCTGAGTCAGCTAATTATACAGCTAACTAAAATAGCCAGCTAACTTCAGCTGCAGGTAGCCTCCATTAGTGGTTGGGTTAGTTTAACCTCCTGGTGATATGTTGGCCTCTATTTGTTTGGAGTTTTAATCTGATAGCCAATTTTTATGTATTACAATATTGACATACCAATATGAACAGTGAGTTATTTCTTGCTGTAATAATTCCTCCTGCTCATACCAGCATCTCTTTTTAAGTCCTTGGTTAACATGTTTCAACTGTAAGTGATTTGAGTGAAAATCCACAGTCCACGTTCTGTGCAACATTCCATCACATAGTTTAATATGTAAGTTAATATGCTTCAGCAGTGTGAGTTAAACAAATTGAGTACAAAATTCCCTCTTTGTCTTCCCCTAAACAATGTTTCTCTACTGAGCTGCAGTGGAGAGATAGTACCACAAAGAGGAAATTTCATAAAAAGTCTAACTTTCAAAGACACTGACTTGATTTATCCAACTTGATTTGCTAAGCACTTTATTCAAAACATGCAGAGGCCTTTACCAAGATGCTTAAATGGAATTTAACATCAATTTTAGACAGCTGCATCTGTGCTTTCACTGCAATAACATCAAAAAAAGAAAAAGAAGAAAAAAAAGGCTGTAATTTCAGTGAAAACTAGAGAGATTTATTGTTAACCTTGTTATACACTTCTCCAGTCCAAATTCTAAGCAGATCATGTCATTGTCTTAAATAAGGGGAAAACCTAAAGCATTCCATACTTAGTTTGCAGCATATGCTAAATCAATACTGAGATACACAAACAAAATCCATTTTCAATATATCTCATATTATTTGTCATATATTTGTCTCCACTGACTCTCCCCATTGACTCCTTGCAGTGTTTTCCTTGGGATCAGAAAAGTACAAAGGTTATGGCTGAGTTTCCTCCTGAAGCTCCTGATGAGGAAGCTGAGACTGACACTGACCTGGACAGCTGAGTTAACTGCAATAATCTTCCAGCCTGATATTGACTTAGTGATAATTGGTCTGCGGACTTAATGAGCTTAGCCACATGAATAGCGCAGATAAGTCTGAGGGGTTGTTTAACCCCCCCACCCCCCACGGCAATATGGAAACTCACACTACAGACTGAGCTATCAGATGCACAGAAGCCGGCCTATTCATGTGACCAGATTATACCATTGTTGTTTAACAAGACTGTCAAATACGTCAACAAGAACATCCTATGTGATCATTACGCCGCAGGGGAAAAGCTCTCTTTGCTGCACACTGTTGTCAATTATAGGACAGGCTACTCAGAGGATTACACAGCAACTGATGACATTTAGAAAACTGCACCAGGCCACCTAATGAAAAGCACTTTTATAAGTACGGATAACATAGTGACAAAGCAGGATTGCAAATATGAAAAAAAAAAAAAAAAAAGTTAAATGAAACAGAGAAAAAATTCAGTCTCACATTTTCATCAAAGAAGTGATCTCCTTATCATGCCATCTTGTTGAAAGAAGAAAATCTTTCACTGACTGACCGAGCTAGCAGCTGCATAGCATATAGCTTTTATCTTTGATATGACCACCCTAATTTTGTCACACATATATTAATGAGGAGGATATCAAAGATTTTTTTTTGTCACAGTTGGAGGTCACATATATAAAAGATAGATAAAGCAAATAAGATTTTAATGTAGTTGTAAAGCAACAAAAGGTATTTTTATTCATTAGACTTAAACAAAAGCTATTAAAATATGTCATATACAGGCCCAAGGAATGATTACAATGAGGAAGACTGACAATAAATGTGAGGCTATAATGTTTGTGAAAGTTGTGTTTCCAACACTGATGACAAAGGAATTATTATCTTGACATGCAGTGCATGAACATATACACACACACATATATACATACACACACACACGCACACGCACACAGACACGTATAAATGTGCTATGTGCTATGAGATGTTTCCGAGCACCCTGACTGACTTGACAGAAACCCTTTGGTCCTCTCTTATCAGACACTGAAAGAACTATCAATATGTCAGCACATGTCCAACCATCTATCACTGCATCCATCCTGTTTGTCAACAGCGCTCTGTGACTCTCTGCGTGCTTGTTCCACTCCGTACTGAGTGCTGCAGTCAAGTAGAAGTCAACAGGGCTAACAGGGAGTGTGCTGGAGGGCAGTCGCCCTTGAAAAAGCAACCGGCCTTCAGCCACTTACACCCTGAAGAAAGAAACAATGTGCCTCCCACAACTGCCTCCTTCCTCACACCACCACCACCAGTTTTGGATATCCTCATATTACCCCAGTTCATGCACACACACAATCACACAGTCACCCACCATGACCTGCCCATGTGGTCCGCAGCCACCTCCAGCCAGGTCCCAACCTTTCTTCCCAACCCCCGCCTCTCACAGCTCATAGATCACTGCTGACACATCAGTAATCGGGCGGCACAGATAAGGGCCTGTGGACAGGGCCCCTGTGTCATGACACTGCTGAAAAGCTGAGAGCAAACAATATGTGTCACCACATAAGACCGTTTTGGCTCTGATGCCTCTCATCCCCCTGTTTTTTCTTGCTTGGTCCATCTGTTTAAATCCCAACAGGACTTTGGTCTGAGCTACGGTCGTGATTAACTTGTCATTCCTTCAGTGGTGGTATTCCAGTGAGATGTCATATCTCCAGTGAGGCAGAAAAGAGTGAACAAAATACATCAAGGCTTATTTTTTACTTCAACAGTTCATTAGAATCCATAAATAAGTTGCATTGTTAATTTTGGTGCATGATTTTAATTTTGTTTCAGTCTTACTAATTTGACAAAATGTATCTTAACGTTTTGGTCATTTGATTATTCTTTGTTTGACCTCCTACATACACTGTTGTTTGCAGTTTGCTTCATTTTTAATAGTTTGGAATACATTCAGCATAGCTTTCATCATTAAATAAAGAGTAATTTATTTAGTTTTCAGTGTTAAAAAAAGGTCATCAATAAACATATTTTGGCATTGTTTTCAATGATGAAATTAGCACTGATCAACTGAGAGAAAATGCTGATAATGTAGAAATAACTCAAGTTATTTATGAAGTAAAAACATCAAATATTTGCTAATTCTAGCTTCTCAAACATTAGTATTTGCTTTTTTCATTTCGCATAATCTAAAATGTAAATTGAATATATTTGGGGTTTTGTTGATAGTTGATCTGACAAAATAAGCAGGTTTAAGGCTCTTGTAACCTGAGATTGGTGTTCAACATTTTGTGAACTGAACAATTAATTGAAACATTAATCAACAGACTAATCAGTTACGAAAATAATCATTAGTTGCAGCTATATTTTCAACCAAAACATGTCACTGTATGAACATGTTTTCCCATCAGTGTTTCAGGTTCAAAAGCCAGTCAGGCTAAAAGAGAATCTGTGTTTAAATAAAGAGAGAGAGAACACGTTGTTAGCAGGACATACAAGCGTGATAAATTTCCGTTCGTCTTTTGTCAGTGAATACGTCTGGGCCCATATGCTGGACTACAAAGCTACGTGAAAGCAGCGTTTAAAAAGCCAGGCCTACCACATTAAAGCCTATAACAATCTCTGTTCATGGTAAGTTATCACTATCAATTAATCACCTCCCACAATGGGATTTCTGATGTGTTCAAGCCCCCTGAAAGCTGCAGGTCAGGCTGAGGGCAGACTGACTCTCAGTTCCCCATTCTCTATCCCCTCACTCCCCTTTCACTTTATCACATCTCTCAGTCGCTGCCAACTGAAGCAGCTTTACATTTTTCTTATTCCTCAAGCTCTCTGAAAGAATGAGAGAGTCAAGTATCACACACTCCTAAACAAACACAGAGAGATAGATGTGGATGTGGAGATGTGGGGCTTTATGTGAAGCAACGGCCTCTGTAGTCTGACTGACTGACTGACTGGCTGGCTGGCTGGTTGGCTGAGAGCCTTTCTGCCTGATTAAAACCCCTCCCTGGTCATTCCACAGGGTCTGTGTTAGCCTATGAATGGTATTGTATTGTTAGGGCTCTCCCCATTCCTGCACTGCTGAATGGGTTTAACCACTGGTTTAGATTCAGTTACACGGTTTTGGTTGAAAGTGTCCCCCTCCCACCGCTTTGGACTCCATGGTTCCCTTGGCTGACCTGTTTAGAAGCTGCCGTGGAAATGTCATGTTGCCCCTCCCATGGGCTGGACCCAACATTCACTTTGATAGGTAACAAAAAAAATGACTTGGGATGGGATTAAACCAATGGCTCTTTTTTTAACCACAATGAATTTCCAATCTATGATGGAACATCACAGTGTGGGGATGTAGGACTTTGAAGTAGGGGATGTGGTGATTCAATGATGGTGTTAAATATTCTCTAACTCATTTATAAAGAAATGTCTCATAGCACAGATAGGAAATTCTAGAATTTTTTAGGAATAATATACAGATGTAATGCTTTACAGGAAACATAATACACAATCAGTTTTCATTGGGGGTACAAGCTTAGGATACTCTACGAAAAAAGTCCTTTATTCATATTTACCTTATCTTACCTTATTTTCTTATGAAAATATGACATAAGTGACTTTTACAGTGTAGGTAAAATATTTCACTTATGGTGTGTCAAGGGGTTCTTATAAGCAATGGCAAAAGAGTACTTTATGTATTTATAAAACAAAAGGGTGATGTTTTTTCTTCATCAACACCAAGCTAATTATGCCTTTTGCTTAGCTAGTGTGATTGTTTTTGGAGGTCAGGAGGTACCCACGAATTTCACAAACAAGTTGTTTGCTATTTGCCAGGCGGCAGGAGAAAGCAGTTTCACACATCCATTGCACGGATGTTTTCAGCTCAACTGGAGTGGAAAAACAATGTTAATCAACCAGGAAGTCAATGAAAGTCAGTGCAAACTCTGGGAAACGTTAGTTTAGGTTCACAGTGAGAGCTTTGGGTGTTTATATCAAGATGCAGAATACACTTGTGACAATAGCTGATGGTGAATTAATTTAACTTTACTGTTTGAATGATATTGATGAGTTGCCGGCAGTGCTCTCTCCCTCCTCATGTAACAAAATAGGTTCTCTTTATCATGAGAAAGTAGGGGTTTAGGAATGGTTATCCTGTCTACTTGCTGGTCCATCTGTCCAACACTAAAGTCCACCAAAGATTGCCATGAAAAATGTAGAGTCCAGGGGGTGCGGCATTATTTTTGGTAAACCCTGACCTTTTATCTACTGCAACCAACAAGTGATTTTTTTAATGCTTTTTCATTAAATTACCCATAAATTATCCAAATATAATAGACAGTTAGCTATTAAATGTATTGAGTGCATTCATACCCCACAGCAGATTAACTCTTTCCATTTTGAAAACTCCATTGGCTGTCACTGTCAGCCTTTAAGTATTAACTCTGTAACAAGCAAAACAAAACAAAAAGTGTGTCCATGCTCAATGTTGCAGTTTATGCAGCAAACTGTGGAGGCTGGGGTGGACCCACCCACCTACCTTTCATCAGTTTAAAAGGAAAATGACCAGTATGCTTGTTTCATCCAGCACTGTATTATTCTGGAGTATAATAAACATTGCTGCCATTAACAGGGCTTCAGACTAGTCTTGTTTCTATCATGACTGTAATGTAATGCTGCTGAATCAAGCTTCATTTGGTTTACTTATTCACTATTGTGACCTCTTGCTGCCCCAATTCATGGGGACAGGATGCCAGTGTGTTTGGCAACACATAGCCGACAAAGACATCTGCATTATTATGTCAAAAGTAATTATAGTTTGTTCACTGTAATGAGCCAAGTCATTGCCTAAATGCTACAACAGACAATATGTGAACTGAACAATGAACTCTCTACCGCCTCCCTGTGCTATTGCTGCAGTGTTTGATGAGGAATAACCTGTAGCTTTCATGCCTTTGTGGTACACAAGACACAGAGGAATGCCAACAAGGCCCTTTAAAGGAATTTCCTCTGACAGCTCACAGACACACAATGAGGGGCACGGAGGAGGGTATGATGCAGACCTTTCTATACATTTAGCCTAGTTTAAAACAGGATAATCTATAATTAAATAATCCTTTACTTCATTAATTTGATGCCACTACTGTGGAACTGTATGGGAGTCTGAGGGTCCCCTGCTATGTAGGCGGCTTTTCTAATACAAACTGACAAGACACATAGCACAGCTTAGGATTTACAAATGTCACTCAGTTAAAGAAATATACACTGAAGTGTTTCCAAAGAAGGGAATTTCATGCACACACACACACACACACACACACACACACACACACACATAAAGTCAGACACAAAATTTCCCTCAGTCCATTTCAATCAGTCCCCCAGTGTGTTTGAAAAGGACAAGCCTATAATCAATTAGCTGTTCTCTCTTCATGTGGCTGTCAATTAGGCTGGCCAGTGATTGGGATATGACTGCTTTATTAGCTGAGCCAGCTGCCCTCCTCTTCTGCTTACTACATTACTTACAACTGCTAACCAAATAACACTTTTTCTTGACATTTATTGGATAGATGCCTTCTGTATAACTCTCAGCCCAACATGATGGTGCCTCAACATGGCTTGACTTATACAATCAAATGTAGATATATTTATCAGCACTCAAATATGCATTAATAACTTCATTGCATTTTCTTTCATTTTATTTGAGGCGGTAAAGTGAACCAGGTCTGTTTTTTATTTTGTCCATTGTGGAGCATCCTGTGGTGGTGAAGGAAAATGCTGCTGTGTATCAAGTAGACTTTTGTGAATTCATTGATTATAATAAAACCATTACATGCAGACGAAGCATTTTGTTATGGTTATGCAGAATATCCAATTCTAAAGAATACCCTAATCTCTATTTAAAATTTTTATGTGGCCTAAATGATTGTTTGTATAAGAGGCTAATATAAGAGAAACATTCATGAGGCTTTCATGCTCGATTTAAAAAGGCAACCCACTAATTTTGAACATAAGGGTGAGTGTACTGTATAATGTCTTCTGTGACTCTGAGGGTTTTCAAGTCTGAGACAATACTTATCAGTATGACAGGTTTATATGGGTTATTAATTCAAACAGGACAATTACACATGGGAGGTGTGGAGTAAAAGATATGGGAGCTTACCAGGCAGTGAGGCTGGAATAAAGAGGCCAAATAAAGAGATGCTATTGAGTGCCATGCAATAAAAGATGCAGCATTCTTGGTGCTTTAACCGTTCTAAGGATTACAAGTCAGGATTTTTCAGGCTTCAGTTCCTGTGAGGCTGCTCAACTCAAGTGAGTTGCTGCATGTGAGACCTATTGAAGGAGAAACAACCCCAACACCTGAGATGCTTTGTCTATCCTCATAAAGATTAGCCTCCAAGATGGCCGAGTGAACACTCCATCTGAATTGCAGCAACTGGAAAAATTGTCTGCAAAACATCGGGCAATCTTCTCTTAGGATGACTCTGACAGAAGTTACATCACCATTGTGAAAGTTTCTTGGTCATTTGATGTCTACAGCCACCATCCAGGTTGACATGAACTAGATCAAAGTCCTGGAGGATAGGCCTGTTCTCAAGGATGTGACAGCAGTAAGGATGTAAGGCAGCTGGTGGGGTTTATGCTATGGCAGATGCTTTTTCGGTTCTTGCATATCCTGACTTTTATGCTCCCCTTCACACTCAACATCCCTCCTGGCACTGAAATGGGTAGCCACAGAAAAATTCCGGCACCACTTGCTATAGTCAAAGTTTCGTCAAGTTCTGTCATTATGGGTCATAATCCTCTGTGTTACCTGGAGACTGTTAACCTTAGTGCAGTCAAGCAAAGATGGATTGCTCAACTTGCAGAGTACAACTTTGAGGTCACTGCAAGCCTGGGAGGCAGAACACAAGTATGGATGTTCTCTCATGGCTTCCCTCTGCAGAGGAGCCTGAAGTCCAAGATACTAGAAAAGACTTCATAGGGACAACATGAAGAAGTTTGAGATCTGCCAAGGAAACAGGAGCAAGGAGACCAAAAACACAAGTTGCAGTACATGTGGCTATAAAAGGAAAAGTCTTAGGATACGAGTGGAGTGAAATTCAGCAGAAGAGCCCACTGTCAGACCAGTGTTTACTGCTGTTAAAACAAACACTAAGCCCACAAGAGACCAAGTATGGGATATGGAGCCACATCTGAAAAAGCTGGTTTACCAATGGGACCAGATTTGACATGGGGTCCTGTTCTGCTACATGTAGGGTCCCAGAAATGGTGAAGCAGTTTGGCAACTGGTTGTACCAGAAGTACTATGCAGACATGTCTTTGAAACCCAACATGACCATAAGGGTCGTTCCAGTGGCAGAGGTACAAAGAGGTGATGAGGAGTTACTACCTACCCAGAATGAGTATGAGCCATGGACTCTGCTCTCCTAGCCATAGTCAGGCAAACCTGAGCTGTTAGCAGAGTACACTGGTGAATCAGAGGTTGAGGCAGATTATAGAAAACACCAGGAGCGTCCTCATAAAAGTATGAACGGTGTACTTTTCTGGAGGTCCAGAGACAAATATGTTATGTAAAGGAGAGGAGTTGTGTGCAAGCGTGTCAAGATCTGGGGCAGTTCTTCCTAGTCCGGTTATCCCTGCCTTTATTTTATTTTATTCTTGTTCTTTCAAGAACAGTCATTTGAAAAAGGCTTTATGTGGTTAGCTTGATTCTCTAGGGCATGACTGTTTTTTTTCTGTGTTTATATTGATTTGTCTTCTCTGGAGTAGGAGTGACTTGCTTACCAGTGTATGGTTGCACAGAAGGGGGTATATACAGGACAGGTTACACCTGTGTATTTAACCCCCAGGTCATCACTGTGATTCACATTAGATCACAGGGCCCATCTTATGCTACCCATTGACTTGCACAGGCTATTTAAGTGGTGAACTGAATCGGGTGCAGGGGCAAGTATGTATTATATTCTTGGCCATCCAGAGAAGATTAGGCTTGCACCCCTACTATGTGGGCGTTTTCTGTCTACTATGTGTTTAGTGTGGCATATAGACTCATCTCCATTTTAAAATTTGTTCTCATTCTTGGCAACAGCTAGTCAATGACTTGACAACAGTAAAGCTGTTTTGATATCAGATAATAATAATAATAATAATAATAATAATAATAATAATAATAATAATAATAATAAATAACAATATGTATGTATATGTATGTACTTAATATGCTTCAGTTTTATAAAAGGCTTTATGTGTCCGTCAGGCTTCTCTCACAGTAAGTCTCCATGGGTACTGACTTTAGGTATATTTTACAGTCTGTTAAAGCAGCTCAGGAGGGTTTCCTACTTCACGTCTGCCTCTCCTTTCACAGCCATACTCTATTGGTCTGCAAGAACAACACATATAGTGTCGGCTCCGAGGCTTGCTGTAAAAGTAATTGGTTTCATTGGAAAGTGGATAAATAGCAGTGGCTGGTTGTGGAGGGCTTCCTGCCGAGTTTGACCGCTCCTGGGTTAATCACAGTCCTTCTGAGGCTGGAAGTTTTCCCAGTCAGCACTGGCCACCAGCCACTGAAAGCTTTGACTTACAGCACAGCCGGCTGGGGTTCAGCTGCAGGGTGAGAGGAGGGAACTGTTCGACGGGGATGTTATAACTAGTGGTAATGAAAAAATGTGTTATTCCTCCTGTTCTGCCTAAACCAATGGCACTACTTTAAAACACATGTAGGAAGAACCATGCATGTATACTGTGTTTAAATACACTTTCTACTTGACTATTTCTGTTTTGTGAGACTAGCGGTGAAGGACAGACATCTAAAAATCTGATTGGAATCAATCAATCATATTAGTAGTTTGAAGGGAAGTCTGTTGTGCAATGAGGCTTCCCTACAAACAACTAACATGTTAGAATACAATGTAAACTACAATTGTTTCACTGTTTCTCCACTTCAGTTGTGGTTACACAAGTTATTAGCTGTTATTATTAGTTATTAATAATAAATGTTATAAGACTACAAGTCATGCTGGGTCAGGTTCTACTCAGTGAGTGCATATAGTGTTGTGGTTCAGGTGAGAGAGACAGTTATCTGTAATCCTGAGGTTTAAGCCCAGTTCTCCCAGTCCATATGTCAAAAGTATTGAAATATTAATTTATCAGGGTTCTTCAGTGATCTGAGCATTACTCTGCTCCTAGTTACTCTGCAGATGAATCTACTTGCAAAACAAATGACAAAATCATGAAATCATTACTGCTTCTGTATTAACACACTAATCATTTAACACTCTTCATTATGGGTACTTTCACTTTTAATGCTTAATTAAAATCAGCAGCACTGCTTATAGAAGTCAAAAAATTTCAAGGCAGGATTTTTGAAAAGTATCCCCATTTTACCACCATCACTTTCATATTTCCAGATACAAACTACATTTTGACAGATTTTTGTCAAATTCTACATAAATGTTTAATTTTCAATGTTTCCTTGTTCTTTAGAAAACATACACATAACCTAAAAATAGTGCTCCTCAGCTTCAAGTAGACAAATGTCAGTGGAGAAATGTCACTAGTTAAGGCTTCCAAGAAGACGATGCTGAATCTGGTTTTATTCTGAGTAAAAAGGACCCACAAAGCGGCGTAGGCCTGTCTTCAAGTATTTTCACAATTTTCTCAAACTATCTGCCCCAAAACTAAGTTTATCGTGCAGTCTATCCAATTTAACAAAAAATAAGCTGCAATTTCACAACCATAAAACTCTGTATTTTCTGCATGCGGCCTTTTGTTTTTGATTGATTTGACGTCCGCATAATGCTGACTTTCTCCATCCCATCGGCTGACTGAAACGGCCTTTTTGTGCCACTTGACTCCCTCACACACACACAGCTGCATTTGTCTTGCAAATCCATCCCTGCTGCGTCGCGTTCAGACGAGGAAAAGAGAGCAGTCGGACATCAGTGAAGTTCAAGCCAGCGAACAAGCGGAGAGGCTGTTCCATAGCAGCCGCTTTTGTCAATATCAAAACGGAGAGCTGGTGAAAAATGATGCATGCTTTTACACCTCTGAATCCTGGCAACTGACAGAGCAAGGGATGGGCGTGGGGGGGTATTAAAAAAAACACTTTCCCGTCCCTGGAGGCTGAAGTCAGTGTTGGAGGCGAACAAAGAGCCCCCGTCTGAACGGGTTGAGTGTCCTCTTGCGCACGACGGGGATCAGCAGCGCAGAATGTAGGAGATGGATGGAGACGCACACGTACAAACGGCCGTGACTGAAATTAGCATATTTGTAATTTATCACTTTTTTGTGGGTTAAAAAAGAAAATGGATCATTTGTCAAGGCGTACAGGTTGCTCGCTGAGGTGGAGCTTTTCTACACAACATTCAACAGTTCATGAATCACTGCTAAAGGCCTGCTATCATTTCTTTTTGCCTGAAACACGCAATAAGTTATTGCGTACTTATTTATTACGTTTGTTTATTGCTTTTTGTCTTCTGTCCGCTCTGGAATCAACCCAGTCTGCTTCATTTCCATATCTTTTCAAAGGAGCTTCCTCGTGAATAGACTGTAATATTTCATGATGGGGCACGCAAAAGCTGTGCACAATGACTCTCATATCCACCCTGCTTTCAGCCGCAACAAAGATCATAGCAAGACGTCTTTATGGCTAATTCAGTCAAAGGCGCATCTCCCGTCCTCTGGCGCGGAGGTCAGCCCGCCGTGTTCCGTCCACCAGGGGGGTTTTCAGAGGCCAGAGGCGGCCAACTGGCTCCGTCACACGACACCACACACACACACACACACACACACACACACACACACACATTTTTATGGTATTTGATGTTGGAGAAAACGGAAAATTTCACTGAAATGTCCAAAACTCATCAAACAAATCAAACATTTTTTCTTGTTTTTCTTGACCAAAAACAGAACACGTCTATTTGCAAAAAAAATATGGAGAAAAGGTGATGAAGTGAATTAGTTTCGGTAAGCTGTGAGATAAGTGTTCTGTTTACCCAGAAACAGCTGGGACAGTGACGTTCCTTGCGTAAAAAGATGCCACGTTTTCAACACATCGATTGAGATTGTATAGCTTTTACTTCCAAAACAAATATTCTGATACAAACATGTATCATTATGTCTTATTTCAATTTGCTGTGTTGGAAATTTATTTTAACCTGTTGTGTGATTAAGCACGAGGATGCTGGGAAGGATGCATCTACAATTACACGCAAAGAAGTTTTGTCGTCACATCCGCTTTTTATCTCTTGTGTTGAACTGCTGGAAAATGTATTTTTTGTTTGATTTATACCTTAAATCTGTTAGTTGATGCGTGATATCAGGCCGGACTAATGGAATGATGGCTGAAATCCCATCGAAAAGCCGAGCTCTCCAACAGGCTGACCAGCGTTGATTCATATTTAAATCCTCCGCTTAAAGGCATGCATGGGATAAAGAATTGACCCTATTTGTTGATGCAGCACATCACATGTGCTCTCATGGAAGAAGGAGGTGCAGCCAAGTCTAGGAGCATCATCCCAGCGCGCAGCGGACGCATCATTACGCAATAAGGCGACACTGGAAACACGCCTTCAGCCTTTACGCATGAATGCTCTGCACCCGAAATCAGCATTGATACGGAGAATGCAATTTGTAGAAGTCGTTCGAAGGCAACATTTTGATATGACATATTCTTAGGCGTCCTTTCTCGCTGAAATTCACATTTCATCTGTACACTACGGTACCAAGTGACACATTATTGTTATTTTGAACAAAGTCTACCATGGGGGACCACATAAGAGAAATTTCTGAGAAACTGATTGTATTTTATTCTAGCATTCTGAGAGCGTTAAGACTGACTCCGTGCGCACTCGCTTCAGTCCCAGTCCATCCGTGCGTTGCCATGGATATCCATGCGCCAAAAGAACAGTCATTTGGAACAAATCCAAGGTAGCGCATCTCTCAGTGGTCTTAAATATCAAATAATTCCCCTAAATTGTACGACAGTGTGTGACATAAATAAATAAAATCCACTGTTAATTATTTACCCACTGATTCTTCTGTTTCAGCCACCCTGCTTTTCTCAGTTAGGAAGGCTGCTGTGCGCCCCAGAGCCACTTGTTGCCGGCGCATAAAGTTGGAGCTTTTGAGAAGTTAAATATCCCGGAAAGAACACAAGTTAGTATCTCAAGGGCTTCAGGGGGACAAAAGACCAGCGCCTTAGCACCATATGCTTAATGGATACAGCCGTCCAGTCTTTATTAAAGGCAAAAAGTGGTCCTTTAAAAGTTGGAAAGGCTCCTTTATTTGAGTTAGATGGAGCACTCGCGCACAAAACCAGAAGCGCGCATTGCCATTGACTCGCTCCCTTTCTCTTTCTTTCAGGAGTCTGAAGCGGCCACCGTCATCGCCCGTTTCACTCCAACATAAGCTTTTCATCACCCGGCTTTGTTCTCGGTGAAAGTAATGCTGCGAATCAAAGAGATGACAATATTTTCCATCAGCTTGGAGACCCTGGACAAGAGCCCTCGAGCTTTGGCAAAAATCAGGGCCGGTTATTCATCCTGTCACTCCGCACCTGTGGCCCCGCATTCAATGTATACAAACCTGTCCCTATTAACATTAATTATTCACAAACAACACAAAGGCTGAAATAGAGCAGGTTGAAGTCTGTTTATGGCTCCTAAATGTTTTATTCCTCTGAAGATGTGCCCAAAGCTTTTTTCTCTGCCTCGCTTGCAACCGAGTGCTCGTCTCTCTTTCATCCTTGAGTAGCCCTACAGTTTGGATTTTACAATCGCAGCATCTGCTTAATCTTGCAGATGAAAATATGACACAAAACATAGCTAATAGAGGATTTGTTAAATCCCAGTAATGAGTGATCAACGCGGGAAACAATAGTGCGGGATGGTGAGAGCCGTATGGTTCCGGGGGCACCCGGGACAGTTTGCTCTCTTGTGGAGAAAGCGCCAGGTGATGGCAAGAAAATCGCAGTTCAAAAATAAACCAAATCCACCTCCTTTCTCTCCTTGAAAAAAAGAAGAAGACATAAATTTAATTGGCTTATCAAGGCGCGGCGAAAAGACCTCGCTGTTAATTGGCTGAGGCGCACAAAACAAACGCAGACATGATTCGCCTGGCTGGCCCGCGCTGCGCTTTCAGCCCGGTGTCACATCATTGAAAATGTGTTTTATTATTGCAAAACCTCATGCTTTACAGTTGCCATATTGTGTCCTTCACAAAGCCTGATGGAACATTCAAGACGTGGAAAACCGTGCCAACCCGTCTTGTAGACACTGCAAGGGCCTCTCTCTTTGCTTGCTCTTAGGCAGCTGCTGTCCAGGGACTCAGGCGCAAGGACATGAAAAGAGACAAAGTTTGAACTACCAGGTGCATCCCCGGAGACCACGACAGCGACCGATCTGTTCCAGCGGGACAAGGAAGCGCTCATAAAGATGTAATTTAGATTGGAAGGTCACGCCTGAAAGAAAAGAGCGCACGGGAAGGGAGAATGATCCCAGCTACCTCCCCTGCTTGCCACACATCTCCTCCTGCTTCCTCTTCAGTGTGAATCCAACAGGCACCTGCTGGTTAACAGTGTCTCACCGTACAGCTCAGACACCCTTCAAAGCAAATCAGAACGTTTAGGCGCCGGCATGACATGCTTGAAACTGAGAGTCTGGCAAGGTCAGCCTCACAGCTGGCACAGTAAGGCCAGGTTAGACAGAAAAAAAAGGAGCGGCAGTCAGAGGTATTAATAATGACTCGAGGGACCGTGTTTCCGCAGCGAGATAATCTGCAAATCAAGCCGATTTGTGGCTGCTGTTCAGTGTCTCTCCCAGTGCGCTAGCATACGGCTTAAAGCGGATTTGGCAGCATTAGAGGCCACTTTCTTCTTATGAATGTATTATTCAAAACCGTTTAACTTAAGCTTCGCACCTTCGCCGAAGCTTTTGTAATCACCGCAGAAGTTTAGACCTGAAGTCCTTCATCCTTTACTGCTTGTTAATTCGTTCTGATGCAAATCTGCATCTGGTGCGTAAAAGTGCCAATCACTGGCACATTCGTCCCATTAAGATATCAAATGACCTTCAACAGAATGACTTAATCGTCATTTAAAGCCAAAAAGCAACAAGTGTCTGTACTTATTATTAACTTATATATTTCCTGGTTTGGGGCTATTAATAAGACCAAATTTCCTCAACGGTGGGCTGGGAGGAAAATTTGGGATTTGGGCTGTTGGTGGTTCAGAGGTGGCTTGTATATAATATATGTCATTTATTATATTAATTACCTATAACACTCCGGAGAAAATATTCATTGTAATGCTGGAAACCATCAAATCTCTCATATTACAACTCAGAACTGTACTTACAGGAGAGCATCAGCAAACAAAAATATTAGAAATAAAGAAGTTGATTTTAAGAAATGGGCTCTTACAGAGTTAGTGTGTAATTACAAGGAAAGGCTGTAGGCTGCTCGTGGTTTTAATTACTTTTTGTTTGTTTGTTTGTTTGTTTGTTTTGGTTTTGAAATCTGCATCAGTAGATTCTAAACGCAGACTAACAGTCGGATCAATGCAGTGGACATGTGTCTGGAATACAGTTTAATAAAGTAAAAGAATAAAGTGACATGACTTTCTGCTGGACTGGTGACTTCAGCAGCGACGAACAAGAGTCTAATTACGCACATTTAGAGCCTGAAAACGTTTCTTTTAATGAACTTTGTAACATACGTACCTGGAAGTTAACCATGTGGAAGAAGTTATTAGTGTCTTTTCTCAGAATTGTGCCTGTGAATGTCCGAATTTCAAACAGAATATCATTTCTGAATTGTTTTTCTCTGAAATATGACATTCAGGTCTTAATTTCATTACCACGATTTCTATCTCGTTATTCATGCTACTTCCAGAAATCACAGAATTCTCAGAATTGTCGTATGCTCAGAATTCTGAGAATGATCTCAGAAAAAGCATCTGATTTATTTATTTTATTTTTATTTAGTTATTTTTTTTTTTTTTTTAAAGAAGTTTTTCATGCTGTGTGTGTCACAGCAGTGTGGTCGGTGTATAGCTCAGCTCTCTGTCGCTGGCCGCCCTGGACAGACTGTAGGTATGAAAGCGCGCCGCCTGTCTATATGGTGAATCAGCGGCCTTTGAGCTCAGCGCCGAGCCTTTCTCAACAAAATTACTGCTTGGCGTGGCCCTCTAATGTCCAGGCCTGCTGAGAACTAAAGGAAATAAAACCTGTCAGACAGTAAAATGGTCGTGTCCTTTTAAGTCTTGCCAAGCCCGTAGCCGGAGTGACAAGATAGCCGGGAGTATTTCAGCCTGTCCCTTCCGCTTGGCTGCGACCGCACCAAAGGATGCTGAGAGGCGCTCTGCGCTGCGCACACTAAAAAACATCAACGGCACAAAAGGCGATAAGGTGCGAGAAACGACAATGCTACCACTGTTTTAACCCCCGACTCTGCCGCCGCACAATCTAAGTGGAAGCTGCCAAAGAGATGAAGCTGCCCAGCATTGACTCGCTAACATTTGACTTTCTAATGGCTGTAATGGGATTACATGCTCCTGTCGCGCTGATAATGAGGAGCGGACGGACTCACAGAGAACCCGGCAAGTCTGCTGAGGAGAGAGAGAGAGAGGGAGAGAGAGAGAGAGAGAGAGAGAGAGAGAGAGAGAGAGAGAGAGAGAGAGAGAGAGAGAGAGAGCGAGAGAGAGAGTCTGGAGCTCCCTGACCTTCAAATAAGTGAGGTTAAAACGCAGAAATATGTGGCAACCTAAGAAAATGAAACATCTGAAAAGACCTTTGGCTGATACAAAAAAAAAAAGAAGAAAGAAAGTTAAAAAAAAAAAGAAAAAAAAAGAAAGTTAGAAATGTAAGAATCATCTACTTCTGATAAATACAAACATAGGATAACCCACCTGTTACGCTGGAGGTTTTTAAAATCCAAACTTTAACAGTCCTAAAAACGGCTTCGCAGCTGTGCTTTGCATGTCGCCTCAGCCTCGTGTTTGTAGCTTTGGGGCCGGCATGGTTCATATATGCGGCAGTGTGTTGGTGGTGTGGGGGCGGCCGCAGAGGAGGCCATGGGGACACATGTTGGAGGGATGCCGCTACCACGGGAAAATCTGTCCCGGCAGCACCTGGCAGCACAGAGCAGCATTCAACAGCCTCCCACCATACTGCCGCACGCCTGCGTGCGCTTTAAACACCTTCAGCTGTTGTGGGTATACAGTCTCTTCTCATTAGCATACCATTTGCATATTTATGTCACAATATTGGGCTCTGTTAGGTTAGGTTAACTGTCAGCTTCCCCTTGTAATTCTCACTCAATCAGCCTTTTAGTTAAAAGTCGATCTATTCAATGGCTGCCTGGGCTGCGCCTGTCAGTACCATGCGTGTACTCACTATGATAATATTATGTTAATATGAGGCATAATAAGATGCTTCACTCATTCATCTGACTGCAATCATATGTGTATTTCATGGATAGTAATTATTTGAAGGTCCAACACTTGCACTGATGTCAAACCAAAACAGATGTGGATCTGATCTCCTCATGATAATATTAAAGACCTGGTGATCAAATAAGCAGATGACAAACGATGCGATAAGCAGCGTTTGTCAAAAGAAGAAACAGAAATGCTACTTGTGGAAGTCAGTATCATGTTTAGCTTCAGAGTGGGAAACCTTTCTCCACCATCTCCATCAATAACACTAATTGTTCGTTTAACAAAGTGGTCCTGAGCTCTTACTGGAAAAAATCCAGTTTAAGTGAACCTTGCGCATGGAGTTTCAAAATAAAACCTCAAGATCAACAGTTGTTCGAAAGACTAATTTCTCAAGCTTTTGTCTTGCATTCCTATTTTACCAGGTTACATATATACAGAGAGAGAGAGAGAGAGAGAGAGAGAGAGAGAGAGAGAGAGAGAGAGAGAGAATAAAAAAGAAATTGTCTTTTTTGATCAGTAAGTGCTTTAATTCGCAGAGTGAATATAAATATAAATCATCGTACAAAATATTTTGTATTTTATTCGTTACAATTAAATTAAACATAAATTATCACTTTTGTAAACAAAATAAATACATGATTGCCAGTTGCTGAATTACAAAAATAAAATTATCAACGTGATAAAACTATTTACAACATTGAACATACTATCGGGAACTGTACAGGAAGCCCACATGGTGTTCACATTTTTACAATGCGCCTTCAATTGCACATTAACAGACATTAACATAATCCACTTTCTTCACATTTACAATGTGCGTTTTACAGGATGAGTCAGAGGGACTCCGGTGTTTTTGTTTAGGCCACAAGGCCGAAAGGAGGCTCGTTTTCAATGTCTGTGAGGCCCGGTTTGTTGTGCAGCTTTCGAGGGTCTTCTGGTGTCCAGACCTTGGCGGTGCGGATGATGTTCTGCTCCCGGAGCTGCTTTTCATCCGACCAGGACAGAGAGTGACCGGCCAAGGGAGGCAGGCCGTAGTCCGGGTCGCTGGGGGAGGGAGATCCTAAAAAAAGTAACAAGACAGTGAGATAGTGTCAGATTGATAATATTTCTTTTCGACACACTAAAACTACGCAGGCTCCAAGTTATTGTACGCGTCAAATCTCCTTTGTGCTTAGACAGACAGTTCTTTAAAAGAGAGAGTTTATGCGAAATGCTCAAACTGTGGATACTTCAGCCTCCATCTTTTTCACCAAGCCTCGCCATGACTCATGCATCACTTCTGAAAAAGAGAAAGAGAGCTATGGTGTGAAGTTGGACCTACTTGTTCCTCTGTGGCAGATAATGACCTTCTTGGGTTGCGCGTGCGTCTCGCTGCTGGAGTTTCTAATGGGCAGATCAGACTGCACGAGCTCGGCGAGGAAATTGATGTAGCCAATGGCGAGCCGCAGAGTGTCCACTTTGGAGAGTCTTTTCTCGTAGGGCAGGGTCGGGATGTGGGAGCGGAGCCCCTCGAATGCGTCATTGATGGACTGCATCCTCCGTCGTTCCCTGACGTTGGCCGCCTGCCTCAGCTGCTGCATCTCCATCTCAGACCTCATCCGCCTCCTCCGCTTCAGTAACGGCCCGCCGTGACGGTCCATCTGAGGAGACAGGTCCGAGGTGCTGTCGGCGCAGCCGTACGAGAAGGTGGAGGAGGAGGAGGAGAAGGACAAGTTGCCGATGTCGTAGTCTCCATCGTGAGGCGCTGCTCTGCTGACGCCGTCTTTGCTGTAATAGTCTTGGAAATGACTTGTGAGGAAGTCGACGTCGTCATCCAAAAAGTCATCAGTGTCCAACTGTCCGTCCCTCGAGGAGTGATCGGTGAAAAAGTCGTCATCGTCGAAGTAAGGAGGGGAAGAGAAAGAGTCGAGTCCGGAGAAAGGGTCCAGCACACTGTCCATCTTTGTCTGCGCTGCGTCTTTCTTCTCCTGTTGCTGCGGTAGCGATGACACCTTGTTTCTTTTGTGAATTCTGCGCTCTGCTAGCTGCTCACGGTCAACAGTTAGTTTTAGTTGAAGAGCCGGCACGCGAGAGTTCTTTATAGCGACATCCATAGTCGCGTGCCGTTTGCCAGGAGCGCCAACCAATCACAGCTCTGTCCGCGAGGCGCACCTCGAAATAATCCCCCAGAACGCCACGCCTCCTGTCCTCCACTAACATCTCAACTGTGCGCTGACACCGGCTGCTCCCCTCCACCAGACTGTTCACAAACCAGTCCATTAAGATTTCCTAAAATGTTTTCTCTGACAGGTTAAAATGAAGCTTTTCCCTGAAGTGAAGAGACGGATCAAATTCTATTTCTCATACCGTCTGGCTTTTTTGACCAAATACTACACAATGTACTGTTACTCTTACTACTATTACTAGTTGTTCTATTGCGAATCTCTGTATTCTAGACTAAAACGAGCCAAAGTGACCTCGCAGCTGGATGTGTACAATCTACAAAATGCCCAAGGTGTGTTATAGGTTATGTTAAACACACTGTCGACTGGAAGACTTGGACATAACTCCACAGTTTCCCTTCGCAGGTGGCTTGTAGGATAAAATATTGCACGATATGTTCATTGAAATGTTAAAGCCACTATATGAAGCAAAAGGTTTGATACATTGATTAAGTTTTGCACTAATAATTCGAACATAAAATAACATTAAAATAGTTATGATGGACTTAGGCTATTTTATTCGTATACCTTAATTAATAATAGATTTACAATGCCCAGTCAACCCTCAGGTCAACCTGTAAAATGCCTGTAACAGAGGACGGAGACCATGACAGTCTAATGGGACTAAAGCTGGTATTCCCTCTGATTACAGCAACACGTGTGGCTAACAAACTTTCATTTCAGTGTCACCATAAATATTAACATAGAGAACAAATTGGCTCAAAACCTGGACTCCCTCAATCTATGTGTGCTGTGTAGTACGATAACCACAGTTTCAGCATATGAAATAACAGTAGTAATAATAAGAATAAGAATACAAATAAAAATAAAAACAATAACAATAACACTAATATACATATATACATATACGATAAAATATGTTGTTGTTGCTGTTATATAACCTATATTATGCTATATATGTTTATGTCAAATCTAAATGAAAATGAAAAAAGTATTTATGAAAATATTTTGATCCATATGTTGTTGTTTTAGCCTCCACACTCGGGCAGTTTTGTGATCTTTTGCATATTGAAAGCACTGATGTAAAGGGGGAAAAAAAACATTGTATGGGATTTTCTTAAAAGGAAACAAATATTACGTTTTAAACATAAAGCAGTGCAGCATATTGTGCAGAGTGGCTGCTCTTCCTCTCCAGCCTGAGGGACATAAAACCAGTCCGTCTGATCTGTAGAAGAGCCCTCAGCTCGGTCATTCATTAAGCAGTAAGTGGGCAGCGCTGTTGCCATAAATACATGCACCAGTAGAGTGGTCGATGCGCCACTTGTGCCAGCCAGAGAGGTTTTGATTGGGAGAACTGGTTGACAAATAAAAGCACAGTGGTGGGCCCCGGAGCGCGCGCCTCTCTGACACCTCACGCGACACATTAACGCTCCTTGGTACCGAAAAGAGACTGCCCACCGGTCTGGGGTCTATAAGTATGCATCTATTCAGACCATTCTGTGAAAGGGCTCACTTTGTTCTGCAGAGTAAACGGACCTTTCGCAGGGGCAGGCTGGGTGCGCGCGCACCGCGTGTGTGGTGGTGCGATAGAAAGCTGCAACACGGGCCGTGGCCGTGGGAAGAACGCCATTTGCGACCCTATCGTCAGTCAATGCAACATCTCGTGTTATAAATGAGGCTTGTGCTGCTGTCTACATAATGAAGCTGTATCTTGGAAGCCCGCATGCCTCAAACAAGACACGCAATCCTGGCACCAACCAGGTGCTGAACACAACACCAAACACTGACAGGACCCTGACGGAACCCGCACTGCATCCAGCATGAGAATAAAAAGCAGCTTCCATCAGCATAAATCACAGTCTCCCATCAAGGTCAAAGAAATGTGGCACGGAAATATGTGACAGTGGTTGAAACTCATATGCCTTCATGGAGCCATTAATCCCAATTGAATGAGTGAAAGAGATTCAGAGGATTTAGTACCGGTCTGGGATGAGTCCCTGCACACTGGGACGTCTTTAGCATGACTGACCGGGTCAGTGTGGAAAATGATTTGCCATTCAATAGTCATTTCTTTATCTTTAACACACGCTCTACCGTCTCTTCACTGTCTTTATGGACACCTCATGAGGCTATAACCACAGAAAGAAGCGTAAATATATTATTGCTTTGAAAGTATACAGTCAAATCTCTGAATGTTGATGTGATGAGGTCTTTGCAGCATTGTGCAGACAGAATGCGAGGCTCCATTGCACACAAGTTTAAATTCAACTTTGGTGGTTATTTTATCCCCACATTTTAAGATCACGTGGTCTACTGAACAAACTCCAGTAAATGGGGATGTTGCCGGAAATGAAGTGAATTTTATCTGATGAAGTGGTAATCAAACGTGTCAAGGTGGTAAAAATGGGAACAATTTGCAATGATTTCGAAAAGCCTCACTGTTTTTGACGTTGTCTTGCTGCAGTGCACTCAAATTGGGACCCTTGGGATCCTCTTTTATTAAAACTTTATCACTACGGCAACAGTGTGTGTATGTGTGTGTGTGTGTGTGTGTGTGTGTGTGTGTGTGTGTGTGTGCCTTTTGCACTGACATGTTAGAAAAGTGTGTGTGTCCCACCCCTCCCTTTGCTGAAAAACAGATGATAATTCGAACCGTGCAGGTTTTTAACGCGCCGTGACCGCGCGCTCCACGCCGTGTCATTGATGAACGTGCTGTCATTCTGAACGGGCCGACCTGCGCGAGCGGAGCAAGTGTTCGGGTTCCCATGCAGCCGCTCGGTCTGCAGCATGCAGCAGGCTGGATGGTGCATTAAAACCGGCCATACCGGTCACGGTGCGCGCCGGGGGTGGTGGTGGTGGAGGGTGTGGTGGGGGCACACACACGCAACACACACTCACACGCACGCCCCCGTCCGCCCGCCCGCACGCACGCACGCCCGCACACACACACACACACACACACACACACACACACACACACACACACACACACACACACACACACGCCACAACACAAAAGAACAACAATAACAACACACATTCACACAGTTGCCTGCTGATGGGATTACAGTTTTGTTCTTGCCCTAAACCTCAAAATAAATAATTGAATGAATAAATAAATAAAATAATCTAAATAACTTGCAAATAGTCGACCTCCTCATGATGTTCTTATTACGACACCGTCAGTTTGACTAAATAATAATCTTGAGATTCTAACATCTATTAGATGCAAAGCCACATAGGTAGGAGCTATAATTCTGATGGTCTTTATTCTGAGATGCCATAGTGCTAATAGCGTCTGTTGCATTTAAGTCAAGCCCCATTCAAACAAAGGAAAAATTAAAAGGAAATATTTTGCTTGCTAATATTTCCTATTTACATCTACTAACAACGATTAAAACATGAAAGGTAACTAAATGAATGAACAGGCAATACTTCAAATAAAATGCAACGTGAAAAAGTAGCCTTAAAATACATCAGAATATAATATGACCTTTTAATTATTACTTGAATCCTCTGAAGTACTCCACAAATACTTTGTTTGGGCTTTGCTACTATTCGGGGCCACACTTTTTAAGTGTCTGCAATTTCCAATCATTTTCTAATAATTCCCTTTAAATTAAATGTCTTACTTTATATATTCATTAATTATTAATTAATCATTTCAAATTTACATTTCAGTTACACTTCATATCCAATATATGGTGAATTGTTTGCCGATATTCATTTGGCTTTGCAAAAATAATTAATTTAAACATAATAATTTTTGCATAAGTATGAAATTTCATATCCAGTCAGGAAATGAGAGCCCCATAAAACAAAGTCTTTCTGTTCCTGATCCAGAGCACCTTAAGGAGTAGTTTGCCTTCATCACAGTTTCCTTGAGTTTAAATCAAAAAGTTAAAATAGGATACATTTTCCTCCTGTCTGTGGTATAAAAGCTGTACATAAAAGTGGTGTGGGTTTGTTTCCTCAGTGGTGCTACCACAGTGCCTATGAGCATCTTGTCTGTCAGGAAGTGGAAAAGGAAATTTAGAAAATGAACAGACAAATGTGTGGAATTAGAGGAGGCTAATCCTGCCACACAGTGATTCAGTGATAATCTCTTTAATCTCTGGGCGCAGGGGATTATCCATCTGGATGAGTGAAAAAATTAAAGGGATTCATGGAACAGTAATTGTCAAGTAATTGTTGGTAATTATCAGAATGCAGCATCTTCAACCTTCACTGTAACCTTTGCTTATTGGCAATTTGAAGGTCGCTGAGTTTTGGCTTTGATGTTTCAGAAGTTTTTTCTTTAATTCATAACATCATCATCTTTAATTGTAAATGTGTGGTCAAGGAGCTTTTGATGATTTTAATATTCTTATCACATTACATTTCAACACTACATAAATGTAGATTAGAAGCCAGTTTGCCACATGATGCACAGAGATAGCATTCTGTCACAATACTGGTATTAATATTTAGCTTTTTTTAGATACTAACCATGATTTTAATGTATAGTTTCTTTGCCATGACCACAATCATTTCCTAACTCTGACCATACCAAGGTTGTTATGAGCAGATATTGTAGAAAGAAATAATTTTAAGATCATGGTCATTAACCATAATCTGAGGTTTTGCATAATCGTCCTGTATTGACATCCTTGTATGGTGATTGTTTTGTTAGGTTTGAGCAACTTCTTTACTCTGGGGCTATTTATGATCACCATCATGGCAAAAGGGAAGATATGTTGACTGCTGACAGGAGGTTGGGCATGAACATCCAGTCTGTGTGAAAGACAAAGGCATTGTACGCCCACTTAAACACACAACACACCACAAAACACTTAGTTTTCAATGCACTACAAGAACGTATGGTCACATTTTACATTAAGGCACAGCATAATTGTTCACAATTAACTAGTTGCTTATTAGCATGCACATTAGTAACATATTTGATATTTATTACTCATTACCAAGCACTTATTAAATCCTTATTCTTTGGGTTAGGAAATTAGGGTTAGGTTATTAAGATAGTAATTCATGCAAAACAACTTCCTTACTATCAGCATGCATTAATTAAGTTATTGAGGGAAAACTAGCTAGTGGCCTTGTAGTTGTCCAATGTATTCAGGCAGAATAAGGTATTAATATATGCTGTATAATGACTAAGATAGAGCCAATATACCACTAAAATGCATGCTGATAAGCAAGTAGTTAATGGTAAATATGTGTACTTCAATATAAAGTACTATTATTATTATTATTGTAACTGTAATGATTATTCAAAAGTATATATACTCCTTCTTGCTTGGAAACTCAACATAAACACAGGTGGTTTTGGTTCTGTTTGACCACATAACTGTCCTTCTTCCAAGAGGACAGTCCCCTGTGTGTTACTCTGTCCTCTGCAGCCTAATGGCAGAGATAAAGGGGGCTACCTTCACGCTTGAGCTGATAACTGCTGGACTTTGATCAGCAAACTGCACTGAACCCGAAACAATGTCTGAAGCAGCCACCAGCATCATTGTTGAACACCTGTTAAGTGAACATAGGTGCACTCTCATAAACCTCCACCCTCTCTCTGCATCTCTGTCCCACAGTCAAACAGACACATGCATCCAAACATTGTTGAAAACAGGTCACAGGGTGTCAGCATACAAGCTGCTGTGTTAGCACCAGGGAAGCCTGGGAATCCCGCCACATGCATGCGCGATGCGGACAGTGCACGGACAGACGTCAGTAGGGCACTCGCTCTGCAGACTGACAGACAAATTAAGAGCTCTCTGTGGAGGATAATGAGTGTGTGATGGTCGTTCATGTCAAGGGCAAAGCTTCAGAGAAAGAGGTCAACGTAACTATCAACAGGTCTGATAGGTAAACTTTTAGGACACACATCATGGTGTATGCACATACTGATACTGTATTTCTTAGCAGAACGTATAGTCAAGTCAAGTTCAAGACTTTTTGTCCCATTTACAATACTTCGACCCTGAGTTAAAGAAAAATAAATATTCACATAAAGACTTTATCAAGGGTTGACAATTCAGGAAGTGCAACAAAGGAGGATCCCACCTTTAGGATGGACAGACATATGTAAGCTGACAGAAGTAGCAGACACAATACAAACCACATACACCACACACACACACACACACACACACACACACACACATATATATGCACATACACACAGAGAGACACACACAGTGTAATATTACTCAATTCAAACAGTTCCACTGATATACTGTGTGTCCAGTTTTTTAAGGTACACTTGCAATGCAAGTCTAATATATCAGTCCTGTAATAAATGTTCAGTTTTTGTTCAAACTGTTTTTGAGTGGTGTCAATTCTACTTTATGGTCATCTTGGAACAAAATTAAGGAAGATAAAATTCAGTACAAAACATAAATAACAATACAAACAACCACTGAACGAGGAGAAAGTGCACCATACCAGAACTGCAGAAAAAAAAAGTTTAATAAATATGTAATCAGAAATAAAACATACATTAAAAAACTAATTTATCTTACCTCGTCAGAGCAGCACAATCATATGTATACTAATGAACATGTTTTCTGTTTTATAGGATTACTGATGATGAGCTGACAACGTGGCTAAAATGGAAGAATGTCTCAAAATGGCAGGTGCATTATTCTCTTCACTTAGTGTTCTCTATGTGAAAAATAATGTCAGTGTCACAGTGAGAGAAAGACCTGAGACAGTCAGTGAGTTTTTTCAGTCTTTAATTCTATTAAAGGTTCAGTGTGTAGAATTAGTGGCATCTAGTGGTGAGGTTGCAGACTGCTACCAACTGAAATCCCTTTGCTTTATCCTCCCCTTCCAAAAGAGTAAGAGAACCTACATTGGCAGCTAAACATGCAAAAAATGTGAAAGGATATAAAGGGTTCATTCTAAGGCAAATAAAAATACAAGGATTCTTATTGTCAGTGGTTATACTCTATTATTTTCAACATATTAAATTCTGCACACTGAACCATTAAACCAATTGTGTCATAATCCTTTGACTAAATTGTACTAAACAGAAGACAATGTTATTTAGAGAAAAAGACTCAATTGGTTCCATTGGTCTCAGAGATAATTCTTAGTTTGTACAAAAATTATTTCTCATTGTAAAAATGACACATGTTGATTAATAGTAAGTAAATTCTTGACCAAATGTTACCTAAACTTAATTCAAATAATTTGACTTAGCCTCCTTTATGACACAAAACTGAACTAAGATGTAAGATTGCGTGAGTCTCACATTTCTACGCACTTAATAGCTTTTCTTGCCCGGTTGGAGGCTCATGCCTTACTCAAAGACACTTTGATAGTAGCTGTTGGAGAAAGGGGGGTCATTTCACCTTCCTTCCCCACCCAGACACTTTAAGGCAATCACTCTGACTCAGAGTCACTATTCCACCTCTTTAACCTCTAAACATTACCCTCATAAAGAGACCAAAACACCCCTCTAATTTCCTTTCCCCTACAAGATGTCACCCATAAACACCACTGAGATCTATATTATAATCCTCAAAAGTCCTTGAGGGTGCTAGCTGGGTGGGGGGACGGGTCAGTGCGGGGGAGTGGGGGGAATTGACTCATCTGCTTCTGACTCTAATTGATTTGGGCGTTAATCTGGTGGCTCCAGACTAAGAACCAGGCTAATATGTGAGGAGAATGGAGAGAGTCCAGCTCTGCCCGGGGGCTGTTGATGGCTGCAGGGAGGATTGGAGAAGATTAACAGAGATTTCTGAGCGTCCTGCAGGAGCAACTCAGCTGACCTGTTTGTCTGCCTTTCTGTTGAAGCAACAAGACGGGGTCATGCTCTGGGGAAAGTCCTGCATGCAAATGTGGATGCAATTGCATTTGAGACAATGTGTTGTTGACAGTATTTTGGGAAAACTTTGGGCTTCCAGGAATCTTGTGGGGTCCTTGAAGTGCTCCCAGGTGTTAGTAAGGACATTCTGGGAGTCCTTCACTGGGATTCATAAGGCCCCTTGGTCCTTAACTGGGATCTAGGGTCCTTGACTTTATTTTGTAGGTACATGACTGGGTTTTGAGTCCTGGCATCTATTGCTTCTTGGCTGGGTTCTAATCATTTTTCACTGGCATATGAGATCGTATCTATGTTCTAGAAGTCCTTTAATGGGTAGTGAACTCTGTGTGAAGTCTGATAAATCCCTCAAGTGTTACTTGAGTCAGCATTAGCTGGGTCTGAAGACTACAAGATTGGACATTAATGAAGAATGTGTGGTATAAACAAAGTTGACATCCCTTGTTCTGCCCCATTGATTTTTAGCTTTTTTTTTTTCTTCTTTTTTTACATTGTCCCCCATGAGTCATTTGTATGTCCCTTCATAAAGATGAAGAAATTTTAACATTTCAATCCATAGAAAAAGTTATGTGCAATGAAGTGGCATGACACAGGAAAAGCTATCAAACAAAGTAAGAGAAAGCACTAAACCCACTGATTCAAGTAATTAGTACTCCACATTAGAATCAATTGGTTCTGTTATTAAATTTTACTGAACTCACAAATGCAGACCGAAAGTCAGGATAATGAGAAAAAAAAAAAAAAAAAGACAAAAAAATTATTTCAACAAATTCTTTTTCACAAAAAGTGCACTCTCATGGAGCAGAGAAAAAAATAACAAAAGAACACAACTGAAGGGGTTGCCAAAGCAACAGCTGGATGTGGCAGAAAGCAGTCAGAAGAGTAATTGAAAAGGCAAGAATCATTCAAAAAGAAAATAATAGGCAAGACACTCCTTGATCACCTGGAAGACTTGGAACATTTGGAGAAGCCTGTAGATTACTGGGAAAATGTAGTGTGTAACATGGACAACGATCCAAAACATACTACAAAGTAGATCATCAATTGGTGCCAGAGGTGGAAATAGATGTTAAGTGATCCAGTCAATGACCAGATTTAAACCCAATACATTTGTGAAAGGAACTTAAGATCAAGATTCACCAGCCAACCCCCTAAGAATCTTCATGATTTATTATTATTATTATTATCTTTTTAATTTTCTATTTATTGAACATTATAACATACATTCTGCATACAACTGGTACACAATGACAGAGTTTTTTTGTTTTGTTTCTTCTTCCTCTTTTTTCTTTCAAATGCAATATCTCCAAATTAAACACGATACTCCAGGAAAAAAATAAAAGTAAAAAAAAAATCCCAGTCTTTTACTTTAAATCAAAATAAAGAATGGCCATACGTTTTCATATGAACAAATAAAATTATTCCCAGGACATGGTGATCACCCACAATCTACCATGTATTCTGACCGGCCAAACCAATAAAACTTTACCACGTTACCAGTGTAGCGAACACAGTAAAAATAAAATAAAATAAAACCAAAAGAAACAACATTCCAACTTCTGTAGCTATGAACCATGAACTAGGGTTTTTTTTCCCCATCTCAAATAAAATCTGACCTAATTGGTTTTATGTACTCTATCCAATTTTCCCAAATTCCTTTAAATCTACCAACCTCCAGTCTCAAGGAAAAAGTTAGCTTCTCCATCACATATATATTATGCATTACCTCAACCCAGTCTTCAACCTTAGGTACCTCATTCTTCATCCATTTTCTGGTAATTGCTTTTTTGCTTGCAATCAGCATTATTCTATAAATATGTTTGTCCCCTGATCTTTTAAGGTTTATGTCCAATTTCCCCAGGTATAATACCTCAAATGTATGTGGAAGGTCTACCTTCAGTATTATATCCATACACTTCCTTAGCTCCTGCCAGTAGTTGCCAATGGAGGGACAAGCCCAAAACATGTGGAAGTTGTCAGCTTTTTCAGCTCCATATAATCTCCAACACTTTGTATCATAATATTTTGTCTGTGCTGGTGTTCTAAAAAATCTTATAATGTTCTTCCACCCGTGCTCTCTCCATGATAAGGAGGAAGTTGTTTTCCACTGCTGCTCATTTATCTCTTCCCATTCCTCATCTGATATGACAGTATTTGCTTCCCTCTCCCACCTCTTTTTATATACACCGTGTCAAATCCCTTTAAGTCTTCCACTCCCTTATATAATTTGGAAATTAGCATTTTCCCCAGTTCTGATTCATATGCTGAAGTGAACATCTTAATGACTTCTGATCCCCTCCCCTCACTGATTCCTCTTATTGTTTGCTCTAAATAATGCCTTAGTTGCACATACCTAAATCGATCCAGATTGGTTAGACTATATTGGTCTTTTATCTCTTGAAAACTTTGAATCTCCTTCTTTCTCAAGAGCTCCCAGAATTGTCCCCTTTCCCAATTTTTAAAACTCTTATCTGTTCTATTTGGTATGAATTCGGAATCATACTCAATCCATCTTAATAGTCTACTTTGTATTCTCAAGTCATTTTTCGCAATTAGTTCAAACCAAAGCTTCAGTGATATCTCCAACCACGGGTTTGTTCCTTCCCTGATGTGTTTTCTCAAGTTGCTATCCCCTATTATAGCCTGTACAGGAACCTCGTCTGTTATGCTGGTCTCAATTTCTTTCCATCTTGCTGAGTAGGAAGGATTATATATATTCAGCAATATTTTTATTTGTGCAGCTTGATAATAGCTCTTCAGGCATGGAAGTGCTAGCCCTCCTTTGTTTTTAGGTAACTGCAGTGTTCTGTGCCTGATCCTTGGTCTCTGCCCCTGCCAGATATATCTAGAGATCATTTTATCCCATTCCCTGAATTCATTTCATGATACCTCCACCGATAGACTCTGGAACAGGTACAGAAGCCTCAGCAGCACATTAATTTTTATCACTTCCACTCTTTGTACAATGCTCATATAAGGTATCAAGTTCCATTTGCTAATATCATATTTAATTTTATTGAGCAGGGGACCGTAGTTGATGGATTTTAATTGTCCTAAATCTGGAGGTAGATTAACTCCCAAATATTTTATTGATTTTAATTCCCAATTGATCTTGTACTTGTCCCTGATCGCTTGGTTTGGTCTATAATTGAAAGTAATAACCTGAGTTTTTTGTACATTTATTTTATATCCCGATAGTTGACCATAGTCTGAAAGGGTTGTCATGAGTGCAGGGAGAGATGTTCGGACTCGACAGATACATTAAAACATCATCTGCAAATAACGCTATTTTTTGTACCCCTCCCCCCATGTCTATACCTGTTATATTTTCATTTTGTTTTATCCAGTTGCTCAGGGGTTCCAGAAAAATGGCAAAGAGAAGAGGACTCACTGAGCAGCACTGACGACAGCCTCTTTCTGATGTGATAGACTTTGAGAGACTCCCATTGATCCTGATCCTTGCTGTCGGTTTATTATACAGGGCCTGTATGACCTTAATAAATGTCTCGTGGAAATTAAACTGCTCCAACACTCTATATAGGAAATCCCACCCAACGGAGTCGAATGTTTTTTCCGCATCTATTCCCACCACTACCGTCTCTATCTGATTTTTGATTACATGATGTATTACATGTAGAGTGCACCTGATATTGTCTTGTGTCTGTCTTTGTTTTATAAATCCCGTCTGGTCTAAGTGAATTATTTCTGGCAGAATAATTTCTAAACGTCTGGCTAAAATAGCTGTAGTCTATAATCTTGATTAAGGACACTAATAGGTCTATAACTGGAGCATTCCTGCTCATCCTTCCCCTCCTTGGGAATTACTGAAATAATGGCTTCTCTCCATGAATAGGGAATTTCTCCCTCCTTCAACACCCAGTTAAATGCCCTCCGCAGAAGTGGGATTAATGTTACCTTAAATAATCTGTACCATTCTGCGGTGTACCTGCCTGCACCCGGGGACCAGGCTTGCCAGCCTCAAGATTTGAGATTACTTTATTTCTTTCCTCATCTGTAATTTCGGCAGTTAAAGCCTCATCCTGTTCTTCTGTTACTCTTGGTAAATTTAGATTCTCTAAAAATGTATCCATCTGGGTTTTAAGAATCTTCATGATTTAAATGCTGCCTGTGTGGAGGAATGGGCCAATATCCCACCTGAACACTGTGAGAAATGAGTTTCTTTGAACAGGAAGCATCTTGAAGCTGTCATTGCAAGCAGAGGCCTTTCTATCAAGTATGAAAATAAATTTATGTTAGCATGGTCAATGCCTTTTTAGTCATTACACTTTTAGATAAGATAAGATAAGACAGACTTTATTTATCCCACAATGGGGGAAATTCGCATGTTACAGCAGCAACAAGACAGAGTGCAAGAAGTCAGAGGACAAGAAGACAAGAAAATATTGCACAAGTGTTATATACCCTATGGTAATTTACAATATATACAATACGTACACACTTATTTACTTATGCGTACTACTCCTTTAAAAATGACAAACGCACATGAAAGCAGGAAAAATGTGAGATGTGATCAGTACAACTTGTATTTGAGTTGATGTTATTGTGCGCTGTTATATACTCTGATGGCTGTGGGCAGGAATGACCTGTGGTAGCGCTCCTGCACTGGGGATGTAAAAGTCTTGTGCTGAAGGAGCTGCTCAAGGTCCTCACAGTGTGGTGCAGGGGGTGGGAGGAGTTGTCCATGATGGATGTCAGCTTGGCTAACATGCTTCTGTCCGCCACCTCCTCAATGGAGTCCAGTGGGCAGCCCAGGACAGAGCTGGCTCTCTTAACCAGTTTGTTCAGTCTTATTTTATATCACTCTTTTTTTATAGAATGGAATGTTACGATTTATTTATGTGTGTTATTTTATTGAGTGAATAAGCAATATCTGGCCTAAATTTGATGTGAATAACTATGTTGGAAATATGTTTAATGGAAAAATCTTGACCAGTTAAATACTTATTTATCCCACTGTAAATCAATGGAGTATTCTTAAAGCAGCTCCAATCAATCACAATCAAGATAGTCCAAAGCTGAATCCAAAGAAAGCCCCAGGACCTGACAGTGTCTGTGTCTTCCCGGCCATTCTGAGGCACTGCACTACTCAGCTTTCACCAGTGTTCTCACTCATTTTCAGTCAGTTCATCTCTGAATGTCACTTTGCCACCCTGTTTCAAAGCAGATCCATTGCTCTGAAATATGTTGTCATGGAGTGCATGGAGTGTGTCAAAAGCCATCCTGTCCTTCCTCAAGCCAATCACAGACCCCCGTCTGGATCCTTGACAGTTCAAACACAGATGCAACTGCTCCTTGGACAGTGCTGTTAACCTCCAAATTCACCACTGAGACACAGGAAGCCCCTATGACAGAGCTCTGTTTGAGGACTTCACCCTTTAATGCTATCCTCCCTGACCCTTAGCACACAGAGCTGATACAGCTGCGGGTACTCCACCCCATCTGCAAGTGATTTATGGACTTCGTAGCAAACCGGAAGCAATAGGTGCAACTTGGCAGTCACCTGTCTAACTCCCTCACCATAAATATCAGAGCTCCACAAGGTTGTGTCCTCTCCCCATATCTGTTCTCCCTGTACACCAATGACTGAACCTCCAGCCACCCTTCTATCTAGCTGGCCAAGTTTGCTGATGCTACCACAGTGCTGGGTCTCATTAAGGACAATGATGAGTCACCTACAGGAACACTGTGTCACAGTAGGCAGCATGGTGTAGAGATTATAACCTGGAGATAGAGATGGTTATGGACTTCCACCTTTACACCCACCTTTACATCTCCCGCATGTGACAATAAAGAGTGTTCTTCCTCTCTGGTCCACCCCTCTGCTCACCTGGAATGAGGATGCCATGTCCTGTGTCCAGGAATGTAACGAGAAGATTGGTGTTGCAGTTACCAAGGTTGGTGTGGTGATGGATCATGCCTTACTGGCTAATGGCACCAGTGGCCAGTAATATTCCCCCTCTTTTGACGAGGTTAAAGTGAGCCTCATCAATACAAACATAAACGTGCTGAATTACAGCGACAACCAAGACTCTCTGGCACAGACATGTCAATATGAGAATACATACATGCATGCAGTACTGATATGGCAGTAAATGATACTTGCACATTATTTGTAATGCTGTTCTTTAACCCCCTGAGTTTCACTCAAATGGCACACTATACATCTGTTTCATCTGGATTTGGTTGTGCTGTAGAACAGAGTCCAAAAGCTGTAGAAAAGCCCATCTGGTGGACGTTTTTTGTCTACTGTGGTTCTGGATTTCTTCTAGTGTAATGGTATTATGTGCCTCTACCACCACGTTTACAGTAGTGGTCTCCACAGGCCTTGGCCAACAATCACAGAGTAACATAGACCTACTGACACGTGTCTGGCTGCAGGATACTACAGTAGACATACCTAAAGAGCATTAGCATCATGTAGATAGTCGGTAACTTACCAGTTCTGAATGTAAGGATGATAGCTGCAAACATGCAGCAGCTCAGGTTGAGCTGAACTCTCTGCCAAGCCTCCTCCATACTCTTGTTGAACACATGGTCTACCAATGTGGTCATGATCTCATCTGAGACAACTGTCCTTCCTTATCCTCATCCTCCTCTTACTCTCACTCCTTTACCTCCATTTTCCTCCAAAACAGGAGAGCTCATCCGGAGCCTTAAGTAGTGCTAAAGCTCTGATTTCTAAGAGAACAGTAAAGCAAATGTTGTTGACACCTTGGTCAGTAAAACTTGCCGTTGTGATTGCTGTTGCTTTCCAAAGGAACACAGGAGGTTTGAATTGTGAATGGTAAGCTGAATGTAAAGAGCTGTGTGTAGTGTTAAAAAGTGTGTAGGCACTTGTGACAAACTGCACAGCTGTCTACTGCTCTCAGCCAGCTCTGACCACAAGATGTCACTCTTGTCTAGTAGTCCAGTTATACTCATTAGCGTGTGCATGATTTTGCATCAACACATATTTTGGGTATGTTACACTCGACATTGAGCTGATGAGTGTATATGGTTGAGATGGTACATTTGAATTCAGGACAGAAGTTCAACAGACCTTCCAATGACTTGTTCCTCTTGAAGTCTTTCGTGTCATTAAGCTTGATCCCCTTACACCTGTTTGTTCGACAAAAAGTGACCATCCAAACGTTCCCTAAGTGTCTGTATTTTATTTATATTATTTTAACTTTTGATTTAGAACAGTTGACTGATGCTAATGCTAATGCTTTTCAGACTACACACACACATACTATACAGAGTCCCCTCAGGGCACCTCTTCAGTGCATAAATCAGCTACGTCAGGAGTGAGCCTGAGACCAGCAGAGGGGTGGTCCAGAAGACATTTATCACCTCAGAAACAAAAACATCATTATGAAGGGACAGAGTCATTAAACACTCAAACATATGAGATGAGGAAATCTTCCTCTCAGACCAAACTACCCGACAACACTGTTCGTCTCTGGCGTTGTGAACTTGCGTCTGAATGTGTGCATGTGTGCCCTCTGGCACTGCTACGCCACAGAGATTTATCACGGGGCATACCAACGGTTTACCTGGATTTATCCTTCAACTACAGGAGAGCACTCTCCCTTGAAATAATATCCTGCCAAGAACAACTTCTGCTGAATGCTGCAGACAACAGCCAGACCTGCTGCTCCATATGCACTGCAGCATAAAGGAAAAACACACATATAGAAAGCTTGGCAGTCAACAATCTAACTTTTTTCTGTGCTTTACTACTCTCTGTTAGCATTTAATATAACATACCAGTTATTTGGCCTGAACCGTGGTCATGAAATCTTTTACAATTACTGTCATAAACCCCCAGAGTTCAAAAGTAAGGTAGAAAATGCTAAAGATGTGATTTGTCTCATGTAGCACACAGTCATTAAAAAAACCCCAGACAAACTTGGTAGTTAGGAAGGCATCATGGCTGTCAGCACAGCCTGCCACCCGGAGAAAATCCAAGGTGAAAGACGTCACAGCACTGACCACGCTGTTTGACTGACAAGCGATTTCTGGGAACAGCGAAGCACAAACAGCCACAGTAATGACTGAACCAAACTTACCAACCAGTCACAGGAAAAAGGTGGTTCAGGTGCAACGAGCGCCTGCGCAAAGTTACAGTTGTGGACAAAAAATATTCTTATTTATCTTAGTAGAGATATTATGAGTTTAAAGCTCAAAGAGTCAGCTCATCTGCTTCATCAGGACTGTGTGGGTGTAGACTGATCAGATTTGACACTGATCTGGCAGCACAAGCAAACAACCCACCAACTGTCATCACATATTCATTCAAATATTGCTAAATTTCAATTGGTGCATGGAAATATGTGACATCACCTTTTTCCAATTTCCAATCACAAACAGAGTAGAGACTGCATGATCATGTAGAAACCCATCACTCATTAATAAGCTGACGGAGGAAATAGATTTCCAACGCCTTTAACAACTTTTTTCACAAGATTCTCAGGAAACAAGTTGCTGAATACAAAAATGTAATTGTTTAAAATGTCTTTTTTGTTCATAAAAAGATCTTAAAACATGATTTAGCTGAAACAAAGGTCAGTAATTATTCATGACCTTTACATGTTAGGTCAAAGGCGAACATAATATTGGTCTGAAAATGAGATAAATGTTTACAGTTCAAATGCTAATTCTCTTTGAAATAAGACTGGCTAAAATGAGAGTTTCTTTCAAGCTTGTCTCATCCTCTGTTCATCTTTTTTTTTTGACTTCTGCTTGCTGTGTTCCCTGTACACAGTGATTAACTTGTTGAGTACAATATTATTATTAAAGACAGGAATAATGGCCAAAACTAGAAAAATAAGATTTAAATTTTAACTAACCAGAATTGTTCTTTATTTTGGCCAACATGTCTTGTACTTTGTGCAATGTATAACCGACCTGGGCCATATATCCCACAAGCATCTTAAGGTTCAGATCATCTTAATCGCATTGTAAAAACCCCTTTACACTGTGTGGCAGCCGGAGATGAAAGACATGAGAGAAACGTGTAAAAAGACAAGCGCACCAACGGCTGATTCAGAGCTTAGCTGACTAAAAACAACCAATCAGAACATGATGTGAAGTGAAGCAGAATGCAACATTGGCGTGAATTAACCAACATGACAATGGCCAAGAAGATAGCTGAGAGGTTTTTGGCTGCCAGTGGCGACCTATTACTCTTTTCTCTTTTAATAGATGCTTTTATCTTGATAACATTTGCTATTCTGTTTCAGATGTTGTTCAGAGAATGTTCACCTGCAAGTTATGGCAGTGAATGCACTCTGTATTTTGAAAGTAAATGATCAGTCATGCAGTGCCATGCAGTTGATGATGGAAAGGTGGCTAAGAGCTGGGAGGAGCTGAGTTTGGTCTCTGTTTCCTCCACACTGACCAAGAAGGCCATAGATGGTGGGGTGATGAAACAATAGGATTTGCCTTTGACGAAAGCTCTTGCAAATTGTGTCTTTTCTGAATTGCTGCACATCTTCATTTTTTATTCTGCATCTCTGGAAAGTTACTGTTGCAGTGAACACTGGGTAGTGTAGGAAGGCTGTGGAAAAAAGCTTTTTTTTTTTCTTGGCTTGGATTTGGATACATAAATTGTTTTTCACTTTTTTAACTCTGTGAGAGAGGGCATTGGGCCTTGGCAGAATAAATGCTGTACATCCAAACATCCAGTAGATGGTAGTAAAGCTGAACAGTGACAAAACAGCCAATTGTAGAGATACAATGACTTCATACCACAATCCACATTCACAGGTACCAGTAATCCTCTGGAGTAGCCAACACAAGGAGCTGCTCAACCTTCATACAGAAAGCAGTCCAGGACCAGCACAATTGATATCATGCAACTAATTACACTCTTATTCACATCCAAATGTTAAATTCTCATTGTTTTGGAAATATATTCAGACATATATAGTGGCTGCTCTTGCAGATTTGCATGTCATAGAAGAGTGGACTATTGGTCTTAGCAGAGGTCAGCCCTGCTTCTTAGGTCGAGTTGTATTTTGTTATGGGTCAGCAATTAATGCTATTAGTACTCTTGCAAAACTGTTGAGGAAGCAGCCACACTTGTGTTAGGATCAGTTGTTCACTTTTCTAAATGCTGCTTCAACACCAGTAACAGAAGACGCACAGCACTGTTGTTCTGCTGCTCTCATCCTCGCAGCAATTTAACAGACAAAATATCACTCTGTCAGTGTTCAGTCTGCTTTGAGGCACAAAATGACTTTGAATATTGTGTTGCTCAAGAGACAGCTTTTTGTGTGCCCAGTGGAAGTGTAAAAACTTCAAAACTGTTGTGTTAACTTCATGTTCAGATTTGTCTTAGCAACACAGTGTTTGTGCCTCTCTAAAGGATGCACCTACATAGAATATTCTTCCTTCATCAGGCATCCTTCACGTTTGTGTCCACATCAATAAATCAGATGAGTTGGTTTAATGAGCAAATAACTACTGCTTTTTAGCAACAATTGTGTTTTTACTACAAACTTCAAATGTAAATCAGAAAAAAACAAAAAACTAAAAATAGGTCTGAAAATAAGTTATTTTCATTATCAATCAATCTGCTGATTTTATTTTTTTTTATTATTATTAATCAATTCTTTAGTCTGTGAAACTTAAAAAATGTCAATTTCTTGGGTTTGACCAAAAACTCAAAAATATTCCATTTTCAATGATAACGGAAAATGGTAAGTGGACTGTATTTGCATAGTGCTTTTGACAATCACTCAAAGCGCTTTTACAACAAGTCTGCATTCACCCATTCACACACGCTCATTATGAGTGTATCCATTCACACACACTCACACACTGATGGCACAGCATCGGGGACAATTTTGGGTTCAGCATCTTGCTCAAGGATACTTCGACATGTAGGCTGCTGAGGCCAGAGCTCGAACCCCCAACCTTCTCATAGCTGGACGACTTCTATCAACCTCCTGAGCTGTACAAAGAAAAGTAGTAGTCATCTCATTAAGATGCTTCAATCAGAGAGTGTTTTTCATTTTTTAAGGATTTTTGCTTAACTGAAATGTAATCAATTATCAATATAGATGCCAATTATTTTTCTGTCAATCGACTCGTCGTTGTAGCTCTAACTAAAACTGATGTCAACACCGACTCAAATTATGTGTCATGCAATATGAGTGTAAATGGTGATCCTACCTTTGCAAGCCTTTTCCCTCAGTCTTTGTAACACATTGAAGCAGCAGTTATGGATTATGTAACCAGGGCTATTGAGCCATTAATTGAAACCAGTCTGTCCTTGTGTCTTGTAGGTACCTGGTGGGTGAATGAAATGCTTGGTTTTCATGAGTTAACACCACAATTAAATGTTACAATTTGAAGAGGTGATGACAATTATTGAATAGTTGCTGATGCAGTGATTAACTGATGTAAAAAGTTCATTTGACAATCCCAAAAATTCGAAAACTGGTCACATTTGATTGGTAAACTGCTATTCATCTGGAAGAACAATACTGTCAACTTACCTGTTGTCCTTTTATCTGCTGCTAAATGTGCTCCCTGAGGTGTAACAGCCATCCCACATTATTGCATGTAAAGGAGCCCATACAATTGCTAATGTTACTTCTCTGCTGGAGTAGGCAACCAAGGGACCAAAAACACTGATTTAATACAGGTTGAAACGGGCTGAGTGATCTCAGCAATCAACCTGTGTGATGTTTGTGTGTTTGTCAAACTGTCCTAATGTTATCCCTAAGTCCTGGACATGAGAAAGAAGGGCATAGAGCAGAGATCAGCCCTGGTTCATCTCCATGTCGCAGGGGAGCATAGTTCCCTCACCCTAAGCGCCCAGCCTTTGCTCACCTGAGTTGGACTTATTTAATGAAAGTGTACATTTTATCATCCTGGAGGTTGAAGTGTGCAGTATTTTGTTTGTCTTGTTTAGTGTTGAGTTTGTTGCCAGTCTTATTTGGGTAAGTTATCTCTTTCAATTATGGCTGAAGTTTCCTAATAATTTAATTCACTTGCTTTTAGATACACTGAATGTTGTGGACATTTCTGCAGTTGTGTTTTCTTGCTGAGTGAAAGAAAATTGTGTTTCTGTGACTGAATGCTGAAACTACAAATAGAAATTAAAGCATTTTTTATACTCTCGCTCAGTTGCACTCTCACTCTTTCCTGCCTTGAATAAAATCAAGTGTCACAAAGATCAGTCTCAGGATTTGCATGTGAAACGTTTTGATGCAACTGATGAACAGTTGCAGTGTTTAACACCCCCTAACAGTAACTGTGCAACTTTATCACATTAGAAACCAAACTTACTTAAACTGTAAACATATTTAAACACTGGAAATCATGTCATGTGAGAGCCAACTGATAATTGGTACTATCATCTGATAACCTAAACAACAGAAATGGATGACTAACATGTGATATGGACTTCTGCATGTAGTTATTTCAGTTAAAGTGTGTCTTAAAACATCACCAACATGCCCATATATAAACTGAAAGCGTTATTGATTTTTGTAATCATTCCTCCAGTCCTTACTAGCAAAGAGGAGATCCTTTTCTAAAGGGATTCAAATGTACGTGATGGGGATGGGCCAACATTTGCAGCCCAGTTCTATGAAAAAATGCATTCTGAAACACAGCTGAGGTGGAAATGGAGCCTCGAATGGCTGAATTTGTCAAATTTTCCAGTGGGTGTTCTTAGTGTGGAATTTGTATTTTATCTGATAGTGTTTTCTTCATGAGCTGTGACAAAGCCTTCACCCGAACTTTGAAACTGGTATTTACACAGAACAGAAAATTAAAACCAGCCCATTCCTTGTATGTCTACACATACTAGATGAATGATAAGTATGGGTTGGAGAAGGGATCTGCTCAGGCCCAGTACAGTCAGCAATGGTTACAGTCAACAGTAATGTTTTCATCATACCATGTGGACATTATGAGCATGGTTGTAAGGTGGACTTGAAAAAATGTGAACCAATCCTTTAATGTACTGAAACTTCTCAGGAAATATTAGACTTTGATAGATTTGTTTGTCTTTACGTTGCTGCTGTAGAGGAGTTTAATATTGTTTTGATTGTTGCTATGGAAATTAAGAAAATAAATAATAACCACGCTGAGCAGTGACGTCATCTGCGACGAACAATTCACATTTATGGAATGTAGAACATAGTGACGTTCAAAGGACTGGAACACTGGCTTTGATCGCTAGCCCATAAAAGGCTTGTCTTCGAGGGTTTAACGGATTCACTTTTAGGTTTTGGTGGATTCATGGGAACCGACCGACGCCGCAATTTAGGTCGACCGCCGGGCGAGAGATAGGCGTCATCCGCACCCATGGAGGAGGAATTTAAAACAACGACCAAGTTAATTTATGGGATATGTTCCTGCCAATCATCCAAAATACTAAGCTACAAGAAACTACAAGATAAGTTAGGACAAACTTTGCCACAAAGGAGATCTGTGCTGAACTGATTTGGTCTGCTTGTGTTGATCAGCGATGGGGCGCAGACACTTTTTTTACGCTTATTTTTATTTTTTATTTTTTTACGTTTTTTATGACGTAATGTATGGCAAGCCGTTCCTGCCAGAAATACGCCACATTCAGTCACGTTTCAACTTCATTACGGCGTAAAAAACGGCGTTTTTTCAGGTTTTACGCCGTTTTTTACACCGTAATGCGCAAAAAGAACGCCGCTTTTTACGCCGTAATGAAGTCCTCCCAGAATTCTCAGTTACAATGGATTGCACCCTAAAAACTCCCCCCTTCGTCCTGTTTCCCTCATTGAATGCTCTTCTCACCTTAGTGATAAAAGGCCATAAAGACAATTTTACAATTTTTTCCAATTTAGACTGCTGCAATCGGCTGGCGACCGGTTCAGGTGTACCCCGCCTCTCGCCCATTGCTAGCTGGGATAGGCTCCAGCCCCCTTAGTGATAAAAGGCCATAAAGACAATTTTACAATTTTTTACAATTTAGACTGCTGCAATCGGCTGGCGACTGGTTCAGGTGTACCCCGCCTCTCGCCCATTGCTAGCTGGGATAGGCTCCAGCCCCCCGCAACCCCGAAAGGGATACGCGGGTATAGAAGATGAATGAATGAATGAATGAAAATAAACTGTAAAAAAGGAGACTGAGCTAGCTAAAAGTAAAAAGTAAAGTTAAACTAAATGCTGCGGTGGTTGGGACAGACGTCTGGGGGTGAGAAGAGGAAGGAGCCAGGGGATGAGAATGTCGACAAAGCGTGCGAAACGAAGAAAAGAAAGTTTAACGCTAAATGGCTGACAGGTCGTGAATGGCTTGTGTTTGATCACGAAAATGCCGTCATGTTTTGTAAGGATTGCCACATGTACACGAAAGAAAAAAACAAGACGAATAATTTTGTGGTGGGGACTAATAATTTTAAAGTCGAGGCAGTAAAGGACCATGAGTGCCCGAAGTCATCAGGAAAGCCTAAGGAGTCTGCAATACTGACTGCTGCACTATTTGTGTTTTCTAGTTGTACATACATAATTCAATTTATTACCAATGCAATTTTTTGCAAGTGTTTAAGTCATGGCTGTTACTTATATATATTTCTTATTAAAGAAGGAAAGTAGAAACACTTTAAGTTGAAAGGAAAAATACATTTTATTAGGAATGTAATGATACTAAATACTTACTGGAAAAATGTCTTTTATAAAATAATAAATCTGACAGCATTTCTTGTTTGTATAAATTAAATGTTTGCACTTTCTGTGTATATTTTGTTTCATGTGTTGTACTTTCTGTGCATTTTTCATGCCAACAATGTAAATAAAATGATCAAATGTATTCAGTGGCACTCATAATCTCTTATTTTCACCGGGAAAAAATTTGGCTAGTGGATATTCTGATTGGCTAGTAACTTTAGAAGGTCACCAGCCACATTGGCTGGTGATCAAAAAAGTTAATTTAGAACCCTGCTCCCACTACTCATCAACAACGCAACTGTACAGATGGAATCGGTTGAGTTTCTGGGTATCGCAATCACCAATGACTTGAAATGAAAGACACTCATCAAGCAAGCTCACCAGAGGATGGCCTTCCTCAGACTGCTCCAGAAGATGAAATCTCCCTGACAGTTCCCATCCCTTCTACAAAGTCATCAGTGAGAGTGTACTCACCTCCTCCATCACTGTGCGGTACCCTGTATCCTCTGCCCACACAAAAGACTGGAGGGCATATCATATTGCATAGTCAGGTGGCTCACAGGCCAGGAATAAGTGCCCATAAGTGTTCTGCATGATGCCAGGGCCAGTAAGATAGTGGCCTACACATCACAGCCAGCTCACTGTTTCTTAAGAAAGGTTCCATCTGGCCACAGGTTCAGCTCTATCAGTACCAGAACCACCAGACACCTGGATCGATTCAACAGCTGTTCACTATACATATATGTATATGTGTGTGTGTGTGTGTATATACACTTAGACAAATCAAGTGGGTATCTTTCAGAGTTAATGTGTTTTTAGTACAAAACTTGTATTTTTTGCACAGAGAGGGATCTAGATTTGTCCGACATCACTTAAATTCTCAGCACATTTAGGATTTCTTTATGGCCAATAGGAAGAGGAGGAATAATTACCAATAATTATCCAGTTTCAGTGTTATGATGATTATTTCTTTTTGGCAGCTGGGTGACATTACTATTATACATAGAGTTCAGAGATTTTAATCTCACCTGAAGCTATCTGATTTTTTCTTTCTATCCTTATCCCAGTGTACAGACCAAAACTGCTTTTCGGTATGCCCATGGGATTTTATCTTTGTGTTTGAAGGTTTACAACATACACATACACCAATTAATTTATTATAATTCGAATTGGAAAAAACACCACCAGCACATATGACACAGAAGCATAAAGTTCCCTGTGTGTTTGGTGAGATAGCAACTGTTGCTTTGAAGGTAAGGTTTCTCTTTCAATCGTCTCTGCAATAAAATTAATTGCTATGGAATTTCATAAATAATTACATAAGAAAGATGTTAGCAATTTATCTATCATCTGCTGGGGAAAAAAGAAAGAAAATCTAACATGGCTGAAAAGATAAGCAACTGACAGAAAAATAACCTTACCTGAGGACTTCAAGATTAAAAGCTATGCAGCATACATTGTGTCTGTATTTTGGGGGTCTGGAGGGTAATTACTGTTACCCTGCAGAGGGTTATTTAATTCTCAGTGCACTACCGCCATCATGTGGTTACAGGGGAGAACACATGAACATGAACACATGAATCATTACTGATTCAGGATGCACGTTGAATGACTCAAATAAATGGATGTACAATTCCCTTGTGGTTGCCAAAAGGTGTCTATGATACAACTTGTTAGTATGTTGGTGTTTGAACTGTTGTAAGGAACAGAGAAGATGCCACAATAATGCTAAGGATATGCCAATACCAACTACTCTGAACTGATTCGAAAATGTCAGTCATCACTTCTATGACATTTTATTATAAATGTTTTATTGTATGTCATGGATATGAAATTCTAAAGCCCCCACAGCAGCCCATAGAGCTTCAATCATCATGACAACACAAGTGCCAGCAGGAATGCACAACATTTTGATATTCTTAGAGCTGAAAATGTAAACTTTGTGCTTACATTGGTGGTAGAGGAAATGCGTTTCATTAAAAAAAAAAAACCCAAATGGATGTGCTCAGTAAAATCCATGGATATCTTCCTATGAGGTAATGACATCATTTGTCAAAGCTGCTCATTTGGCTAGAGGAGGCTGTACAGATTATGGAGGGTCACAAGTACTAAAATGAAATTATTCAGCGAATATCAGTTGCCATTTGTTGCAAATTAAATCGTAATTTTTAATTTTAAAACCCACAATGAAAATGAAAAAAATCAGTTGCCAAAATAAAACCAAAATCCAAAACCAAAACCAAATGGATGCTTCCTAGCATTACTATTAAATACTGATACAGTATCATTGCAACTAAGCACTAAACGTACTTAGATTTTTCGTCATTCTCATATCAGTGGGTCCTTCTTGCTCCAAGTCCCCTAAAAGGGGGTTGGCAGGATTCAGAGTTTGTATGTGAGCGTGTGATTAGTCAGTAATGAGAGTAAAAGTTTACACCTTGGTGATGTTTTGAGTTCTTTTGATGAGGAAAGTACAGTCAAAATTACTAAGAGAAGAGGTCTGATTCTCTTCTATTGATTCCACCAGGTTTGTTGTAAAGCTGTCCTTCATGCTAAAAGCTGGTCTTTTCCTGGGATTGGATGACTCCCTCTGTTTATTGTCAGTGTGATAGTTTTGTTGTGAGAGGGTTCAAATGAGATCCTTGAGTCCATAAACAAAATAAATACACCCAAGGAACATGACCTCCTCAATGACATTCCAACAATGCTGAGCTGTGTCCACTACAGTTATTATTCAAAGAGACAAAAACAAGCCCAAAGATAGTATAGACATGGAAAAACAGGACAAGCAGCTACCAGAGGACTGTCTTGGGACCTCACTGTGTGGGTGAACAAAAAGAGGTCCACATGTACACACCCTGTCAGGCTTTGTGAATCTTACCTGAGTGTCAGATTAGGTTTGAATCTAAATCCTAGTTCGACATTGGACTAGACACACAGGAACTCTGGGGAGTCCCTGCAACAGAGCCATGATGTCACCAAGGATATAAAAATTGATGTACCCCACTTCATGGGCCTTTCACTGTATCTTCATCTTGCAATGGGAGGTCTATCATTCATTATGAAATGTTTGTGCTATATCCTCCTGACTACCAGGAAAAAAAAATATTGTCCAAACCAGTATGACTTATGCAGGTGGAGCTCAATGTCTTGCAAACTTTCTGTCGTGTTCAAAACATTGTTGAATCAGTGCATCATGCTACTATTTTCTGGGTGTAGGTTCTCACTTGACATAATATATGAGCATACACATGTGAACATTAGTTTGATATACCGATAGATTAAATGTTATGAATGCAAGCTTTGAAAAGGTCTGATTTTTTAAAAAATTTGGGGCAGCTTATTACTGCGCTGAAACAGTTCAACATTTTATGTGCAATTATATTTTTGTTATATATTTATAACATTTTACTTCGACTGATTTTGTGATCCTTGTTCAACATGTCCTTAAATGTTGTCATACATTAATTTTCTTGTGTAAAGCAGGCAGACTGTAGAAATTAATCTCTAGAAACAGATATCTGCATATGAATGCAGAACCTGTACCCAAGGGACAAGATTTGGTATTGGAGGCCTTCTGGTTTCTGTTTGTAGTCTGAGTAGTACTGATCAATCATGTTTGACAGGGCTTTGATTAGAAGGTTAACAGTCCATATAAAGAGCAAAAGAAGCGTAATGCATTGGCCAAAATGCAATTTTGGAATTCATCATCTGACGGCAATTTACCTTTTTTAATAGAGATCAGCCAAAATGTTGAGTTGCTGTGAAGTCTGAAAGTCAAGTTACTAATTGGACTGTAAAGAATGATCAGCGCATGGAAGAGGAAGTCTTGGCCTTGATATTAGTTATCTAGATATCTGCTGGCTACACCAGAAGCTTCCAAAACATTGGCTGTTGCCCCCTGATGCTAAACCATAATAAACTGTGAGGAGATAGCGATGAGTTCCAAGATTGTGAAAAAACCCCCCCCTGCTTTTCCTTGATGTTTCAATCCAATATCTACTCCACCTTGGAAACTAATCTAATACATGCCAACCATAAGATTTGATTAATGTGATATGTTTCAGGTATACACATAAGTCATAGAATAAGAGTTGATAGTTAATTTTATTAAGGGTTCATCAATAGTTATGGATATATAATAATCATCTCTTTACAATACAACATAAGATCAGAAGAGCATGACAGACCACTTCAACAGAATCTCATAGTTTTTTCTTTAAAAAAAAACCCAAAACAATAAATAAGAGCAGAAATAAACCAAATACATGTTTTCAACTGAGATATAGATTTATAAGTACTAATATTGTGTCTGCATGCGTCATGAAACACCCTCAACCATCTTCTGTACAAACACAAGAGATATGTACTGTATGTCGCAGGTATGAGTGGACAGTTAATATACAGAATGACTCTATGAGGCTACTAGACCGTACTGAGGAAAGGCCCGACATAGAAAACAAGGGACTCAGGAAGCACTTTATAGAGACATCACACACCCACAGTGCATCTTCCTTTATGGTAATATATACATATGAAATGCATACAAACTTTATAACACATAGACTTTCTCTCTCTCTCTCTCTCTCTCTCTCTCTCTCTCTCTCTCTCTCTCTCTCTCTCTCTCACACACACACACACACACACACACACACACACACACATATGACTAACAGACAACCATGTCTGGGGGACCCTGATTTTATAGACTACAGTTCCTCTCTCTTCCTGAGAAAAAAAAGCACACACAGCCAGCTCAAACACATCATTGGTTGGAATAACATGGGTTTTCAGCAGCCTAACTTTCAATGTTGTCCTCTATGAAATTCCAGGACTGTCAATTTAAAAAAATTGAATAATTACGTAAAATTGAAATTACACTTTGCATTTGTGTGTGCATGATATATGGCAAAACTTAAATCCTGTTTCTTTTTCATTTTTCTTTAAACTGTGTAATTAGTGCCAAAATGAGTTAATAATTCCATTGACAAAAAACTGTCAGGCATGACACTGGAATAATAATGAAACTGCATAATTGGCTTTTTATTTTAAAAAAATGTAATACAAAATATAATTGCATCCTGAGACTTTTAAACTGTGAAATTTGTCCCTTTGACCTAATTACCATAACAAAAGCAATCTGCATTTAATTTTCATTAGAAACAAACTTTTTATTTATACTAATTTTTTTCTTATAAGTTCCTCTTTGCGATTTCATTTTCAGTTTTGGCACATTTTATTTGTTTTCTGATAGGAAAACAAGCTTTGGAGCATACTGAAAAGTAAGCTCCGAGTAAGTTTTATCTTGGCACGTTTCAATGTTTTACTTGCAATGTAAATTTTGTCATAGATCATATGCAGACAAATACAGTATATGAAACAAAGTGAAATTTAAGTTTGATAAAGAATTTGTTTCAATATTGGCAACCCTGATCTTGTCATGTTTTCTATCTTTTTAAAGTTATGTCTTACATTTGTCATTTTTGACACTACAGCTTCCAAGTTTTGGCATTCTCTTTTCATCTCCAACTCGAAGCCAGGGGTTCTATTCTAACATGACTCGCCATGTCTGAATATATCAGTCGGTTTTCATTTGAGAAGCTTACAGAGCATAATATAAAACACTAAAGATTCCCTATGTGCATATCTTCTTGTTTCCCACAGTTCGCATTCCTGTTATGATGTTCCTGCTCTACTATTCCTCCCAAACACAGAGACAGTAAGCTTGCTACTGGAACACTAGAAAAAATAAAAATAAAAAATTCCATAAATGATAAAAGAAAAAACAAAACTTTCAGAATCTGTATGGCCATTTCCTCTTGATAAGAAGGGTATTTCACATTAAATATGGCTCACTGTCATTGTCACGGTCATCGTCATTTAAACACAGAGGTAATCTGCTCCTGTACAAAATTACACTCCCTCCTCACACACAGGCACAACTAATCTTTACAAAAGAAGAAAATAAATACAGAATATTTTTATCAACAACACATCTTCATCGTCATCATCGTCACAGAATAATCAGTAGAATCATATAAATCCTACTTTTGATTTCCAGAGTGTTGCTCTGAAGAAATGAATGGCAGTTATATAAGAGGTCACCACGATAAATGTTGGCATAAGTAGTAGTAGTAGTATAAATGGCATTATCACAGCTAAACATAAAGTGGCTCTAAGAAAATCATCTGGGCCCCAAAGATGTTTTCTTTGGCACTGATGAAACCAGGTCTGCTCCAGCTGTGGAGTTGAAATATGGAACATGAAATTTATATGGATTTGGAATGTCTTCTTATTGCACTTCAGTACTCTGGTCATAAAGTCCCAAAAAGTGTAGCAGGAAGAGACAGCAGCTTCTCATCTGTACTAAGTGAGTGTTCCATCTCTGTGACCAAAGTCACTTTTGCTGTTGGTACGGTCACTGTAGGAGATGTCTCTGGACAGAAAGTGATGAGTCCAAACTTAATAATAAGTTTGGTGTGCTTTTCAATTGCTTGTTTTGTATTTATTTATTTCTATTTTTATGTATTTATATTTAATTCAAATTTTTTGTTTTCCAAGGATGGCTGAATCAAGGGAAGCTGGACATGGTTGTAGAAACTTGACAACATTTTCCCTCTCATTCAAGGGGCTTCTTCAGTTCTAACTGCCTGGTGGGCAGTCCCTGGTTTAACCCCTGTGGGGTCATTATCACAGTCATTTAAACCACTTGGGTTGACTGGCTGTTTGAATGACAGTAGTTAAGGTTATCACGAGGCCAACTGTGAAACATTGTTAAATCTCCAGGGGAGGGATGGCAGGATAGCATTGCAGGTGGGTGATAAGTGGTATTGTAGATTTCCTCCTCTGTTGAGGAATGGTTTCTCTATTTTTACATAAAAAGCTTGCTTCACTCTTCTTCCAAACCATCTGTCCCCCCTGTCCAAAGTATGTACATTGTTGTCCTCTAACAAGTGTCCCAATATTTCAGGCGTAGTCTTGACCTGAGAAGTTGGCCCTCCTTTGTTGAGCCATGATTGTTTAGTTTCCCTGCTGTGTCTGTGCATTTCTCACTGCATTGACTTGCAAACACAAGATTGCTTTTTCTGTGTTTGGGTGTGTGGTCCTTTGGGCAGAACAGTTTCTGTTTTAGTGTGTTGCTGGGTGTGAAAAACACAGGGACCTCCTGAGTTTCTCAAATACTCCACACATGGTGAATGACAATATTGTTGCATTTGTTCTTTTCTTCACCACCTGCACTGATGGTGTTCTTTCTGGATCTTGTGGCTGCTTTCATAGAGGTCTATTTAGGGTATCCCAGAGCTTCAAGTGTATCCCTCAGATGTCTGTACTTCTTCTCTTAGGCCTGGGCACACTATCAGATCAGTGTTGCAAGGGTCTGATAACTCGTAACTTATGCTCCAGTGGATGGTGAGAGTCAAAGAGTATCGATCTGTGTATGTGGTTTTCCTATATACTCCAATATGGAGGTTCCTGTCCTCTTCATTGTGTACAGTACAGTCATAAAAGGTCAAACTGTTGTTCCTGATGTCCTCTTATTTGAACTTGATGTTACTATCAACTGAGTTGATGTGTTCTGTGCAGGCTTGTACTTCCTGAGCTTTGATTTTGACCCATGTGTCATCCACATGTCTAAACCAGTGGTGCTGTTCCTCTGAAGGAATTCAGGGGTCTCCCTCTACTTCTTCCATGCAGAGGTTGCCCACAATGGGAGATACTGCTTTGCCCATAGCACAGCCATTCTTTGCTTGTAAAACCTCCTGTTGCACTGAAAGTATGTAATGTTCAGACATAAGTCCAGAAGATTCAAATCAGGTCTGGGCTGATTTTGGCTATGCTGTTGAGGGTGTTTCCTTACGGTTTCCAGCACTTCCATGGTGTCACATCATAGGAAACTATGGTTTCATCAGGGTCTAGTTGCAGTCCTCGAATCTTGTTCACAAAGTCCTTGGAGTTTTGAATATGGTGAGGCGTGTTGTCAACCAAGGGGGATAAAATTATAGATGTATGTTTGCCAATGTTGTAAGTAACTGAGTTCATGCTGCTGACAATGAACCTGAGAAGTTCCTTCTTTATGAATATTTGGGTGCCCATACATCCATGGATGACTTCTCCAGGATACAGGCAATTATATTATTCACAATTGATGGTTTTCTCCTACTGTTGCTGGGTTTTTTTCTTTCATAGGCATTAGTATTAGCTGAATAGTGTGGAGACCCTGGCATGACAGTTTGCTGTGTTAAGGACCACCGTACACCTTCCTTTATCAGCTGGTAGGATAGTGATGTTTTGGTCCTTACTCTGGACAAATGGTTTGAACAAGGAAGAAGGCTATTCATGGAAAAATATAGAAACCATCCCTCATCAGAGAAGGCGGTCTATGACAACACTTATCCTCCACCTTACAATGCTGTCCTTTCATCCCTTCCCAGGAGATTTAACAATTTTTCACAGCTGGTCTCATTTGACAACCTTAACCAACTGTCTGTCTGTCACACTCCTAGCCACACCAAAGTTGTTTAAACAACCATGAAAATGGCACTACAGAGGTTAAGTACCAGGGACTGCCCACCCGCCAAAAAGAACTGAAGAAGCCCCTTGGATGAGAAGCAAAAGGTTTTCAAGTTTCCACATCCAAGTCCAGTTGCCCTTGATTCAACCCTCTTTGGACAACCATGACCTGGATGACTTACAGTTTCCACAGACATCTTGTATGTTGGTTTTGTGGGGGTGGTGGGTGTTGCATTAAAAGGGGACTCCACCAATTTTGTTTTGCACTTGCATAAAGGTGGTGAACTGACTTGGGTTTAAAAAGAATGGTCGAAATCAAAGCTGCAGAGGCTGAGATATCCTGACATTCAGTGCTTAGTGAGAAGCTCTGAAAATGTTGGATCCTACATTTCCCATAATGCAACTTGAAAGTGTCTCTTTGTTAGATTCCCCTGCCCAGTAAACACACACATCCTTCAAACTCCCCATCTCCAGGTTGTAACACAAGCTTTCTGTTATAAACATGTCGTCTCCAAGCCCAAGCTGAGAGAATCACTGTGATGTCATCAGGGTTATTTTCTGAGGGTCGACAAGGCTCCTCCAGAGACACAGATGACATTGCAAAGCTGTTTTCACAGGCTGAGTGGGACTCAGAAAGATGAGAAAACATTTCATGGGTCACTAGAGTGTCCCATTAAAGCGATAGTAACAGAAATGACGATAAGGCTGGTTTTTAAAAAAAGATACAGAATTCGTAATATTATCTATAATTTTGTTTGATTTACAGTAACAAAATAAATGCTTTCATGTGTAAAGCTAGCTAAGCTGACCATGGCAATATAAAAATAACATGTCTGGCTTGGTTGACTAAGCACCAAAATTTAAAATAAAAGCACAGAGGTTCAAGTTAAATGTTAGGTAAAAATACATTTTAACTGATGTATTTGTACTGGATTGTGACATACAGTAAGAATATGAATAAAATATATCACAATGTGTGTCAACATGATGAATATGCGGAGACATATATTACAGGTCTGTATGGTTGAGAAATTGAACATAGCATAGCATATTTTAAAGAAATACCTAGAGCAATTGTACTATATATTTGCTTGTGTAGTGTTTAAGAAATTGTATTTCCTTTCTGTGATTTATGCAGAGCAGAGGTAATGTTCCATAATGTTGGTCAAAATACAGTGAAATTCATTAGTTGGGAGCATTTTGATGCTATATGTGCTGCCAATCAATTGCTTGTAACAGTTTGAATCTATTTGTAACATTCAAAATTCTTTTAATTTTGAAGGTTAGATGCCCTAATTGAAACAGACTTAATATCAAATTTGCTACCTCTTCAAAACTCAAAAACCAAAGTTATATTTTACTTTTGTGACCCTAATCAAAACAAGAATATCACACTGTATTTTTGTCATCCAGCCATATTGTCATTTCTGGTGACTAATGCACAAGACAATAAAATAGTACATGAACAGTTTTGGTGGAGTTATCCTATTTATCCAGAGTCAGATTAACACTTTGATATATGAAAATGACACACTCAGCGACAGAAATATAATTATCAACTATAACTTAATTCCAATTATAAACCTCTCATCACTGGAGAAGGTCAATAAATATTCCCTGGATGGAGGTGCTGATTGTGCTAAACAGTGGTTCGGATTCTTTCCTACAGCATGCTCAGCGACTCTGGGTAAGTAGTATAGTATTCCTTGATCACAACTCCATTTGGAGTGTAGTCTAAAATAGTACACAAAAAACAGTAATGGTAAACTATCAGAACACACTGAGAAGTTTACTTGTATCACCCTTCACAGTATTTCTATGTATTTGAGAGCCTGGTCATACTAACATTTATGATAGCAAATTTCTAAGTGATATTTTCTACTCAATGTATTTCAACCGGAGGGAATTATCACGAGCCATGGATATAGCTGTGGTCACAAAACATACCTGTTCACTGTTTTCACATTTAATTCTTTGGTGAATTCTAAAATGTGAAATAGCTCAGTAAACTAGTAGCAAAGGTGAACTGATTCTCCTGACCTCTGATGAGGATGCTGCAGAGTGCAGAATGAAGGAGGCCATCTTTTAGTTCAGCAGGGTTCTATACAGTTCACGGTTGGCCTTTTTGTTGATGAGATAGCCAGCTTGTTATCTTAACTGATGGTGAACCTCTGCCTCTGCCTGCAATCACAATGATGTGAAGGAATGTCACCTTCCAAATGTTTAATGTGACCAAGCCCTCAGAGTCATCAGAATTCAGTTGCCTCACAATAATATTTGGAGCTGGATATTATACTCAAAGCCTCCACCTGAAGGTAAAACCATTATACCAATGTAGAAAAAGTAATACACAGCAGATTATAATCTCAGGCCATCTAGACATAATCATATCACCCAATAATGACTTTCTGTACGATTTCAAAAGTAGTCAAAGATACAGTGTAGATAAAAACTGGCCTCATCTCTGTGCAGCTCATTGGTTGGCAAAAAACTGAAGGTTATATGCAACTGTCAACATACTGTGTCATCTAATTGAGACAATCTGTAGTACTGAAACAATATTTCTGAAAATCAACTATTTGTCATTTTGTTCAGTGACCTCTGAATTATCTCCAGGTCCCTTGAAGCTCTTGTTTGGCAATGACTAATGGCTGGATTTATAGCCCTTTTTTGTATCCTTTTAAACAGCCAGAATATCACATCTATGTTACAACCAGTTTCAAATTACTATATATTTCTCCAAATGATTTAAATCTCGGCAAGGCTTGTCTCAGCAGAAAAAACTGCATTTGAACATCTTAAAAATAGAAACATCAATTACATGTTTAAATAGCATAACTAGAGTAGCTACTTTTGAGATGTTATGAGATTAATACTACACTGCATATTTGATTCAGTCTCATTCCATCTTAATTATAGGGTATTGTGTTACACAATAAATCTCTGAGCACTTCCATAAATGTCACTATCTCCACTAAGTATTGCTTTAGTGTAACTATACCCTGTAAAAGACAAATGACCTTGAAATCCAAGAAAGAGGAGTGACATGAAGATCAAACCGAAGACAGAGTAAATGTGTGACCTGTGCACACGTGCTGATCATACAAACACCCATATCAATTCAGTTCTCAGCATTATTAGGCATTGTTTCCCCAATAACATAGTATGTCTGACAGTATCAGCACTTTATAATTCATTTGATGGCTTTCTATGTTACACAAGCAGGCTTTAATAAAAATTCTGTTTATTTACAAATTAACTTATTTTTTTAGTTTTGCTCATCAAAAACCAACTTACTAAAATACAGACAGGGCAACCACAAAAGTCATCGGACAGTTTTGAAACACATCCCCATTTTGATTCTGAATAAGTACAGAAGACTTGGTTAAAACCAATCTGATGGCTCCTGTTTGTGCCCTGTGTAGTCCCTGTGAGCCGATAATACGGCTGTGAAGCAACCACACTAAAAGAATGATGTCCAGAACTATGAAAATACATCTGAGTTTGTAAAAAAACAGAATTTTTCTAAACTATTGTCCCCATTTTTAAGAGGTTTCACCATAGAGGAAGAAAATACCAGTTGATCATTACATGAAGTTCCTATGTTCATTAAAGAACTGATGATGGAGAGGAAGATGAAAGATAAACAGTGATCATGGCGTTCTCTTCTCCAGGTGGAAGAGAAATACACTGTTTTTATATTACAACAGCCTGCAGTGCTCATACAGTCACAAGACCTGAAAGAATTACCTGTGAGTGCTGATGTATTCTGTATGTGTGAGAGTGCATATGAAGTGTTTTCACTTTGTGTTAATTACTGTTTGTTTGTGTGTGTGTGTGTGTGTGTGTGTGTGTGTGTGTGTGTGTGTGTGTTGTCCATCACCTCTGTACATATACATGTTTGTGTAATATTACAAGACCCACAGACAAAACTGTCAACATTTACCAAAGGTCAAACCAAGTCCTGTATGAGCTGACCAAACCTGTGAGGCTGAAAACACACTGCCACCAAATTCCAGTATACAACATACAACATGTAAACGTGGACTGACTGGTGTCTACAGAATATCGGACATTGACGCTGGAGGCCACGGTTGGCAACTCATTTCCTACTAACAGTCAAAGTTGATTTCCTTTAACCCTAAACAGATAAGTATGCTTCAAACAAACAAGCCTGTCTGACCAGTCAAAGTGCTTCCAGCAGTGCCACGCTGGATGGTGGAATGAAACGCCCATCACCATAGCTGCCTTTGCTGCATGCAACTGTCTCCCTGATTTTGATTTTAGATGCTGTTAGATTTTCCAACAAGAATCTTGTTTTAAGCATACTGATGCCTTAACTCTAACCAATAACTCCAATCTTTCTCTAACATTAACCAACTAGGTGAATTAACAATCTCACCCCAAGCTCCATTCAGTAGCTGTTTTAAAGCTTCTGATCAGACTTTCCCCAGCAGATGGACAAGAACTCTTTAAAGTGCTTGGAAAAATGGGAATTTAAGGTGGCTGAAACTAAAAAATTGTGTTGTAAATCAGCTCCATTTAGCAGGTTTTTTTAAAATTATTATTATTTTTTTAATTATGGAGTAGACATGCGCTGGAGGTCCACTGTAACATACTGTGGCTGTAATTGTGGCTTTATAAAATGGGACAATTGGCATGAGTTATTGAAACTTGGACACATGTATTCAAAGGCTGTACCCAAACATTACACTTGTGCTGCAAGTGTGTCTAATTCATGGATCAACACTATAAAATCTTTGATGTAAAAGTGGTTAGGACAGCTCTCACAGGTCATGGTCAACTGATAAAACCAACTGAAGGGTACCTTATTTTCAATCTTGTGGGTATTAATTCAAACGCACATAGCTTGGTCGGGGTGTAATGCAAAGCTCTCATCTGTATCTGGCGAGGGCTCAACTTTAGTATTTTAATTTGTAAAGTGGTTGTGCTATTCCTTGTTATTACAGATGTTTTTTCTTCAATGTACAATAGCTGACTTCATAGTTGACAAAATGTGAGTCAAGGAGGTTTTCAACTGATCATTTGAATCACTGATGTTCAGGGGACAGCCCTATCTCCACTGATATCTCTTTATGTCACAACAATATTTGTAATTGTATCTGTATTTGGATTATTCCAGAGCACTCCTCATACATATACCTTTATACTGACCCTGTGCAAGTGCAGCTGAACACTTTCTGAACATTTCTGACCACACCCAACTGCATCAGCGATGCTGGGTGTGGTCTGAGGTGAATCAGACCTCCAACTTTCAACCTTTCAAACATAAGTATGCTGTCTATATCTGATTATGAGGTAAAAAGAACACCTGTGGAACATCAGTAAGATTTAATTATGCACTGCACAACTAATCTGGTGAAAACTGATGATGAAAAATCTGAAAGATCTGATGAAGTTAAAGTGTCTAGAGTGTCTTTTTAATATGATTTCTGAACGCATTTATGGACATCTATCCTTCATGGACACTGTAAATCATGACTTGAATCGAGTTGTGTATGATGACTGCATTTATGAGCTATGATTCATAATATTACACTAAAAAGTTTTTTGTATCTGTTCAGAGTACATGACCTGCATATATCCAAATAATCTATTCATGTTTGGTTACATCCATATACTGTACCTTGGTGTGGACAACCATATACATTTTTGTGTTTGTGTTGTGTATGGTGTGTGTGTACTGCACGACAACCCTGTTTGTGTCCCTGGTAGTGTCCTCATAGCCTTGTTTGAGCCTCAGGTATGTAGATCTCGATACTGTCAGCGCTCTCCGTAGCAGAGTTTTGCCGTACGGATGCAGCTCTTTTGGCGGCCATCAGGCGCTTCCTGGCCTCCTGCCGCTGTTTCTCTGAGCTCTCCAGTGAGCGATCTCTGGCCAGAGGGGGGTGGTGGTGGGGACCCTTGGGTGGCTTTTTTGGCACTGGAGGTGGGAGCCGCCTCTCCTGGTGGGAGAGGATGGTAGGGGGCGAGGGGAAAACATTTCAGGAAAAAGACAAAGGCTACACGTATTTCTGTGTGTGTGTTTGCATGTGTGTATGTTTGTGATGCCCATTGTAACTGTGACCTTTAATACAGTAGGCTTTTGGTTTAATGTATGCCTGTGCATCTGTATGTGACCATGTTTACTGTAAGTGAAGAAGATGTGAGATGAATAAGGCAAAGTAATTATTTTAGTATTATAATAGGTACATTAGTTAATTGTCTGCAGGTTTAAACTGGTAGATCGCAGCTGAATCAGAATGCAGCAAATAGGTTTCTCATGAGAGCCAAGAGACTGAATTAGTGACTCTGATTTTAGCTTCTCTACCTACTCCTGTGAAGAGCTTTTGTCCACACAAAACTAAGCTCAGTTTGAGATGGTCTCTGTGTTAATCGACAGACCAACCTGAGGAGTAATGCTGTATTTCTCACATCCAGAGGTAACCATCCTGACTTTTGTAATATGGAATGACAAAGGTACCCCAAACATATACATGCAGTATAGGGTGAAAAGGTTAGACTTGCTTCTTGTAATAATGTAATATTGCACATGTCCTGTATTTTACTTCTGTTATATGGATGTTACTGTATCAGTTTTATTTGCCTCTAAATCCCCAGTTCATTTTGTGTTTTATGGTTGGTGTTCAAGCATGTCTTTCTAATTTTATCTCTAAATCTTCTGTGTAAACAGTGTGCTCCAAAGCAGAGTAAAATGTAAAATGTATTTGTGGAGAAGGAACATTAACCACACTATCTCCTGTCCATCTTGACATTGACAGCTATAATACACACAACAAAAAGCTACACATGGTGAGGTGGCTGCAGGCATCAGAATGAAGGAAGGAAGGAAGGAAGGAAGGAAGGAAGGAAGGAAGGAAAGAAGCGTGGCGAGATGGATGGAGGCAGACATAGATCTACGGAGGCCCAGGGGTGTCAAGGCCCTGAGGTGTTGTTGGCATTGCAGTTATGCTGACTGATGCGTGGCTGTTTGCAAGCGGCTTCACTGTCAACACAAAAAAGCACAAGAAGAAAAAGAAAACAATGAGAGCAAATGAGGAAGCCAGCAGATTCACAATGTATTCACAATGATGCAAAGCCACAACAGATGCTGCTGAAAGAGATCAAGGGAGCAGACAGAAGACAATAGACTAATAACAATTTACAGACACTCTACACGTGAATACTGTATTATGCACCATAGAAAAAAATAACAACCATGCACAACGAGTTAAACACCAGATGCCTGTTTAAAGAGGCCTTATTATGCTTTTTCCATTCCCTTTAGCCTATTCTATGTTTTTTTTTGTGCATGTAAAAGGTCTGAAAAGTTACAAAGCCCAAAGTCCACACCAAAAAGACTTGTTCTCTCTGACAGAAAACACTGCTCCTGAACTGCCTGAATGCCTTTTCTTCTGTAACTTGTCTACGTTACTATGTAACACAGCGCCACCTCCAGCTCGATGACCATCCTCCACTTAGCAGCCAGTTTCTCTGTTGTTGGCTGCAAGAACCAACAGAAAAGTGTTCATCTACTCCCATCATCTGAGGATAGATGGAAATGTGATGGAAATGTCCCCACAACAACTGGAAAACTGTTTGTGCATTTTAATGTTACTCCACCTGACCTGCTTTGTCAATGAGGACCGGTAATGGTACAAGCTCAACAATGGCTCGATGCCAGCTGTGCATGAACCTACTTCAAATTTGGAAGCTCTAAGTTGTTTTATTGTTTATTTGTTGGTTAGACTGTTTAACTTGACACAAGCATGTTACACAGCTAATGTGGCTACTCCCGCAAACTGGGAGGCATCATTTTGAACATTAAAGCATGTAAACCTATTCTGGTAAACACCTAAAATAAAAGTATGAACCTGAAAATGAGCATAATATGGCCTCTTTAAAGGCAGTATAAGGAAATTGTGCAAAGATGTTCTCATTCAGAATGACTGCTGTCACTTTTTTAAGACTGGCCATTATCACTTCAGTGTCAAACAAGTATGGCAGTCTTCCATTCAGGAACCTCCAGTGTGAGTACTCTCGAATTATGAGCTAATAAAGAGCTTTAGGGTGTAAAAGGTGAGACTTGAAGTTAAAAAACCGGAGCGTGTAATGTGCTCTGTGACAGGAAATATTTAGTTAAATATTTAAGCAACGACATGGTCTGTATGTAAAGCCCCTGCACAATGTTCGATAACAGCAGTCTTGCAGGTCCATTTCATGTCACACCGTTTGACAAAATCTTAGTTTCAGACTATGATCTCTACATAGAGACATGTCAGACTGATCATCAATCACCAACAATGGAAAAAAAATGCATGGAAGGATCAACTCACATCATCCATCTAAATTACTCTGAGGCTTTGAAAATACAGCAAAAAGCAAGCCTACTGTAAAGTATACTACGTCTTTGGGTAATTACAATGTGGCAACAGTCAGTCATTTCAAGTTGTATTCTGATTGGGTGGTTTATAGACATGGGATGAAGGCGCACTCACAGCGTCCTGTGAGAACTGAATGCTAAATGTGTGACATTTTGATACAGGCTGTTTTGGATCTCAAAAGCTCTGAAGAGCCATAGGTGAACATCAAAACTTTGATTACCAAAGATCTCACATAGTTAACTCATGGTTGCTGACCTTAGTCTAAAGCCCTTTTCAGATATGTAACATGTAAAATTGCGGTGGTGGCTTTTTGTCATTCAGACAAAGATGACTTTTATGTTAATGTTCCTTCTGGAACATTATGAGAGGCAGAGGGAACAGAGAGAGACAGAGGGAGAGAGAGCAGTGAGAGAGAGCAGTGAGCAACAGATGTTATTTCAAGGAGGAACAAGAGTGTCGACTGTTCTGTAAAGATACATCACAAGCCATGTTTCCATCTGAATGTAATGTAAATTTTAACTGAATTGACAGAAAATTGGCAAAAATAAAAAAAAAAAAATCCACATTTCCATCCGCTACCACTAGAAGAGGAGACGATGAGATGACGTAATTAAAAAAACATCAGTCAAACCTCTTACAATGAGGATATTAAGTTGGGAGTCTTGCTTAACATACTTGTTTAAATACTGTATGTAAAGCGACTTGCATAAAAGTGACCTCAGTGCTTGTTCAGACATGACAGTAGAAGTTAAACTGCCATCAGATTAACCTAAAGGGGTACATATCTGAAAGGGGCTTAACACACTAGAAAATATCAGTGTATCAGGGCCTTAAAATAAATATTGCAAGAAGTTAATGATAATGGTAACAAATGATGTAGTAGATGAAAATGTCAGCCATTCAGTAAGAACGTATTCACAATTTAATGCAAATCAATGAATATGATGTAACACAACATTGCACAGCCTTCATATGCAGCTTGAACACAGTAAGTAAGTGAGCCTGACTGAGGCTACTCTCACATTCAAGTAGCTCCTCTTTGTTGCACTTTTTTAAACTAGCTCTGGCTAGTGTGCTGCCTCTCTCTCAGAGAACCTCTTTGACATAGCTCTGTGTGTGTGTGTGTGTGTGTGTGTGTGTGTGTGTGTGTGTGAGAGAGAGAGAGAGAGAGAGAGAGAGAGAGAGAGCACATTTGTTTGGAACTATTGAGAGCTACATGAACCATATGACCAGGTGGCAGCGAGGTCAAAGAGTGTTGTGGGTCTCTTTTTTAACTGCAGGGATTTCAACTAAAAGTCTGATCAGGAAGAGTTTATTTCAGTAGAGACAGCTGAATAATTACCCAGCTAGCACAATTTGTGTTTACCTTACCTGAACTGAACCTTACATGGGTAGAAATTATGGGGAAGACAGACTGTTCAGTTTTTGATTTGGAGAAATCTCTTCTTTCTCTCATTCCATTCAGATGATGGAGTTCTCCCTGGTCAACCAGTCAGCCTAGTCATGTACTGACAGCTTGTGTGTTTACCTTTCTGTCAGGGGGATCCAAGGGTCTCCAGTTGTTTGCTCTGAGCTGGTGAAGCTCATCAAACTTGAGGCTTATGTTCTCGATCGATAGCTGAAGCATATCCCAGAAACCAGCCAGGTCTGAGGCCACAGGTCGAGGGTGGGCATTGGGGTTCTTTGACAACAGAAACGATGGAGATGGTGTAGAATGAATAATGTGAAATATGAAAGCCAGACAAGAGGAGAATGAACAAATGTAGTGTCACATATTAGATAATCTTCAGTTTTGTAGAGCAGCTGAAAATGTGTAGCAAAACATATAGAATACACAACATAAAAAGAAGATGAATGTTTATCTAATTACTGGTGTAGCAGGTTTCATCAAATTTGCCTTACCCCCTGAAGAGTGTTGTTCATTTGCTACTCAGTATGTTTAAATATGTTTGGAGAGCTAAAGAGCTTTGAAACCACCTTGGTGGAGGGTTTGGAGGGTTTGAGAGCAGCTGTGTTGGGTGGCACTGTAAGCAGCTTGACAGGAATGAAAGTGTAATTTTCTACAACAGGGGTCGATAAACTGTTCTACTCCAGGGCTTTTTAACCCTAAGAGATATGATCTTGCAGCACAAGAAAAACTGAACTAGATGTAGAATGTTTTCACCTATCAATGAATGGAGATCATCGTCATCAGTACCATACTGAAGTACATTTTCGTCCAGCCATCCAGCAGTTATTGAGATATCTATTCCACTTACAGAATGTGAATCGACTCAGTGTCATCATCTTTTAGGGTGGCAGGTCATTGACAAATCAAAGAAGATAGATAATAAGGTTGAGGAGAAAGGAACAAAATAAAAAAAGAAAGTGACAGAGAATAGAATAATTGGAGGAACGTGCAGGAAAAAATGAATGGGTAAAGGGCATTAAAACTAAAAACTTGTTAATCAAATTTTAGTTTGTTCAAAAGTCCATGACACAGAAGTGAAAGGTATAGCATTACTGAAAATTACTGGGTGCATGCTCTCAGTACAGGAGCGTGTGAGGGTGTTCCAGACTCACCAGATTCTCCTCACACAGCTCCCTGAACTGCTGGAACTTCTGGGACATGAGAAGTTGAGCACTTCCTACAGCACTCCTCATCTTTCCTAGAACTGTGAGCACAGACACAGAGTTTAGAAAGAAACCAACCTACAGCACATCTGTTATAGCCTGTTCTTGAGAAAATGCACATACAGTTAAAACACATCTTATTTTCCTGCTTACCGAGGTCACTGCATCTCCAGATGATGATGTGTAGTACATTAACTATGGTTGCTCTTGGTGCAATTACATGTTTTTAATTCACAACAACATCATTGCTGGGCCACTGAGAAAAAGAGCTGATGTCACATTTCATTTGCAACATTTCATTTTAACACCAAATTTTTGAGATAGGAAATCAAATCAAATACTGGTACATGAAAGTCTGTGCATTCTTCTTTATTCTCTGATTTTCTCATCTGCTTTGTTCTTGTGAAATTATGTGATTCCTATAAAGTAATATGCATACTTGGAACCTAGAAATGACAAACACACACAAAGACTTACTGTCCTCAGGCAGGGCATTCTCCCGCTGGTCGAGCTCCATCTGTCGACACCAGCCCTCCATGCGGTCAGTCTCTGCCTGCAGCAGTTTCAGAAACCAGCGTCCATCTCTCTGACACACTGACCGCTGCACCACCTGCCATTCAGATATTCAGACTTTCACAACGTATAGAGACACACCTGCAGAGGCATTTTGTAAAGACACTACAATGTAAGATCAAAGTTCCTGGGCAGATAAATCAAGAATCATGAGTACACTACAAGTTTATGAATAAAACTCATGCATAGAATATAAGTTTATGAATAAAATACTGTACATTTGCCATCTTCTAAGAATCTTGGCTTTTATTAAGGTACTTGTTTCACCTAATGACATTACTGCTTTACTGTTACAGTTAAGGGAGAAAACTTGTTTTTCTACTGTTCCAGCTAATTGATCTTCTTTTTTGATTGATTTTTCTTGTGTGAAGCTGAACACACATGTAATGAATATAAACAAATTAGCATCATCATGATATAATTGATAAAGTGAATATGCTAACAAACAGATGCTTATTTACACATTCAGAAGATGCAGAGCAACATTAACATTCATTTGGTGTTGTGTTGGGACACAGGATGAGTGGAAGTTCAACAGTCATTCTTCTTTTAGCTCTAGTTTGGTCTCTACCAACTCCTGAGAAAAATACCAGCTACTCTCTAATCTTGTCTGACAGCTGTTTGGTGCTGAGCAGCTAGTGTGCAGTGGGCTTATCAGAGGTTTTTCACCGAAAACAGCTGCCTGCTCCTGAGGCTAAAAGGTTCCATAGAGATGAAGAAACCTGCAGTTATGCAAATTACGATAATTCTCTGTTCTTTACAAAGCAACTCATTTCACATTACACAAAGTTGTTTCGTCTGTTTTTAATATAAAAATATTCATGCAGCTTTAACAACAGCTTAGCATTATGAAAGCATGAAATAAGAAATTAATACTGTTGAACAGCCATGGAATTGTTCTCACGGGATAAGCTCCCACATACCTCAAGAATAGTAGAGCTGTTGAAGTTGACATCAAGTGGGTCATCTGTTACACTGTCTATCCAAGGGTCTGGAGGAGGGAGGATGGATGGGTCAAAGCCCACATCCTCATAGTCATCAGAGGCACAGGCGTGGTAGTGGTTCCCTGAGCCCTGGATGCTGACAGTGGAGGTGGCGGCATCACGAGAATATTGTCGTGAGATGGCACCAGATGACAGGACTTCCATGTCAGTGTCCGGGGAATCTAGAGGGGTGTCTAGCAGGTCCGCCATGTCCAGATCTGCCTGGATGGATTAATGAATAAATGTCAGTAAGTGACTGAATGAGCAAATGGTTGAGTGGTGCAGGTTTGTTAAGTTTATGTCTGACCACTAGAGGTGCACTCACTTGCAAATTCTGTTCAGTCTACTTGGGTAGGGTCAATTGTATTGTCATGGGTGTCAAGTCTATAACGCATGATAACACATCACACAATGTCACACACAACACGGTGTTGTACAGAAGTAAACATGGAGGCTACTAAAGTCAGCGTTTACTGTTTCAATTTTAAGTGGATGTGCAGTGGAAACCAGCAAATTTGTGAGCAGATGAAAACGAGGATAAAGAGAAAGACAGCCTTCTTCTCTGTGGAGGAGTGTGTGGCTGCAGAGTCAGAACCAGGAGTGGTGAGCTTGTGACATGAATGGCTTCACAGAAACAAATTTCATCCAAAAATTCTGGATGTCAAGAGCTAACTACATCTGTCAGTGCCTCTCCACAAAACTCTCTCGGCAAGACACAGCAAGAGTGTGAGTGACGTAAAAGTCGCATTAATTATTGCATGACTGTTCAGATCGAGGTCACATTGCAGAAAATCAGTTCTTTATCTGATTAGGACCACATACGAAAGTGGCCCAAATGATAATTGAAAACATCAGATTCCGTATGATTTTTTCTGTTCACATGTTCATGAAAAAACAGATCTGAGTCATATATAAGCAAAAAAACTAAAAAAAAGATTTGGGTCATTGGTGCCTGTAGCCTGGACACAGCCTTAGAATCTTGCTTAGCTGCTGTGACAAACTGAATGTTATATAACTTTCTACTTCTACTACTAAAAAAGTGAGATGCTAGTCATTGGCCTTGCTCCACATAGACATGAATTAGAACATTAACTCTTGACAACTACGTGATCTCTCAAAGTAAGAGAGGAGAGAGAGAGAGAAGGCAAATTGCCGGGCTGCATCACATGAGAATTCAAGATGGCAGGTGGGACCATGAGAGTTCAGCTGAGAAATGAGATGCAAGATGGAGAACGTGATTCACATGTCTCTGACAACAGGACGGCATGGAGCCCAGCTGAGTTATGCTACAACGCTGTCTGTGCATTTAACGTGTGTGTGCATTAAAAGGCACTTGGATGTGTGTGTGTGTGGGTGGGTTAGTAAAAGAGAAAGGGGAAGACACTCAAAGCAACGCAGTGAAGTCCTAAGAACTAAATGCAGTGGTTAACTCTTCAAAATAAGAAGAGCCACAAAAAAATGCAGCATTCACAAAACTATATAAAATGGAAAGATACTTTACACAGACAGCAATCAGAGAGTGCAAACTTCTTCCAAGGCTGCGCAATCCTCTAAACCAGTGGTTCCCAACCTTTTTTCGTTGAAGCCCCCCTTGCCTGTGTCCAAGACAAGCCAGGCCCCCCAGCCCCAACTCCTACCCGTGTGCACACACTAAAAGAATTCTAAAAATATGTTTTAATTTGGATTACACAGAGTTTTGATTATCCAATTGGTTGTGTTTTTGGGATTTAATAAATTTAATGTGCACAAATATAATTTTGGTAACCTCACAACCTCAGCACCACTAGAACATGTTAGCAATTCTGGGATTGTTCACTGGTTCTGGATTTAGGTAAAACTACAAATAGTGGCAATCACAGGACACATGCACCTAATTTTTGCACTGAAACAAATACCATTGTTCAAAATAAAATAGCATTATAAGAGGCCCAATATCGCAACGTTAATATATCCTTTAAAACAATGGTTCTCATCTGGTCTGGCTTTGGGACCCACCATCACCCCTTAAGACAAGATCAAGGAAAATTTTCAGCTTCTCAAATTTATGTAATGAAAAGATGGTTCAGTTTGAACCTGAGATAGTACAGAGTAACACAGTATGCCAACACAAAAAAAACAAGTTTAATGATAAACCAAAACGCCCAGCAGGTGGCGATGCTAGAGAGAGAAATATTCCCTTTTCCACTCAATTGCTGACATCATAGACCTAAGTTTGGAGGGATTAATGTGAGAACTGGGGATGTTTTCTGCTCCTGACAAGAGTCTCAAAGTCTGGAGTTATAGTAGTAGACAAGGCAATTCTGAGGTCATAGGTCACTGCATATAAATCCCCTTCAAAATAAAAGCACAGGACTTTTTTCTTAACTTTTTTTTGCCCAGGCAAAAAACAGATCCGCAACCCACTTTTGGGTCACAGCCCTCTTTGGAGGGTTAATTAATTAACAATGGAAAGACAGAGAAAAAAGGAGAAGGGGAGAGGAGTTAATGATTTGAGCTGAGTAACTCGATAACAAAACAGCAGTTGTGGAAGCTTACCTGTACAGCTGCTGTCACACTGTTGGAGCGCTGGAATCGACGATACCTGAGGAGGGAGACAAACAGTAATGAAACACCAAGATTTTTCTGCTTCAAGGCAACAATTTCAATAATCAAAGGTTCTACAATTTCTTACAATTTTTTACAATTTCTTTCTTTTTATTTTTATTGTAAAAATTCTCACTCTTTTGTATATATTCTGATGTTGTTTCTAATTTGCATGCACTTCTTATATTGATCTGCTCTACTGATGCTGCTGTAATCTGGAATTTCCCCTCACGGGACAAATAAAGGAATATTGAACTGAATTGAATTGAATTGAATTTATCTTTGCAACATTGTATGATTGCTATTTGATATTTAAACCTGGCTCGACCACACTTTAAATATGGAAGCATTAGACATGTAACAAACTTCATTAAATCTTTAGAAAGAAATTAGAGCAAGGACGAGTTTAGGACAGCAGGAGTACAGATGGGGGAGCAGTTAGGTGTTGCACTGACAACATATTTTAGTCCCCTTTCTATAGGGGGTACAAACACGGAGGAAACCCAGGATTGTTCTCTCTTGGCTGCAGATTTTATCTGCTTGCTGCAAGACAGGTAGAAAGGGAGTGAAGAAGAGAAGAGTGACATTAAGACCAGCCCACTCCACCCAGGGTGCCATGTGGGAGCAAAGATGCCCGAGAGCTCCAGTGAGGCCTACAGGAAAATCAATGCTGTTTCTCTTTCCAGAGCGACTTTCCTTGAACCTGATGGTGCACCATGTGAACTTCACTTTTCCTGTGATATGGGCATTGATGCTATAGGTTAAGAGTACTAAATGTTGTAGTAAATGTTTGTCTATACAGTCGGTTGCCTTGCCTTCACCTTACATTCATTCCCTTCACATATACTGATTCCATTTTCTTTGTTCTGCTTGCATTCAGTTCGATTTGTCCTCAGAGTCAATATGTGCACTAGACACACTTTCCCAATCAACAGAAAAGTATTATTATGCTAACAATGAAATTATACTGTGTGATAAATAAATAAAGTGGATGCTTAATATACCAATTCTGGTTAATGCCATGTAAAGCATTAATAAAGGATTATCTTGTTTCCCCAAACAGAGGTTTGTCATATTGAGTTTGTAGTCAGTACAATGCATCAACAACTTTATCTTTTATAATTTGTTTTCATTAAATTCTTCTGAATTATAGAGAAGCTTGAACAGACAGAGGTCTGAAGAAAACTGGATTAAATCTAGAAGTCAGTGACAGTGGTCCTCAGCCACAGTTACTGCAGTTTATAACAGAGAATAACCTTGGCAGATGAGTGGGTGGGTGTTTGTTTGGGACGAGAGAGAGAAATAATTATACAACAGATGGAAATGACTCAGCTAGACTTTCAAATCAATTCAATTCTCAAATCAAAGTCTGAAGGAAAACACACCACATGCAACAGGACTTAATGAATACGTCACCTAATCAGATTGTCTGAGATCGAATCAGATTTTTGGCTAATGTTTGTTTTCACCTGTTATACTGGATACTTTTAGATCCAGAGAACTGATATTATGTTACGTTACGTTTAGATCCAGAGAACTGATTTAACTAATCAGAAAGCTGAATTTGAAAAGTATCTTTTAATGGCAGTATTAAAAGGGGGGATGATTACAGTGTGCGAAACCTATTTCAGGTTTCATATATGGGCACCTGATTACTGTTTTAAGACAGACATTCATACATAAAGGTGATTCCTTGTTTGCCTTGATGTTTGAACAGATGTCCAGACTTGTTCATGTGCACTGTAAATATTGACTGGTCAAGTATATATTGCATAAAAGCACAACAAAAGAAACAGAAAAGATAAATTAAGAAGAATTTGTGTCTCACCCTCTGTCATCCTCCACTTGCACCCCCACAGAGGTGAACTTTGATGGGTCTTCTGGATCTGGAATCTCTTCTGGGCCATCCACCTACAGGAGACAGCCAGCATAAATCCCTAATAATGACGACTAATAACAAATTTGAAGTGATAGTTCACCCATAACTCAAAAATACATTCTTTGTCTCGGGGCGGCTGCGGCTCAGGAGGTATCGCGGTCATCCACCTATCAGAAGTTATGACGTATGAATGTGTGCGTGAACGGGCGAAGACTGGAGTTGTAAAAGTGCTCTGAGCGGTCTTCAGACGAGAAAAGCGCAACACAAATACAGTCCATTTACCATTTACCATTTATCCCTGTCCTGATACTTGCCCATGCAAATGATTCCAGTGTTGCGTTATTGAGATATGGGCTGCAGAGATGTCTGCCCCCTCTCATGAATAACTAGATGGCACTCGCTTGTGGTGCTCAGAGTGCCAAAAAAAATACATTTGAAAAACTCAACAGCAGTGTCTTCTTCTAGAAATCATGACCCAGTTACTCAAGAGAGTCTGCAGAGCTTCTTGAGCAGTCTCATGTAGGACTTGTTATGCAGGTTCTGCATAAGTCTCTACTACTCCACTGCTGTTTCATAAATACCTGGATGCCTATGGAGAGACATTTGCCCTTCCTGAGTGCTTCTTTTCTGTAGTCATCATGGTGGTCTTCAACAACTGGCCTCCTGCACAAGATTGAGGGAGTGGGGTTGCTGACTGTCATGCTGCTGTTACTGACATGTTGACTGGCTGGTCCATGGACCTACATAGGAATAATGAGACCGGACATCAAGTATATATTGAATAAAATATTCAGAAAAGCAATAAAAATATGTTTTTACAAACAGTTGCTTTACAAAATCGGGAAACATTTTCGGGGTGACTATTACATAGTTACAACTTCTTTACTGCACAATAGTAAACTAACAACAACAAAACAACAACAACAACAACAATGATAATAAGAATAGTATAACATTTGACAAGTGTCAGGCAAAGTGCAAACAAGACTTTCAGGCCTGTATCAGCAAAGTCATAAAATAAAAATATTTAGTGAGCTGGCTTCTCTGATATCTACAGGTAGTGTGCTAATGTGCTCTCTCCTCTTGGTTCTGGTTAAAAGGCGAGCTGCAGAGTTTTGAATGGGGTGAAGTGTCTCAGCGCATGAATTATTTTGCATCTTTTGGATTCATAAATGGTTGTACACTGTTTCTTAGGTGGAAAAAATAAGTTTTGGTCACCTTGTTGATGTGGGAGTTGAATCTTAGCTCTGAATCCAGGATAACACCAAGACTTGTAAAAACAGATTTAATCCAGGGAGTTAATTTCCCCACATTATTAAACAGCATTTCCCTTTTTGTCGACTAGAAGGATTTCAGTTTTGTCCTCATTTAATTTCAAGAAAATATTGCTCATCCATTTATTTATTGCCAAAAGACGGTTAGTAATGGAATCTATGGCTGCAGCATCATTTGGTTCAGCACAGACGTAAAACTGTGTGCATCTGCATAAGTGTACATTTTGCTCTCTAATGATGTCACCAAGTGGCAGCATGTACAATGAGAACACTAATGGACCGAGACAGCTCTCTTGTGCAACCCCAAATCAGACGTCGTGTTTCTCAGAGACATGATCTTCAAGACTGATGTAGAACTTTCTCCCTTTGATGTATGTTTTAACCCAGTTGAACACACAGTCAGAAAAAACAACCAACTGTTCAGGATGATTGATGACGATATCATGGTCAATATTATCAAATGCTTCACTTAAGAGGATAAGAACTGTGACCTTATTTTCATCAGAAGTTAGCCTGAAGATGCTGATTATTTTAGTCAGAGCAGTTTCAGTTCTGTGGTAATTTCTAAAGCCTGACTGAAAGACCTCCAGAATGTCTTTCTTTAAGACAATAGTTAATTTGCACTGAAACCATCTTTTCCAGTATCTTGGTGTGTGCATGACCATCTAGCTTTTTTAGAATAGGTTTTATAACAACTGTTTTGAAGGCATCCAGGAAGATGTCTGTTTGTAGATTGTGTTTCTAAGCTTCAGGACATGACTTGAAACATTGTCAAACACCCACTTTAAAAATGCTGTTTTTAAAAATGGATCAGATTCATGCTGAAACATGTGTGGTAGTGAAGTTTTTATTCTAGAAGCCATTATTGTGGTGATAAACACGGGCAGAGCTAAAGATAAAGATGGTGAGTGGTGCCTGCTTAGACCTTTGTGAAATAATAATGAGAGCAGACTGGGCTTTTCAGGAGGTAACGAGGGGCATCTCAGGCAGTGAATAGTATCCTTTTTTTTTTTTTTTAATGTGTGAATGTAAAACTATTCAAGTAGATATCTAAAAGAAAATGATTAACCTGAAAATGAGCATAATATGGCCTCTTTAGAACAGATGACAAGGTATTGTTGAAGTGTTCAACCATGTTATTTAAAGAGCAGTCATCGCTGTGTGGCTGAAATCATCTCATAGTATTACAGAACTTTGCTTCTGTCTTTCTATCTAGGAATCCAATTTTGAACCATACATTACCTTTTACTCTTTGTTATGATTAGGTTGGTCAGTCCAGAATATTACCATGTTGATGAGTGGCTTCATCTACTTGTTGAATAAGATGTCCAGTACATTCAGAAGCTCCATAGCTTTGGACTCTTTTTGCTGATATGTATGTTCAGGTCTCCATTCAGGATTAATCTGTCATATCTATTGATAACCAAGTGCAATCAGCTCTGAGAATTCCTGCATGGACAGTGATGAATATCTTGGTGACCTATACAGTGTCTCGATGATCACTGATAACTCCACATTAAACTCTAGAGTAAGATATTCAAAGGATGATAAATGTTGATTTGTACGTTAATGATGCACATAACAAAAACAATACAAAAGCACTGACCTGTGCATTAGCAGCTTCTATGGCAGCTGTCAAGGCCTTCATGCTGTCAATGCTTTCTGTTGAGTTACTGAGCCCTGATTGGATGGTCATGTCACCTCTGGGTCCCTCCTCTTCCATGTATGCGTCCTGGTTAGTTTTAGAAAAAAACAATGAATATTGTTTTCAAGATGAGATGTCATTAAGGACATTAACATCACATAGCACCATTAATACAATTTGACAATTTACATGAAAACAAAGGAAAACCTTGCAGTCCAATGATTGATGCATGACCCTTTGATCAGCAGGAACTCACAATATAGTGTTCAGATGCATCATAGTTGCAGTATGAAACACATTCAGAAGACATAAGAACCAAAGGGAACCTCGACAATAGCAAATAGCTCATTTTGCATAAATGTTATTTATTCATCAATTCATCCATTCATACTTATGTGTTAGCTGAGACCTCTTGACCACTGTGCCAGCTGCTGGATGACAACAACGTGTATGACCACTTTGTGAATAAAGTAAATAAAACACATGAGACTTCAAGCAGGTGCTTTAAAGCTGAACATACTGTTGTACTGAAAAAGTGAAAAAAATGTCTGCAGTCTCAATATATCAATAGATGAATAATGCCGGGGTGAAATCCTTTAAAGAGTGACTTAACACTAAAGCAACTTTCTTGATTTATTAAATTGTATGTACAGTTATTTTATTACTCTCAATTGATTTGATCAGTTGATCCTGGTCTCATTTTATCATGTTCATTTTCAACAGGTTATTTATAGGCTATTAACAAGTTATATTCCTTTTTTAATAAAATATAGTTAAATCTCCAGACCAAAAGATCTGTGAAAAATAAATGATGGAACAGCTAATAAAGTGTCTCTACCTTCAGTAATGGTGGTTCATAGCTGTTTGAACTACAAGGTTTTCAGCAAATGCAGCAGAGCAGGCAGTGCCAGAGACTGCTACTCTTAGCTGCCCACTCTTATCTTAAACAAAGCAACCAACAATACCAGTAGTAAACTCAAGCAAGTTTCAGAATCAGTGTTAGTTGTGACATTCTACTCGAATCATATGATGGACAATTGGCAAGGCACCAGGTAAATAAGGGGTGCTTAAATTATTTACATCCGGGAATTTCTTTTTGTTGGTCTTGATTGATGGTGGAAGAGGAATCTTTCACCCACTTTTCCTCCTGAGGATTTTTGCTTGTTTGTTTGTTTGTTTTATAGTTTTCCTTCATTCCAAACAGTGGCAAAGAGGATGTTGCATTTTTTATAGCTTGTAAAGATATATAAATAAAACCAACTTCACTTGACCACCCAAATCCAAATACCTGGTAGACATGATTTGTTCTAATCATATACTGGCAAGGTTTTCCTGAACATATCAGTAAGAAAGTGAGTGAAGCACAGTAGATTTGGAAACTGAGAGCTAATAACAAGTATGATCCTCAAAAGCAGGAAACAGAACACTGCATTTCTTTGCTTAAGTAGGAGGAGCCTTTCAAAGCCTTTTTGTCCTCTTATGACGTATCTTGTCTTGGCATGTCAGCTGTAGCCACTGAACTAGGAAGCAGCAGACCCTGTAAAAGACAGTGCCATAAAGGATTCACTGATCGGATTGGATACTTTTCTCCAGAAAACTTTCTATAAAGGAATGATATGTACTGTGCACTCAATAAATTTCTGATAGATAGATTGATGAATTGAATTTATCTATGGATCACCAGACAGAGAAAAAAAAACCCCACAAAATTTCAAAGGATAACATATTAAAGTGAAAACAATTCCAACATGTCAAAAGACAAAGAAAACACAAAGAATCACAAGACATCCAACATAAAAACTAAACAGCACGAGAACACATCACCACAATTTAAGAAATAAAAGAGCTGTACTGGCAGCAGCCCTGAATTCATCACTACCAATATGAGTTTGAGGGGTTTTATTTAATAAATACTGAATAATGCAATTTTGCATTACCTGCAGTTATTCTCAAGTTTAGCTGTCAAATCACTGGACCAAGCAGAACATTCACAATCGAACTGGCACAATATCAATGATGACATAAGAAGAATCTTAACAGAAAAGTCAAAAAGCCTTGTTCTGCGATACAGAACTTGAGTTTGCTGGCGCACTTTTAGCAGCAGCAGATTCACGGGAGAGTTAGCGTTCCAATATTATTCCTAAATATGAGGCACTTATTTGAGATACAATTTCATCTCCAAAGTGAGACATTGTAACTTCAGCTGAGGAGTGGCCACAGAGAAGAGTTAGAAGGTCAGTTAAACCAACTCAGTGATGTCAGTAACAAATGAAAACATATCGAAAGACTGCTAATTTTAGCCACCATAAACTCCTGGTCATATCAGTAATACAGCTGTGCCACCAAAATCCCTGAGTGTATCAAACTGATTGAGAATCAATTTTACTGTTTATGAATTCAGCTTTACATTTTTAAGATAGAGAGTAATGAGCTGATGATCTCAGAAAATCTGTCAACATCTGTCTTGTTCTTGTGTTTTGGGTTGTTTCCTGGTGCTAGTTCGTGGTGCCGGTGTCTGCACCTCCAGAGCAGAGGATGACTGTTCTTCTTTCCGATCCAAACATCCTAAACTACACAGGGAATCTCTCCACATTTTTAAGAGCGTGCTTCCATGCTGTGCTATGCTGTCCTGTGTGTGAATAAGCCCTGAGGGTAGTTTCACCCTTACCCAGGCTGCTCCTGTGCAGGTTAAAATAATGCATAGCCTTCATGCAGTACCTGTGCAGACTCTGTGCTGCTCTGGGCTGTGATGGATATGTAGGGCTTGGAGGCTGTGGAGCAGGTCGAGGTTCGGGGTGGCACTGGTGGAGGGGTCTTCTTATAGGTGGTGATGCAAGATGAAACTGCAAAGAATGAGAAAGAGCACAGGAAAAATATTAGATATGTTACAGGTGTGTACTGTAGGAGCTGAACTACCTGATGCTGCACCCCGACATACAACACACAGCTCCACCGTTAACTTCTGCAACAACCTCAACATCTTGTTTTTCCAATACTACAGGTGTTGATACAAAGGATCAAGATTTTTCAAGGGATAATTTTACTCGGAATGCAAGCAATGCAAACTACATATGAACTGCAGAGACATTCCTTGTATACAACCTTGTATACAGAATAGGTGCCTCTAACTCCAGTCACGCTGTGATCTTTATGTCTTAATTTGTTCTCATGAACGCTGAATTAACCTAAGTTTACAGGCTTACAGTTAAACTCAGAAATCAGAAAAGAAAGAGAACATTTCCTCTGACCTCGGTTTTTCTGTTGCGCTTTTCCATACTATTATATTAAAGAGACGGACACATAGCAACACAATAGTGAGCTTGATTAAAGCTTCATCTGTGTTGTCCTCTGATATGTTCAACAAAGTAGTCATTGAGGTTTCACTATTTATCGCAGCAATTCATATTTAGTTTGGAGGTGTGACTCTGCTCATGTGATGCTCTGGAACAAGTTCAATCAGAGGCTGAGATACACAACATTTAACAAACATGAATACATGTTAAAAACATTCAACACTCACATACAACTAAATGTTGATACAGGAGATGGCGGAGGTTTGTTCCTCAAAGCAAAGCTCAGCATTGTTCTATGCAGACTGAATGAGCTCCAGATGTTTAAATGGACCACGAGGCTCTGTCTCACAATTTACCACTTCTTCATGTCAAATGTCAAACATCTTTAATTTGTCACACAATGCAGAAATAGGACAGATGATGTCTGTGTTCAGCAGATTGGAAATCATGCTTGACTTAATTTAATATAGTGTATAAAAAATGGAAAAGGAAAAATGGAAGCCGACAGTGCTGTATATTGTATGGCATACACTGTGATAGACACTGACACTGAAGACATCAATTCACATCCCATCTCTGTCCAACAATAAATGTTGGAGTTTTTCCATTATGACCTGACTAAGACTTTTCTGTTACTCATAGGAAAATTTGAAAATGCTCACATGAATCATTTTTCAAACAAACCAAATGTTGTGGAAGGCTATAATAAATGATGATGGGAAGGGGTCTCATTAGACAACAGCCATTTGGATAATAGTGGGTAAGACAACCTGTTCAGACATTTCAGTTGAAGGGCTTGTTTGTCCAGCATTAAGTTATGATTGATTTTTTTTTCTTTTTTTGGTTACACAGTGCAAAATATGCATTTTAGGCTAAAGTACAATAAGGGGAACTCCACTGATTTGACAGATCAAAGTCTAATTCCAGGTGTTTGGGGGGTACTGCTGCATGTGAGAAAAAGGTTATGTGAAGCCTTTTGTATCTCCAGAGGTAGCTATGGGGGCTGAAGATTACAAGTTTGAAAACAGAAAAAAATCTGGGGGTGTGGAGTTAGAAGAGTCATCTCTGCTTGAGATGAGGACACTGAGTTTCTCCTTTGCTATAATGCAGAAGCTCTCGCATCCCTTGCATTTTCCTACTTTTTTGTAACTACGACACATGTAAGGACAACTAAATCATTAAGAGGATAATTTATGACAACTCTGGGTTGCATCTATGTATTTTGAACTGCACTGTGCCTCTGCATGGTGTACAGACATAGATTTATGACAGAAATTCATAAATTGATATATAAGATTGCTGTACTCAAAACAAGGATATTCACACTGGAGAAGTCTTCTGAACTCTGCAACACTATTCCAATGACTCCTGTTGGTGAGTTCACTCAACAGAGCTCAACTCAACAAGATTTAAATTGACAGCTAACTCTAAATGGTACAATAACTTTCCCAAGACTCATTGAGAGATCTCTAGCTGATGGCACTGTGGATGTGTCAAGCTCCTTCTCAACGTCCATTTTCCTTGTTTTATTTTTGTATTTTATCTAATCATTTTTCACAACATGTTGGCTCACCCATTTAGTCCTGGACTCAGTCAATACCAGAATGCCAAAATCAGACACATACATAGACATGGTCATTGGCTTCAGCAACTGCATTAATGACATTGTACCAAGGAGTACAGTATGAACATTACCAAATTACAACACCTGTAGTTACTGGTGGCAGCAGCAAATGTCGTTTAATGCCGCAGGTCATAGAATTCAGTAGAATTCTCAGCAAAACAAAAACTTTTTTCATATTAATAAATATAATAAGTACAAAGCTCACTGACAAATATATTGCATTTCCTCTGACAACTTCATAATAAAAGTCAGCTCATATTTCACCAGTCAAATGCTTTCAGTGTGAAGCTGCAGCAGCAGAAAAGACTCCACAGACACCTACTTTGTAATACTGCAACAGTGTTTTGTTGTCCATGCACAAAACATAACTTTTTTTTCTTTGCCAGCCCTTCATACAAAATGACATCGATTTGTAAGAGGACTTTCTACAGCCTAACAGCATGAAAGATCATTCAAAAATATTGAACGGTTCTCTCAGCCATCTGATTGTACTGACTCAAGCTTTTTTGGCAGGTAATTCCAAACTTTTGAATGCTGTTCATTGACTGCATTTCAACATTTAATTCTGCCAAATATCTGAGATTGATGACACTAAGCTTCTCATCAATCTCAGATACCTGGGACTCAACACCATCCTAATTAACTGGATCTTAAATTTCCTGACATATAGATCCCAAGCAGTGCAGACAGCCCTGATTCTCTCAAAGCACAGTCCTCTCCTGTACTCCCTGTTCATGTGCAACTATGGATGCTCCAACACCAGCATCAATTTTGCTGACACCACGACAGCCATCGTCCTCATCACCGGATCACCACGATGAGGCCAACAGAGAAGAGGTCAGAGATATGATATCTAGGTACAACCTCCATCTCACAGTCAGCAAAACAAAGCTGATTGTGGACTACAGGAAGGGGGGAGGTACACCCCATCTCCATCAATGGGACCATGATGGAAAAGTCAGCAGCTTCAGGGTCCTTAGGGTTCACATCAGCAAGGATGTGACCTAACACCTAAGAGTGTGGACTCTGACTTCATCATGAAGAAAATGGAGACGACAGCTTCCTCCACAAACTGAGGATGCTCAACACAGGCTACAAGGTATTAAACCTTTTCAGGTGCTGCGCAGAGAATGTCCTGACTGGCTGTATCACCATCTGGTATGGCAACTGCACCACCCTCAATCCTAAATTACAACAGAGGGTGGTGACAACTGCACAACCAACACATCCTCATACCAGTGACAGGTGTGCTGTACCTTCATAGTACCAGACCTGTCACAGAGAGTGGATCACATAAGTCCAGGTTTTGGATCTTTACACTGGCTTCCTGTTTGTCAAATGATTGATTTTAAAATACCACTGTTCATTTCTAAAGCACTGAATGGTTTATGGCCAAAATACATTTCTGATATGCTGCTCTATTACAAAACATCCAGACCTCTAAGATCATCTGAAAATGGAGAAACACCTTTCAGTTTTATGCACCACATATCTGGAACAAATTCCCAAAGAATCTTGGGTTTGTGATAACTCTCAGTTCAGCTTGAGACTTTTCTATTTGCCACTGCCTTTTACTTAATTCAGTTTAGGACAATTTGTGTATATCTAATCCTGTTTAGTCTGTTGTATTTGATTTTAGACTAAACTCTATTCGTACATGTTTCTCATTGTCTTGTGTTGTCTTTCTAATGGTCTTTTATGTCTTGTGTAAAGCGCTTGAGCTGTTGAAAGGTGCTATACAAACAAACTTGCCTTGCTTTGAGGATAAGAGACTAATGGCTCTATTAGCCACTACAAGTATAGGGCACCTGAATCTCCAATCCACCCTTTGACAGTGAAGTTGCATCATAGGTAATATTGGCACCAGATTTTTGACAAAAAAAGAATGTATGGAATAAAGTAGACAATATCCCTGGTTCTGCTACATCAGCTTTCTGACATTGTTACACTGTAGGAGTGCAACACTAAATCAGTGGAGTACTGGTGGTGTTTGTCTTTTTCTCTACCTTTGGCAGGAAGGTGATTGTTTTAGATAAATGTGTTCTGCTGAGCATGAGTGAAAGAACATCCAACACTGAATCTGAAAGTTCTTTAGTTGACTACTTAGTCTACTTAGTGTACATACATTTAGGAACAATGTTTTTGTGACTCGTCAAGGACATTCATTGACAACATTTCGTCATTAATAGAAAATAGAATTTGGTGGCATTTAAAATTCTCACAACATATTTGCTGTTGCAAATTAGCTCTATGTAAACAAAATTTCTAAGGCACATAGCTGCCTTAGTATCTACTGAGTGCCAAAGACCATCTTTGAACAAACACAAGGGCAAACTTCTCAGGAAGACACTGAGATGTGGTTGGAAGCTCTGGAAATAGCTAGTAAGCGGACCTTGAGTTAAGATGACTACTGCATGACTCAGTTGGCTAGTTCTGAGGTCTTTTGGACATATTTTGCCAATCTGACTGTCCAGCTGTAGAATGTTGAATTTAGAGAGGCAGAAGCAAAGTAGCAGAAAACAAGAAAAGCAGAAAATCTGATACAGTAACTTTAAATTACACAAAGCAGAAGACTGCCATTCAAGTCCACATTTTTAATCTAACAGGAAGGTAAATAAAAAAATAAAGGCTTTTTATCTTATTCTTTCCTCTTCCTTGGCTCTTATTTATCTACTCATTGTCTCCTCTCTCTCTGCACTCTTTCTCTTAAAGAATGTTCTTGTTTGCTGTGAAGATGAACAGGCCAACATGCTGAAATCCTTATGTCCTACTTTCTTTTCTTCTGTCAACTTCAGGTCTAAATTTGATTTCAATAAACGGCTTAAAATTCAATTTACTTTAATTGATTTGCAATTTCCATATCACAGTAGAAGAGATTAGGGAGGAGGGAAATGTTAAATTCATGATAATTACCCTCACTCAATTGAACTGTAATCCATTTTGTAGTGTGGATGGGTAAAAGCCTTGTTGGATTACAACAAGGCTTTTACCCAGTTGCTTTGAAACTGGAGTCTGTCCTTTAAAGACTCACTGGTGGAGCTGTCACTAAGCATGCACACCACCTCCAAAACATTCATTTCTCTCTTATTCCATGCTGCAGTAAAACAAAGCAATTTAATTTCATCCATATCCGCATTGTTTGACAATCTGTAGCCGTGCTGCTTATTTAGCCACTGGCTCCAGAAAATCCCAAAATAGACATGAAATGACATTTATTCATGCTTGTGTGTTCATAAACAATATACAGCCTGAGGGAGGAATACGTCATCCTGTTATCTATGTAGCTAGCTGCTGATATATCTACATCAATCAATGCCCAGTTAGGAGGAAAACAGCAGTAAAAACAATACACAGCCACATGATATAGCACTCTAGCTCTCTCATTCACAAAAAATAACCCTTTAACAGTCACTACTGAAAAGAACAAACGTTAAGACTCTCTGACCTCCAAGTCTGATAAGTAGTAACCAAGCGTTCTACAGCTCTGTGCCCTGTACACTAAGAAGACCAAAGTGCCCAAAGTTTAAGGTTTATTCATTTATCATTAAACCACATAGCACTGTACATTGCAGTACACATTTTATGTTACACAAAAGAGAAAAATGCTACTTATGGTGGAGTGCAGAGGATGAGCTGAGGAGCCTCACAACTGGAGAAAAGAAGCTGCTCTGTAGTCTTGCAGTACTGCAGCAGATACATGGCAGACAGCACAACAGGCTGTTGTTGGGGTGGGATGATCTTTGAGTATCCTTTGGGCTTTGCATGGGCACCGCCCCTCACTGATATCACTGATGATTTTTATCACCTACTGCAGAGCCCTCCTATCCTGTGCCATGCACATCCCATGGCAGTTTGTGCTGTTTCTAGTCAAGAAGCTTTCTATTGCTCACATGAAAAAGTTGACACACTGTCTGTCCCTTACAGAGTGCAATTTACTGGATCATCCATTGGTGGATGATCCAATAAATTGCACTGAAGGGCATGGCAGTATGCAGTCTTTTGTTCATTTTTTCATTGCTGTCTTGTCTTGGTCCAGCACTACATTTTAAGGGATTTGGGTGTGCACTTATATGCATCATCTGTAGGTAAGTTTCCTTAAGAATACAGTTGTTTTTGAGTTTTCTTGGCCAGGCTGGAAATGTGGGATGTCCATAAAAGGTTCTCTGTAATGGTGGTTTCCAGGAATCTGTTCACCTGTTCCACCTCAGCCCCACTGATGTAGACAGGGGTGTGTGTCTTTGCTTCCTGTTTTCTAAAATCAACAATCAGTTCTTTGGTTGGCAGTGAGCAGTAGGTTGTTCTCTGTGCAACACTGCAAGATTGTTTCTCCTCAATATGGATTGTCATTGTTGTTTAAGATGATGATTGTGTCATCCGCAAACTTCACAACAGAGTTCTCTCCATGTCTGGGAAATATGCCTGTACATGGTGACCAGGAGGGGGCTGTGCACACAGACCTCCAGTGTGGAGCACTAGAGTGGAGGAGCTGAGACTGCCAATCCGAACTGTCTATGTCCTGTCCAGTTGCAATATTCACTTACAATTTTCAGCTGCAGAGTGTGATACATAAGTCCAGAGTTCTAAATTTGCAGCAGTCTGCATCAGCAGCATGTTTCATGTGGGGATGTGTTAAATGCTGAGCTGAAATCAATAAACAGCATTCTGATGTAGGTGTTGTTATTTTCAAGGTGTGTGAGGAGAGGAGGGCAGTGGAGATGGCATCCTCTGTGGATCTGTTGATTCTGAATGCAAAATGGTGAGGGTCCAAGCTGGTTGCGATGTTGTCTTTCATGTGCTGGAGGACCACTTTGTTAAAGGACACAGGATGTGCCACAGTAGGTATTTAGACTAGAAGTTACAGACTTTTTGGGTACAGGGACGATGGTGGCTGTCCTGAAGCAGGTGGGCTCTAATTTGAGTCATATGTTGGAAATATCAGAAATGAAATCGACTGGCTGACTGGCACACAAGCAGGGTTGTTATCAGGCCCAGAAGCTTTTCTCATATTCACTCTCAGTAGAATTCTTTCACTGTGATATCCACTGTGAATACAGACTTCATAAAGACCAAGGTGGCACCCCCGTATCAATGGGATGCACGTTGAACCAGCTTTATGTTTTGGGGTGTGCAAATCTTGGACCCTCAGCACTGGTCAAGCAGGCAAAGCAGTGTTTGTTTTCTCGAGGAGACTGAAGAAAGAAGATCTGTCTCCTCAGATTCTTGTGAACTTCTACTGTTGCACCATTAAGAGTATGCTTACCAACTGTATCAGAGTATGATATAACAGCTGCTCTGTTTCAGACCTAAAAGCACTGCAGAGTGTGGTTGAAACTGTCAAGTTGCTATTTCCCCACTCCCCGCCACTGAGGCTGTGAATTAAGTGATGTCTGTGGACAGCATGCAGCATCAGCAGGGATACCATTTTTTTCCTAGGATGACAAAGGAATGACCTGCCCTGCTCTGCAGAGGTAGAATAGCGCAGGTCATTCCTTTGCCATCCTCAAAAAACATTGCAGCAGGGACACATCTCACCCTGGTCACAGACAGTTTGCCCTCCTCTCCTCTAGGAGGCACTACATGAATCTCTATTCCAGGACCAGCAGTCTCAAAAATTACCCTCAGCTGTTACCTTGCCGAACACTGCACCACTGTGGCGCAGACATTAATGGAGTCCATGGAGGTGAACATTACACCTGCTAGATATTAGCATATCAAGATTGTCATTGCAAGCATGATAGCATGTAGTTTGTACATGTTAGCAAGCTGTTCTTATTTGTACTGTACAACTGAGTGCAACACCAAGAATGTCTTCCATGGTAGCCTTTAATTACATGTAGGCACTCTAGCCCGCCCTCTACATTATGTATACTGGCTGTATCAATATAAATGCCATATTACAAGCATTGTGAGTAAAGGTCATTAAACAACATTTTTTTAGACTCCAAACACACAAGAAAACCTCATGATCTCATTCAAAGATGCTAGAGAGAGAGACAGTCAGTAAACAAAATTAAACAGGAACTGAAACTGAAACTGTAACAATATTTAATTGTGGTTACAAACAAATAAAAAAATACGAAGGAAACTTTCAGCAACACATTTCAACAATTGCTGAAATGTCTTTGTCCACACTGACAGGATCTGCCATGCATTGCAATGTACACACTAACATGATTCCACTCACCCTCCAGGATTTGTGGGTAACATCCATTTGTGGTTTTAGTGGGAGTTATGTGGTGGAAATTCTTCCTCCTTTTTGTCATCCTTTATTTTAGCCAAGTAAGTCCAATTGAGGAGGAAAATCTCTTTTACAAGGGGTACTTGTAAAGAACCACGGTGTATAAACAAGCAACTGTCTGCAGCTTTCTAAAATCTTATTGTCACAGTGGTTTCCACGTTTGGTGCCATTGTGCCTTTACAGGGCCCAACCTGTAAATGAAACATTTTCAGATGTTTTTTCTTGTACAGTAGTAGTAGATATGAACACAACAGAACATCTATGAATCAATTTTATGCTTGAGTAATCATGAATATTTAAAGTGTAGCTGTGTGTCTACTGCACCTGTAAAACAGGACTTCCCTTCACTGAATGATTAAAAATGTTGGTCCAGGACTCAACTTCAGAGTTGTGGCTTCAACCATTAAATTAGAAGAGTTGTGAGCACAAGCTATAACCTCAAAATAACAACTTCAATAACAACATTCAGCATTACAATAACAAGACTGTGCTCTGTCCAGTTGTGGTTGTAATTTGTTCTGCAGACGTGCAGTCACAGATGTTACTTTGGTTAGTTTTCATTGTGAATCAAAGTCTTTAAGTGGAGCCAGTATTCTCATTTTAACTGCCCTTCTGGAGCTTTTTTTTGTAACACAAGCATGCATGGTGACAGTTTAACCATGGCCCCTGATCTTGAGTGTCAGTTAATAATTGTGGCTACCTTTTTTGTATGTATTTGGATAATGCCTTTACATGTATAACGTTTAATCATGTTGTTTATAGTGCAGACGGGGTTAGCACTTGTTGTAAAGTCTTACTGAGTTTAAATACAGCAATACAATAAACCTATGGGGTCAGGAAAGATGGTGTTCCACCTTTATGTTATCCTCAACCTATAATGAAGGCTTGGGAAAAAAAAGGATGGAAATTGTGCCTGATAATGTTTTAAAATCTCATAGTGAAACTTCACATAATAACTGCAGTATCTTCAGTGAAGAGAGCTGAAACATGCAGACATTTCAGACTGTGTACTTTTTTATATATGCGTCATAAACACAACTGATTATCCACTGAAAAACCACTACAGATGCATGCATTTATATGTTGATTAAGTTAGTTGTACAGAAATGACAATGGATTTACTAAAAGGTAAAAAGGGCCCACTGTGGCTGCATATGTGCGAGGTCAAGGTTTATATGCCATCCCACTGATCAGAATACCAGAAGTATAGCAAGAAATTAAACAGTTAACAGTGACAGCTGTCTGTGCACTCGACCCTCTCATAGAAATTATATTCATATAGTTAGCCTGCTAAATTGTTTCTCAGTTACGCTGTGGTGACCATGATCTCTCAAACCTTAACCTAAAGCTGCCAGTAACATGATGACCAAAAAGTTTAATAATGCTTTACAAATTAAATACATTGTCAGTGAACATTTTACTGATACGTTCAGTATCAATATCTTTGTGGCTTGCCAGGTACTATATGTAAATTAACAACATTTCCTCATTACGACTCATAATCCAGTTAGCATTATGTTTCCTTCAAAACACATTTGTTGGATATATGTCATTTCTAGGAGACAGGATTAGTGTCCCCCTTCTATGTGGTTACAGATAAACTGAAGTTGTCATTGCACATCTGTTTTCAGCCTCCTCCATCTCTGTCTCTGCAATACTGAGACTTAGAAACAAACTTTGAGTGTTGGTTGTAAGGGTACCTAAGGGCTAAACAGGGAATTTAAGGGATAATGCTCATAGAAAAAGGTTTTAACCTTTTAAATTTGCAGGGAGGAAAGCCTTCCCCCTCCTTGCTTTCTGTTAAATCAGTCTTCCACAGTGGTGAACCCATCCTTTCTCCCTCTGCTTGTCTCCAGACAGAGTTGGCTTGTCGTAATTCAAGTGTTTCAGCAGAATATTCAGGTTGCTTTTGGACAGGGTCAGGGCAGCTCATCACTCAGTTTTGATTCATCAGCAAAATGCTAAAGGTTCACTAGGGCCCCATTTGAAAGAGGGATCTTTCGCCTCTTTCTCTTGGAAGTCAGCTCCTTTGACTGACATGTTATGTGTTGAGAAACTGCTTAGCTGCTTTATTGTACAAAGGACTGGCCCAGATTTTTACAGTGTGTCTTAAAGGCTAATTCCACCTATTTTCCACATTAGTGTATGTTTCCAACTGTTGGCCAGTACTACTGCATATTTGAAAAAAGTGATGTCACTTGAGTCAGCATTGGTTGGGTCTGAAGACCACAAGTTTGAAAATGTAAAAAATTGGGGGTATTAGTAAGATTCCTGAGATGAGAGAGATACTCCTCATCTCTGCTTGTGGTCAAAGGCTCCGGATCCTTTACCCACTATTTGCACAATGCATCCCAATCTCTGACACAATATCTCTGGTTCTGTTGCATCAATTTTGACTGTCCATTGTGAGTCCAACAATGCACATCATACAAGAAAATCTTCCCTAACCTCTCTTACTTTTTTCTGAGGTATGCTGGTAAGAATGTTCCATGTCAGAATCACTAAGCTCTCTCAACTGCACATCTCATTGTAAATTGCTTGTTTAAGCTTGATGAACGTCACCTGTTCACGAGAGGTGTGCATTACTAAGATTTAATTATTCCTGTTATCTAAATCTACAAAATTGCCATACAAGGGTACCTGATGTCCCCTTGCATTTGCGGGAAAATTTAATGTACACAATGTTACCAAACACTAAAAACAGGAATTTCCCACAGTTAACCTTCAAGCCTCGGAAATTGGCAAACAAATTTAGCAGTGTTAGAAGACCTGAAAGTATTAAAAAATCTGAGTCATATAACTATCAATGGTGTCATCAGAGCAGCCCTTTTTAATGTGACAGAAGTAAAGAAAGGAACGATTTAACCATCATAATGCAGGGAGCCACCACAGTTGGATGTCAAAAAACATCCTTTGAAAGTAAAGCTCTCAGTAAATTGGCAAGCAATGATGATGGTGATGTGGTGAATAGTATAATTACATTTATGTTAAATAGTATATATTTTATTTTAGGTAATTTCTGTATCATATTTAAACTTAAAATGCATTCAGATGATTTCAAGAAAATTGATGAATACAACAAATTCTGAGCAAATGAAGAAAAGCAGTCTCAATGGCTGTCTTTATCTATTTTCTCTAGTTTCTCTTTGGGGCCCAGATGTGTCCCCAGTCCAGCTGCAACATGGAATTCCCTGAGTGATTTTGGATGTGCTCCACACCCCGTCTGTGAAGGTGACCCTAGACACCCTGCCACTGAAGTTCATTTTAGCTGCTTGTATATCTGCAATCCCATTGTTTTGGTCATTACCCAGAGCTCATAGTGACCATAGATGAGGGTGGGAATGACTGATAAATTGAGAACTTTGGCTCTCAAACTCAGCTCCTTTTTCACAGCAATAGTCCAGTATAATTTCAGCAGTGACACAGATGATCCAACTGTCAATATTACATACCTTCTTACCCTCAAACATGAACAAGACCCCATGATCTTGCTCTCAGCCCAAAGAGGGCAGTTAACTGAGTCAAAATATTGGTCCTCAAAGGGTATACATGCACTGGTGATGCAGCTCAGATGACTTGTCAACTTGTCAACATGCAGATCAAATTATTCTATTTGAAATTGGCTTTATAAAACAATACTGTGTTACCAGTTTGGGACCTGGTCTCTGAACTAGATAAAGTATTCTAAACTCTCAGTTGCAGTAGAGTTTCTCCCCACCTCTTAATTTCCTTAAGCCTGTATACTTAAAGTATCACTATTTTTCTTTTAAGCCTCCAGCAGTCTGTAAAAACTTTTCCTGACTCCCACACATGATAGAGTGAACTTGGTGACTTCACAGGACACACTCAGTGCATTGCATCTTCAGAAAAGGCATGCACAACATTTTGAAGACACACTGTAAAAATGCAAATGTGCTGAAAAAACAACATAACCAAATACACAAATGAGCTGCAAATACACATATCACAATCAAAAGTAGAAACATACTGCAAATATGCAAACCAACTACAGAATGTTTCCAAAGTACACAAAAAGTGCTAAATATGGTTTGGGCACCTGAAGTCTGCAGTGCACTACGTCAGAGCAGCCAGTAAGAGTGACTAAAATTGTGCTATTATTTTCTGTATTTTGTGTACAGTATATGAATTTTTTGTCACTGCATGTACACTTGGAGGACATCACTTGACATTTGTGGAAAATGCCCAGGTGGACAAGTGAGTGGGCATCCAAGCTAGGCTAAAGGCTAACCCTACTCAACCAGCTTTCCTGTCAACTTTCCCCTCCAAAGTCCGCTCTATCAGCAATAAACTGGACTACACAATTTGAGACTGCTTCTGGCTTCCCAGAGAGAGATGACAAACTGCTGTGCCCTCATCTTCACTGAGACATGGCTGAATCAGAGTATGCCCTACCCTACTATCCAGCTAGTCAGATTAACTGCTCTCCAGTCAGACAGGATTGCTTCACCTTCCAGTAAGACCCAAGACAGTTGACTGTGTGTTTATATCAACGAAGGCTGGTGTACTTATCAATCTTTGCACAATGTTCAGCATTAGCTGAGATTCTAGCAGCCAAATGTAGACCTTTTGATCTACCATGAAAATTCACTGTCATCATCATTGCTGTTTATATCCCTCCTAATGTTAGTGCTAATGCTAGTGGAGCATTGGGTGAATGCTATAGGATGATGAGCAAGCTACAGACACCTCACCCTGATGGTATCTTCATTATTGCAAGTGATTTCGATGACACCAATCTAAAAACATTATTCTCTAAATGTTACCAACATGTGGACTTTGCATCATTGCAAAGTGCTCTGACAGGCTGGCACTGAGACACATGAAGTCCCAACTCCTGGAACAACTTACTGCAATTCACCAGCTGCCCCAACTAGATGGAATGGAATCTCAACTGCCCTACACCTGAGTCTCTCCCAACAAGACAATAGGACAATTATGACAGAATACTGTTCATAGAATTCAGGTAAGCATTCAACACAGTCATCCCACAGAGGCTGGTCGGGAAGCTGAACCTGCTGGATAAACATTTCACTCTGCAAATGAATCCTGGACTTCCTGACGAGCAGGCCTCAGTCTTTTAGCATAGGAAACAACACCTACAGGGTCAAAAAAAAAAAAAAACCTGAGCACTGGTGCCTCCCTTGGATGTGTGCTTAGTCCCATGCGGTTCACTCTGATGACCCATGACTGTACTGCACAGAAAAGCTCAAACTGTGTCATCACAACAGTGGAGGAACTCATCAGCAACAACGCTGAGTTTGCATACTGAGCTGAGATCGAGCAGCTGGTAGACTGGTGCCATAACAATAACCCGTCTCTTTATGTTGACCAAACATGAGATGATTGTGGACTTTAGGAGGAACTCCACTATTCACATTCCACTGAACACTAATGACTCCGCTGTAGCAACAGACACAAGAATCAAGTGAGAGTACAGGAAGACTTCATCTGGACAAAAAACACAACCAACATCACCAAGAAAGCCCAGCAGCTCCAGCAATTCCCTCTGCGACTAAAAAAAAGGCCAGCCTCCCTCCTTCCATCCTCACCACCTTTTACAGAGGGACCATAGAGAGCATCCTCTGCAGCTGTATCACTGTTTGGTTTGGGAACTGCAGAAATGCTGACCAGAGATCTCTACAGTGGATAGTATGGACAACTCAGAAAATCATTGGAACTTCTTGTTGTTGTTTTGTGAATGAGCAGAACATTTGTATATTTGTTTGTGGTCTGTGTTTTGTAGCACATTCCCATATATATATATATATTTTTTTTTAAGCTGTAATGCACTGACCTCTTTGCTACTGTAGATTCTACTTTTATTAATAATTACCAAAGTATGCAAAACCTTTCTCTTTTTCTGACTTGCGTGAGTCTCCCAGCATCGGGCATGCCCTTGAACAGTAGGCACCTGTAAGAGATACACTTCCTGGCCTCTTCACTGCTCAGATACATTTATCTGAAACTTGGCCAAAAGCCATCAGCTCAACTGGTCTGCATGACCACCAGCGTCAAGGTTAGGTCAATGTCAGCTATTCTGCCACCTACATGTAAGTAGCTATCACTAACCAGCAACAAAAATGATGCACACTATTAAGAGTTGAAAAGCAGATCTGTGTAGGAACTGGCAGTAATGGTTTGGGGGCTCTATTCCCTGTGGCTGAGTGGAGATGAAGGTTTTAAAAGCTTTTTAAATATTTTAAAATATTTTTCAATCCATCACTATCTGGTTTCATATTCATTGTTTCAACACTGACATGCCAACATGTCCAGCACAACCTTACTGTCATTCAATGAGGCCACCACATCTGGTGTTAAAGAGTAATGAAATACTGAAATTCAATCCCTCTCTACCTTCTGCACACATTTGAAAATCAATCAAAGGGGGTTGGGGCCCTGGCTCTGTGCAAGGCAAGTTCAGGCTTAGGTCAGACTCCACTGAAATCTTCAGTATGAAGTCACAAAAGAGGGCAGAGTCATCTTTGCAGCATGGCTAATTTTACAAATCAGAAGAGGGCATCTAACTCTAAGTATTAACCCCGAAAAGACAACATTTTGGATCTGTGGAGCCTTGCATCAATATAGATGATTTAATGATTTAAATGTAAAACATATGTGGGACACATTGTCAAGGATGGTACTGTAAAGACTTGACATGGGTATGCTGCTAACCACAGCTGAGTGGATGATCTACATTTTTGACTTAATGAACTGGAAAATACAGTATTGATAACTGGTTCAAATAACGTATAGAGTAATTATCAATGGAGCAAGTAGCTTCCACCCTCCAACAAAATAAGACTGGTCAATATAATTCATGGACTCATACAAAGCCAAATATGATTAATAATATGCAGCATGGTGGTTCAGTGGCAAGCACTGTTGCCTCACAATAAGAAGATCCTGTTTTCGATTCCTGGCTGCAGTACGGTCTTTCTGTGTAGAGTGTGCATGGGTTCCTCCCAGGCGCTCCACTTTTGGTGACTTTTCCTGGCTTAGAAACCCAAGTGCTGCTCAGTGGCTGCCGACTGGGCTAAATGCAGATGATGAATTTCCCTGTGGGGATCAGTAATGTATAACTTAACTTAAGGAGACAGAGCTGTGGTAATGAACATAAAGAATACATAATTTGATTTAGGAGGAAGGCTTTGGATATTACCCCCCCCCCCCCAATATTTGTCATTGTACTGCATATGTTTTCTGTATGTTGAATGTTACAATATGCTATTTATGGTTTTCATTTAATGTCTATGAAAATAAGAAAAAATAATGAACTTTACTGCTTTGTTGAATAGATTTAGTTATTGTTGTGTTGTGTGTTGTTTTTCGTTTTCTTCTCTTCTTGCACTGATACACTTTCAAGTAGTTTGATATAAAAGAAATACTGTTATATTTGTTGTTTGTGTTAATATGCATTTTTGGCATTTTTCAACTTTCTCACTCATTGTCCATCTCATGGGTTTATGTTAAAAACTGAATACTTGCTGATATATTGATTATTTTTTAGCTCTTAAAATCCAAAATCTGTATCAGCTTCAGTAGGTTATTATCAGTGATGGCTGTTGCTAAGGGAAGGTTGCATGTATAAAGACCTTCCCAAACAACTCTGCACATTTAAAACAATGAAACAAGCCACTCAGCGACAACCTAAAGGAGACACAAAGGGGATATGTCCCCAGGGCCCCAGATACCCAAGATTTCTATGCAACAGTATCCCTTAAGTACAATACAACAAATGACATTAGTAGTTTTCTCACAGGAATATTGGCAATAGTACTTTTATGGGCAGTAGGATTTTTATGCCATTTAGTATTTTTACAATCTGTACATAATGTACTAGTTGTTTTTCTATTCTGTATCCTGTATACTTTTTTTTTATCTTGACCCTTTTGTGCCACTGATTTTGCTTTTTGCAATAATTGCTGGCTGTAATGACTTAATTTGCCTGGTGTGGGATCAATAAAGTCTGATCTTATCTTATCTGATCTTATCTTAAATACCACTCACTGGTGTGTGCTTGTGGATTTACCTGGCCAGCCAACCACAGAATGAAAATACAAAAACACTCAGTTGTCTCTGTCATAGGTACACTGAGGTACAACTAATGCATGTTTAGTTGGCTCCTTTGTCAGCTAAGGTGGACAGACTATTGAAAACACCAGAAAGTAAAATATAGTTGAACAACAGCACAAACTACAGCTTCCAAAGTGAATCAACAACTCTCTGGAGTAGCCTGGCAAAACTATACAGTAGATACTTGTGGCCTTTTTGTTTTAATTCGTCGGTGTATAATAGAGAGTGACTTGAGGGAAATGAATCGCATGCAGCAAAGGTCAAATATACTGAGGGAAGGCATTCCTAAAAGGCTTTTGAGAGACTATTACTTTAAGGCTAATCTCCCTTTTCTTTATGTGAATATGGAGAAAGTTAGACGGCTGATGTCGAGTGTGCCCTCAGCAGCTCATTGGAAAACACAGAGAGGCTGGTGGGAAAGTTGGATCTGTGAGGAAGCACAAAGACAAGAGGTGATTAAGTGGGCTTACTCAGCTCATCACCCTGCTCTGCTTCTTAACTCAGACTGACCTCATTTAAGATGCATTTTAGTAATGAAACCTCTTACCCTTTCTCGCTCTTTCAGTCACATTGGTATTAAGCCTTTCTTTCCCTTTGGTGGACTCTAATCTTTGTGTGTCTATGTATTTTCTATCCTGTATTTATTTTCTATCCAGGTGTTCGAGCCTTCTCCTGCATACCTTCTCTCTGTCTCTCTTCCAGGGTTGATCTTTATTCATTCTCTCTCATTAACCACATACATCATTATCCTTCAGTTGCTCCACTGCTCTCTCCCGTCAAGGACATCAGCAGGGAACTACAGCAGGAAACCTTTCTTTAAAATGCAGGCTCCAGTGATTCAGCTCTAATGGACTGCTCTGTCAACACCCAAGTCATATCATCCAGCTTAAAATAACAATGTGCTTCAATTTTGCCACAGAAAAGAATCCTGTGGGACCTGGCGCCTCAGCTGTATGTATTCAGATGGTTCAATTTCATCAGAGCTTTCTCCCACCACCCAATTTCTTATGGCCATTTTGTCTAGTTAGTAATTTTTCATTTGACCTGGCTCTCATTGCAATAAATGCACTCAACATTGTTGTTTTATGCGGGCTTATTACTATTGCCGACTATTTTTTGGCTGGCAGCAGTTGGTGGGCCAGCAGACACTCAATCAGTTAAGTCACACAACAAAGAAACAGTTCTGCACAAACTCCCTGAAAAATGGCAAATTGTTATTTTGAGGTTTTTCAGATTAAACAAACAAAATACAATTAAATTCGGAATTAGTGAGTTTTAGAGCTGTATGGGTTTGTGTGACTAGGTATGGGTGGATGATGGGGGTATAAAGCACAGGACCCGGACATCAGAGACCAGGGTTCACAACCCACATCATTAATTTGGGAAGCAAAAACACCTTGGAAAATTTTAGGGAAAGATCATGATATGGTTAAATATTTTACAAAGTAAACACATTCCATCTCGTGTCACTGATAATTCACCTCCAGATATGCTCTGGCTCATCTGATATCAATCTGATATGCCTTCATTTCAATACTAGGTGTAAATGGGATGTCTGTGTTATTCCAAGCTCTGAGTTTCAAAGCCACGGTGTCAATCCCCGTAAAAGGCTCTCTATAACAAAAATACACGTAAGAAAATCAAATATGTGACATCACTTTTTTGGTAAAACCGAACTGCATGAGCGCTACTGACCAACAGTCAGCAGGAATATTTTGCACATAACAGGACAATGATGTTATTGCGCAGTATATGATTTTGTAGCAGCCAAAATGCTGCTTGGTCATTGACATTTTCTCTTGGTAGCAACAGCAAGAGCTGAGACAGCTATCCAAATGCCACACTGGATGTTCTGTCATCTGGTGGGTTATCATTTCAGAGAGACAGCATGTTTCCTCTTGTGTTTCCATGCCTTGTGGGTCAGAACTCATGTTTGATGAAATATACTACACTGTGGATAAGTCAAAACATAAAAATGCCAAATGAAGCTGTAAAAGTCCTGTGGTGATAATTCAGTTGCACAATAAGCCTGAGTGAATAATTCAGTTCAGTGGGCATTGGACTAATATTTATCAGCACAATGTCCAGTCATGTGGAAGTGGAGCTGACCCTCTACTGTACTCTGTGACAGCAGAGGAATGTGTGAGAGTGTGCATGACTGAATAATATATACATACACATTTGTGCTTATCTGCATGTATATGTATCCTTTTGGTTTAAGGTATGATATGCAGGCATTGTCAGTTTTTCATAAACACCACATTCAAACTTGGCCCCTTCTCCCCAGTTCGACTCCATATACTAATAGCATAATATTCAACAGTAAATACAAATCATAATAATAATGTAATTATGAAGTACCGACTCCACCTGTATGCTGACTACACATTCACAGGCCAAAGGTTGCAGCCCAGAAGTGTCCTGACCAAAGCAAAATTAGAAGAAACTAGATTGTTTGCATTTTCTGGAAAAAAAAAAAAAAAAACGCATGAGAGAAATTGAAGCTGTATTGAACCAGTATAATTGTGTGTGTTTCTGCGTGTGTGTCGACACGTATAACTCAAGCTGTGGGGACATAAAATAGATGAAAAACAGATGTTCTGTGAAGGATAAACACAGGGTGGGGGGTGGGTCTACGTGTCCCATCTGTGTATGTTCATGTGTTAGAGAATATGAGAAGGTGTGGTTACTGCATGTTCACAACATGACTTAGTGGCAATTGGACAGATTTTGTGGTGGAGCTGTTAATGAGCCAATGAAGTTATGGTCATTAATTATGGTTCCTTGCCAATTGGTCAAATGTTGGGTAACTTCAGAAGAAAGTTCGTTGTCTGGAAGATGGCTGTACAAATGTGTTTTGTGAAAACCATTTTGAGACTGCTGCTTGCAGCTACAATAATAATCTTTTAACTCACAAACATCTGTTTGTTGTGCATTATTTGATGTGTTTTTGAGTGCTTCGAAGAAATTTCCACAACACATGTCAGATGTTTGGATCAGACCACGGGTCTAGAGGAGTGATGTTTTCTTGTGTAAATCCACCCTTAAAATTAGTGACAATGAAAAACCTGATAGATAACCTGATATGAGGAAAGTGAAAAACAGACATGAAGAAAAAATAGCTAAAGAAAATGAAAACATTTTTAATGTTTGTGTGGAACATTTTTCTGTACCAGTACAACTTTTTCTACATAGAGAGATAGATGTAGGATTTGATTGTGAATTAAAACTAAAATCAAGTTTTGACAATTGTTCAGAAGAGAGGAACACACACACACTCTCTCTCTCTCTCATACACACACACACACACACACACATATATAGGTGAAAGACAGTGAAAGAGTGAGAGAGAAATTCAGCTTAATACCTTAAAAAGCATATAAAAGCAGACTTGTCAACCCTCCCGTTTTTCCTGGGATTCTCCCGCATTTCACTGTTCACTCCTGCTGTCCTTCCATTTAAATATTTTCCTGGAAATTTCCCATATTTTTAACCTTTCTAAACCAAAAAAAAAAAAAAAACATTGACAGGAAACATTATCACCTATTTGCTATATTACCCCCCACCAGCAGGTGGCAGTACGTAGAACATTAGGTATGCATGGTATGGTAGGTATATACATTTATATGCACATTTGTGTTTTCATTTGTATAATGCAGGGGTGTTCACAGCATTTCACTTTCAACCAGGTATTCGATTCTGACCACCTAACCTTCTTGGCAAGGTTGGTTGGTGGTTGCCTAGTGGAGTTGCCTAGTGGAGATTTTAGGATTAATTGGGTGTAGATATGTCTAAATGTAAGGAGTATGTGGACAGTAGTAAGGGTGGTGGGACGGCCCAGGGTGGTCAAATCTCAATGTTGACCAGTTAAAAGTGTATACAAATATTTCCCTAAAATTGAAATACTCATGTAAAGTATATGTACCTCAAAATTGTACTTCAGTACTTGCTATTCATGCTTGTTCATAGTGTAAGTCTTCTTGTGTGGTTGACCAAAAGAAAGTGTTATTTTTGGAAATTAAATTGACTTTTCTCTTTTTTCATGGGGAAGTACGCAGCCAATTTTGACCCATAAGACACTAATGATTAGTTTGGGCTCTCTTACCTACCAAGAATAACATGAGATGTTTGTTGTCACACTGTCTGTTTAAACAGAGTGACAGGTGCACAGAAGAGTGCATCTGATTTGTTTGTGTGTGCACAGCATCATTTCTTAATGTATATCATTAATTTCCCACTGGCTTTCATTTTTCATGCACTCACGTTGACTAACACATTTCTCTGCCAATTCTAGGACTGCTGTGAAACATGCATAAATGCGCAAATCACTTTGACAATATAAAGACTGACTTATTGTTTCAGCTGCTGTGTCGTAATCCAGGTGTTTAATAAACTAAGCAAATAATCTGACACAGCCAGCTGTGGACAGCAAAAAGAACAACAGCACTGACATTTCTGCAAAATCTCAAATGCATCCAGTGACACCTGAACAATGTTACTGTGAGATTTAGACACTAGTTTCTTCTGACCGTATGTTAATCAACACTAACAGCTTCATTTTGATGGACATTTCAGTAGGTCATGTTATAGATACAATTATATACAAAAGTAAAAGAACCAAATGAAAGTTGGTCTGTGATGTTATTTCTTGTGGTATATCATTAATCTCCCACTCATATTGATCTTATTTTTCATACAGTTCTGTAGAATAACTCATATTTTGGCACTATCATGGCACAGAATAGACATATAGTTCATTTTGTCATCCAGGGGGATCTCATTATAGCCGAGGACCTAGCGGGAACCCAGTGGGGATCTGCTACGGATCTGTATAAGCCCTGTCACAGACCAGTCGCCATTCTAGGCGGCTGTGTCTGTATCTGTGTCAAGCTGCACTAATTAGCTCATCTCAATCAGCTCTGTGTTCCCAATTGCAGTCAAAGGTTGCCATGGCGATGGTAACTGCTGCTGGACTCCTGGGTTGCAGAGTTCAATTCATAGAGTTTACCTGAGGTGCACCTCTCATGCTTCTGCTTTTACCTCAAAGACAGTAAGGGCTCTATTTTCGTTTCCGCCGCCGGCGCGGTGCAAAGTCAGGTCCTCTTCACCGAAGTGGCGTGGCGGCGCAGACTTCGGTATTTTCGTGCACTGCGCTGCGGGCGTAACTACTCCCCGTTCTCATCTCAGTCCCACCCAGCGGCGCAACTCAGAAGGAGGGCGGGGAGAAGGTGTGGAGTGGGTTTGACACAGCTGAGTCCAATTTTCACCAATCACCCCAGCTCCTGGCCTCACCTTTAAAAACGCCGCTGGCGAGGCGCATAGGAAGTTTCGCGGATGACTGAGCCCGCACAGGAAACTGTCTGACGCCCAAACTTCTCCCAGGAGAAGACCTGCACTCCTGCTCACTCATGTCTAAATATGAGGTCCTTAGATGGTAAATCCTCGGCCTCCTCCTCCTCCTCAAAGCAGTGATGTACTCCATCTTTGTAGATAATGTTAAGCATTACAATGATAACATTTGTATTTGGAATGAAATGATGTGGGTAATAGCAGACAACGATCATCACTTAGGTTTTTTCCTTGTGTCTGTCTCTCTCTGTCTCTCGAGTGCTCTGAGATAGATGCAGTATATAGTATAGTATATGCTCTGTAGGATGACACGGCTATTTCTGGTTGACACAGCGATGTTAATTGATTTGTTTGCATGCCTGTTTAACCTGTATACATTCGGTCAGGTTGAGTGACCATTACGCGTGCCGGATGCGCTTGCGATGTGGTCAGATGAGATACTGATCAAAATATATAAATTTAGGTCTGACTGTATGTGCTGACTCAGATAGTTGCATTGAATTGTGACTGTTGCTAATTATTGATCGCAGTGAAATGCCAGACACTGTGGAAATCTGCCTGTGAGGTATTGGTGACGTGGGCGCACGACTTTGCCGGTTTACTAAAAACTACTTGCCTAGCGGTGCGCTGCTGGCGCACACAGTTGACCAGGTCTGGGGTGGCGAGCTTTCAGCGCACTTTTACGCCGCCAGTGTGGACTGAAATGGACTGAAAATCCAAATCCGCCGGCTGATCCTGCCGACACCTCCCCCTACTGCGCTGCAACGCCCATCCTGGCGTACCTCTGTGTGCCTTGGTTTACCAAAATACCAAGTGCGCTGTGCGCCCGCCTACACTCCACGAAAATACCACTGCGCAGGGTGCGCACCCTGCGCCCCGCCAGAGGCAGGGACGAAAATAGAGCCCTAACTCCTAAACTTGGCTAACTTGCCTAAATGGTGAAATAGAAATCTGAGACCATGCTGAGCACACTGTGTGAAATGTGTGCGTGTAAAAATGTGTGAATTGGAGCAGAAAAAAAGTGCCTGTTTCTGTTTCCCTGTGTGGGAACCATCGCTGCAATTGGTGGGCCCACTTTGAAGATTAGGAAGGCAAAGGTGTAAATCTGTTTGGTAGTCTTCAGCAGTTGTACGTTTGTGACCGGCACATTTTTTCCTGTTTTGATGTATGAATTATGTATGTGGAGTGAAAATTGTTGGGAGTGTGAGCATGTCGAAGATTTTTTTTTTTTCTTTTTTTTTTTGTTTAAAGATTTCTGAAAACATTTAGGCGTGAATGCTGGATCTTGAAAAGCTGACACTAAACTGCACTGCTGGCCTTAAAAGTTGAATAGTACAAAGGATGTAGGAAAGATGTAAAATATTTTAAGGTTTGTTGAGAAGCTGGAGCAAAACTCAGTTCAACTTAAATCTATATGGAGAAGTATCTGAAGTAGTATGAAGACTTGGAAATATAGGAAAGAGAATGAATGAATGTATGAGTATGAATGGAATTTAAAAGTTGAATAAAACTCAGTGTGTGAGAGATGTGTTCCAGCTCTCACACTAAATAGGAAAATAGAGGCAGAGGGCAGGGACTCTGCAGATCAATATACCACCAGACACTTGTAGTGGATCGTAAGTGCTGATTGAGAGGTATTGCTTTTGTATAAGTCTATGTGTTTTAGGAAAATCCTGCATAGTATACCTTTAACTACAGTATATAAGAATTCCCAGGGGAGCAGCAAATGTAGGTCATCTCCAGTTGAGCACTTTGAAAATAAAGACTATCCTAATACCAAACTGACAACATTACAACAAGTCCCCTGTGGCATCCACTCTGGCATGTTCTCATCTGAATACCATGCATGAAGGCAGCCTTTGGCAGCCTTTTTTGGCTTTTAAAAGATGATCTTTGTGAGATTCCTTATTCATTGTTACAGCATACAACAGGGTGCAGTTATGCACGTAACTGCAAAGAGAAGTGTTTAATAATTCTTTCTCTTGTTATGTGTCTACCTGCAGGATGGTGTATTGAACTTTCAGTTCAAATTGCCTCTTAGCACACAGCGGCACTGTGGCTGATCCTGTGTGAACAGTTCTAGTTACTGAACTAAACCATCCAAAGGCATTGATAAATTAACATGTTTTGTTGAGGACAAAGGGATCTCTGCAGTGAGCACAGTCATGCAATTTAGGAAACTCTAGTCCAGATTAAAACAAAGACAATAACAAAATGAGGTTTGAGCTGATCCGTGTTATAAACCATTGACCTACATTGTTTCACAAGGAACCCTGGTTGTCTTTTTCAACCACAGTTTCTCTGATTTTTTTTGTAGGCAAGTCTTAAATATTTGCATCTGGCCACATATATGTTTCATATGAAATAACTGTTTTTACTGAAATTATGACTCAGGATCCCATAATAATGACCCAGTATCGCAAAAACTAATGAGTTAATATCTTAAAATAATGAGACATTTCATCAAAACAATGACTTTGCTTTTCAAAATAATAAGAAACTTTCTCAAAATCATGACTTACTTATCTTGAAATAATGACTTAGCATGTCAGTGTTATAGTCTGTGTGAGTATTTATTTTGTTATATCTCACAGTGTAGTTGTTTGTGTTGTTAACTTTCTCTCTTCGTCTGCAGTGGAGATGTGGTCTGGTGGTGCTGTGAGCAGACGGCGCACCTGAGGCTGATTTCCACTGATTCTCCTCCTGTCTTAAGCAGCGTGGCGGAGTCAGCATGCTGCCAGATTGTCAAAGCTACTTGCCTGTGTGTGGATCTCATTTGTGGTTTTCTCATTGTGTGTTTTCTTAGTGTAGCTTCCTCACTTTGTTTTCTAAAATAGAGTGTTTGTTCCTACCCGCTCACCACGGTGTAGTAGATGTTTTGTTTTCTGTGCTGATTTTGTGTTTTCTGGTATATTGGTTTTTTTGTGGTTTTAGGTTTATTTGTGCTTGTGTTTAGCAGCTCCTTTTGTTTCTCGTGCTGATTATCTGACTCTAGGGTCCAATCAAAAATACATTGACTTACGAATCGTAACAGTACAATCTGGCCAATATGGACCGGGCGGATACTTGGCTTGGAGACGGGGATCCCGCAGTGCAAATTGCTTTACACCAGCAGGATGAGTGGCTAAGCCACCACGACCATGCACTACACTCCCTCCTAGAGATCACACAGCAGCTGGCCTTGCAGGTAAATCAGCTAACCACGCAAGTGGCTGGGCTCGCTGCTGCGCCCTTGGCCTCTGGAGCTCCAGCCCCGGCAGACCTTAACCCCCCTTGAGACATTCCCATCTCCAATCCTGAACCCTTTTCAGGGGATTTAGATGTGACACTGTGTCATGGTTTTCTGTTACAATGTTGGCTCACCTATTCCCAGCTTCCCCAAGCTTTTGCCACCAGTCAGGCAAAAAATTTTCTTCATGATTGCGTTACTCAGGGGTAAGGCGTTAACCTGGACGGAGGCACTGAGTTGTCAGCCGGGGTTTGAGGGTCTGAGCTTTGATTCCTTCATCAGGCAGTTTAGCTCGGTCTTTGATCACCCAGATCATGATGGGAACGTCTCGGCCCGACTGCTGGATCTCCGTCAGGGACCTTGGTCCGTGGCGGAGTACAGGTTGGAACGAGGAGGCTTTAAAGGTGGCATTTACCAAGGGGCTCAGTGAAAAGTTTAAGGGTGAGTTTGTGTCTTGGGATATTCCCATTGATTTTGAGGATCTAGTGAAACTAGCCATCCGCCAAGACAACCAGTTCCAGGCGCTTGGCCATGGAGCACTCTTCGTTCCCGTCTCCCTGCCCGGGAGAGGAACCCAATCAGCTGGGTTGCACTTGGCTCACTCCGGCAGAGAGGTTAAATCGGCTCGGCTCCGGGGCTTTTCTATATTGTGGGGACACAACGCATCGTGTAGCCCAGTGCCCCATTCAGAAAAAAGAGTCAGCCCGGCAGTGAAAGTAGGCATACTGTCTCAGGCCAAACCAGTTCCATGGCATCCATGCATTCTCATTTTGCGCTGCAGGCCATGTTAACCTCCACTAGTGGCGTTTGGCCACTACATGTATTGATAGACTCTGGAGCCGAGGATAATTTCTAGGGATGAGCGAGTACACCACTATCTGTATCTGTATCTGTATCTGTATCTGTTCAACCTTCTAAATTATCTGTATCTGTATCTGTACTCGGAGTGGGCGTGGCCTAACGGAAATGGGTGGACTTAAATCTGTACATTATTTTAAGTCTGAAATTGATATACAATAAAAATGTTAATATAGGCTACTTTGTGTGTTCAGCTGTATGTGTGTAAGTGTGTAAGTGGTCTGTAAGACTGTTTATTTTTTAATGATCTGTGTGAACTTGGTGATTCATGCAAACATCCAGGAAAACAGGGAAATAATATGTCAGCCTTGTTCACTGTGTTCTTCTCAAAAGCACCACGTTCAGTACAAACAAAGTTTTCCAACTGACTTTATATCACCAGCCAAACTAAGAGCAAGCAGACGGTAAAAAAAAAAAAAACCTGACCGGAGTGGAGGCAGTGACCGACGCGACACGAGCCGTTTTCAGCTCTGTCTTGTCAAATGCACTGCGTATGTTACAAAACAAGTTCACCAAGTAACTTTAAATATCATACAAACCGAAATAGAGGCGAGCTGAAGAAAACCTAAGGTGTACTGAAGAGAGCAACGTGAGCTAGAGACGTGTCTGTGTAGAGAGGGGTGGGCGCTGTGTGTGACTGGCCAATCACAGAGCGTGAAGACAGTCAGTTACCCAATGAGGATTTTCCCTCAGCACGAAAACTCCTGAAGCTGCTTGCAGTTGGTAGGAGTGGGCCACTCGGCGCATGCCTGCACCTTCAGCGAATCGGCCCTGATCTGCCCGCTCTCAATAATGTAGCCTAGGAAGGGAACTGATGACTGGTGGAATGTGCACTTCTCCGCCTTGACAAACAGTATGTTTTCTAAAAGTCTCTGAAGAACCAGGTGCACGTGTTGGACATGTTTGTCCTGGTTGCGAGAGTAAATCAAAATATCATCCAAACAAACAAACACAAACCGGTCGAGACAGTCCCTCAATGCATCTTCAACCAGGGCCTGGAAAACAGCGGGGGCATTCGTGAGCATGAAAGGCATCACCAGATACTCTAAATGCCCTAACAGTGTATTGAAGGCTGTCTTCCATTCGTCCCCTTTTCTAATACACACTATCCGGCTCAGCCCTAATAATTTCCTCCACTCAGGGTTTGCACTTCAGGCAGACATTCCCCTTATTCCTTTAGCTAAAGGAATTAATGTAAACGCTTCTCACGACCATCACTGCACCCCTTAAATTAGTTGTTTCGGGTAATCATCACGAGATACTACAATTTAAAATCCTGTTGTCTCCGTCAGCTCGTGTGGTGTTAGGTCATCCCTGGCTCAAAGCCCAAAACCATCACATCGACTGGTCTACCGGTAAAATTCTTAGCTGGAGCGCTTTTTGTCTCGCCACCTGTCTGCGCTTGGCCATTCCTCCCACGACTGGAGCAGAGACTCCGGAGGCGGCCATGCCCCCGGGACGTCTCTTCAGTGCCTAAGGTCTATCACGACCTAGCCGAAGTTTTCAGGAAGGATAGGGCCCTATCTTTGCCTCCCCACAGGCCTTATGACTGCTCCATAGACGTCCTGCTGGGAGCCCCGTTAACCTCCAATCGCATGTACAGCCTGTCAAAACCTGGGCAGGAGGCTATGGAGAAATACACACGTGAGTCTCTGACTGCAGGCATCATCCAGTCCTTCTCCTCTCCACTCGGGGCAGGTTTTTTCTTCATGGAGAAGAAGGATAAATGGCTTTGTCCGTGTATCGATTTCCGGGGGTTAACCAACATAACAGTTAATAATAAGTACCCCCTACCCCCTCTTTCGGCCCTGTTAGAGCTCCTCCAGGGGGCGATGGTCTTTTCTAAATTAGACCTGAGAAACGCCTACCACCTAGTGTGTATTAGAAAAGGGGACGAATGGAAGACAGCCTTCAATACACTGTTGGGGCATTTAGAGTATCTGGTGATGCCTTTCATGCTCACCAGTGCCCCCGCTGTTTTCCAGGCCCTGGTTAAAGATGCATTGAGGGACTGTCTTGACCGGTTTGTGTTTGTTTGTTTGGATGATATTTTGATTTACTCTCGCAACCAGGACAAACATGTCCAACACGTGCACCTGGTTCTTCAGAGACTTTTAGAAAACATACTGTTTGTCAAGGCAGAGAAGTGCACATTCCACCAGTCATCAGTTCCCTTCCTAGGCTACATTATTGAGAGCGGGCAGATCAGGGCCGATTCGCTGAAGGTGCAGGCATGCGCCGAGTGGCCCACTCCTACCAACCGCAAGCAGCTTCAGCAGTTTTCAGCATTTGCCACCTTCTACCACCTTTTCATCAAAGACTTTAGCCGCGTGGTGGCGCCGCTCACCCACCTCACCTCCGCTAAACTGAGGTTCACCTGGTTGGAGGAGGTGAAACAGGCGTTCATATGTCAAGACTCTGTTCACTGCTGCTCCTGTTCTCATCCCACCAGATCCTTCCATGCATTTCACGGTGGAGGTGGATGCCTCAGACACAGGAGTTGGTGCAGTGCTGTCCCAGTGTGCGGCCCCAGACCAGCGTCTTCACCCCTGTGCCTTCTTCTCCCGAAAGTTATGCCCCGCAGAGAGGAACTACGATGTGGGGAACTGGGAGCTGTTGGTAGTCAAGATGGCGCTCAAGGAGTGGTGTCACTGGCTGGAGGGGGCCGAACAGCCTTTTGTGGTTTAGACTGACCACAAAAACCTGGCGTCTATCCAAACAGCCAAAAGACTGAATTCCTGCCAGGCTAGGTACACCATGTTTTTCAGTCGGTTCGACTTTACGCTGACCTACCGACCCAGGTCCCGCAACACCAAGCCTGACATCTCAGCAGTACATGCTGTCGAAGGTCGACACAGAGGAGGAACCTGAGACCATCCTGTCCACAAACCATGTGGTGGCTGCGGTCTCCTGGGACGTGAAGGCCACGACGCCCTGGAGGCAGAGCCGGACCCCAGCAGTGGTCTTTCCCATGCTCTCTTCGTCCCCACTGGAGTACGCTCCCAGGTACTGCAGTGGGAGCATTCTTCTAGACCGGCCTGCCATCCGGGCACGGCCCGAATGCTGTCGTTCCTCAGGAGGAAATTCTGGTGGCCAGCCATAGAGATGGACGTATGGGAGTTCGTCGCAGCGTGCAGTTTGTGCCCGGGGCAAGGCGTCACATCGGGCTCCCCCCAGTCTCCTCCAGCCCCTCCTGGCTCCCCACTGCCCGTGGTCTCACATTGCGGTGGACTTTGTCGCAGGATTGCCGCGATGGACTGGGAGGGTTACGGTCCGGAGGAACGCTCTTGTGTTCCCCGAAGTTTTATTTTGAACCCCTAGCTCATCTGGGAGTTCCACCGGGCCAACCCTGGTAGGCCTGGTGGGACGCCAGGAGTTGTCCCTTGGGGGGGGGGGGGTACTGTTATAGTCTGTGAGTATTTATTTTCTTATGTCTCGCTGTGTAGTTGTTTGTGTTGTTAACTTTCTAAGACGGCGCACCTGAGGCTGATTTCCACTGATTCTCCTCCTGTCTTAAGCAGTGTGGCGGAATCGGCACCCTGCCAGATTGTCAAAGCTTCTTGCCTAGACTTTCCAGCCATTTTCCCTCATGCTCATAGCGTCCATAGTATCTAGTCTTGTTTCCTAGTCGCCTGTGTGCAGATCTCCTTTGTGGTTTTCTCATTGTGTGTTTTCTTAGTGTAGCTTCCTTAGTTCACTTTCTACCATAGAGTGTTTGTTCCTACCCGCTCACCATGGTGTAGTAGATGTTTTGTTTTCTTGGGCTGATTTTGTGTTTTCTGGTATATCGGGTTTTTTGTGGTTTGTGGTTTATTTGTGATTGTTAAATAAACTGTTTGTGTTTTCTGGTATATCAGGTTTTTTGTGGTTTGTGGTTTATTTGTGATTGCTAAATAAACCGTTTGTGTTTAATGGCTCCCTTTGTTTCTCGTGCTGATTATCTGCCTCTAGGGTGCAATCAAAAACACATTGATTTACGAATCGTAACACTCAAAACAGTGAAAAACTTTCTAAAATGAATGAGAGAGTATCTCAAAAATAATGACTTAGTGTGACTTAGTCATGGTTTTGACAAAGGTTCTTATTCTAATGACTTAAAAGATCACATGGTGGAAACTGGCTTCAGTACCACTGAGACCTACACAGGTTTTTGAAAGGCTGAGGCTGTGAAACAACATTTAGAAAACAGTGCACAATGCAAACATTCTCCTCTGAAGGACAGACATTAAATCATTTTAAGTGTTTTTGCAGCTCCTTCATGCAGAATGATATCCATTAGCACTTGGATCTAACAATCTGGTATTTTATTGGTATTTAGCCTACATCTAAAAAATATAAAGAAAAAATAGAATTAGGTGATAAATGTGACTAACATCCTATCTCATGAGACTCCACAGAAAGAAGTCATTTAAAAATGGGGGCCAGATAATTGTCAGCTCTCTTGAGAGAAGTGGGGAGCTGATTAATTTGGCTCATTATATCATCACAGATCTGAATACTGTTCCCAGACTAAAGCTGCAGTGTGCTTGCTACTCACAATGATTTGCCAGTGAGCAAGAACAGAGAAAAAAAATGAAAAGAGACTAATTCAAAAATAATAAGAGTCAGGCTTAAAAGGTTAAAAAGTAAATTAAAGTGAATGAATTGATTTATTTTATCAACTGATTGGATTTTGTGGTACTTAAAGCACAGTAAGTTCAGCGCTCGGTGGACCTTCCCCGATGTAAGTGGCCTTCTCAGCAAACGCCCTGTCAGTTTCATGTTGATGTCAGTCATATGCAAGTGTAAGAAAACATACCATTTAGTGATGGAATGCATATTTTCACAGAGATGAATCATTTCTTCTTCTCTGACTCACTAGAGTGCTGTTCTGGAGTGTTGCACTCAGTGCTGGCACTGGAAGTGATCTTTCACTGAAAAAATGCAAACATTGTTCACAGTCTCCATCCTATTAACAATATTTAAGATTGTACTAGAATGTGAAATAACGCAGACAGAAATCTGTTTGAGGACAAGCAGCACTGAGTGCAATGCTACTCGAAGTAATGCAGACACAAGTGGATGACAAATGAAAATAAAAGTCAACCAGCCATGTGTTAATGAGGTGCTATTTCACCTGGAGCCTTCAGAACAGTTTCATTGCTCTTTATCATGGATTCTCCAAGTGTGTAGAACTCTAATGGAGGTATGATCAGCATTCTTTTCCAAGATATTCCCTCACTGACATTTTGATGATGGTGGTGGAGAGCACTGTCTAACATATTGCTCCAAAATCTCCAAAAATTGAACTGGGTTGAGATGTAGTGATGATAGAATATGATTCACAAAATGTTCATCCTCATGAAACCTTTTAGTAAGCCCCATGACCTGTGGATGGAAGTACTGTCATCCTGGAAGAGAGTGTATCTATCAGGATAAAAATGCCCCACATAATGTAACAGAGGTAACAGAGCCCTCCACTGAATGGGTCAAATATTCAACCCTGTACTGCTGCTGTGCATCACACATGCACTCACACTTGTTGAGAAGATGGTGAAGGATGACTCATCTGACAATATCATTTTTTCCCACATTTCTGTCGAGCAGTGCCTATGTTTTTTCCACCATTGAACTCCCAGTGTGCATTCGTCTTCATGAGTCACATACCAAGATCTTTTCCTCTTGCCATCTTAAGGTAAAATCTGGGGCAGCTGGGCCTGCCCACCATTTTTAGACATGTTGCTGGATTAATGTTACTTGCTGAATTGTGCTTTCAGCTTTCAATACGTTTCTTTGCTCATTTAATCAAGTATCAAGTAAAGTAATTAACAAGAAATAACAGAAATAGGTGATTCATTTGCGTAATCTCACAGGAAATACAGTAGTAGGCATGTCCCCAAACCTGAATACACTATTTGAATGGCCAAAAGATAAAAATGGCCATTCTTGTCCCTCCCTCCCTGCAGTCAGACCTGGCATATTAGAAAAGCTTTGTGATCTCTCAGTGGGTGTCCCTCAGCATAGCTTAAAATGCTAAAAAGGATGCATTTACCTCAATTAATCACTGATTTAATGCACCACTCAGCAAGCACGCCAAGGTGCTGGTTATAGTGGGATAGAGAGGCTGGGTGCACTGGTTATAATATGAAACTGAACTGAAAATGGACATGCAAAAAAGTTGAACCAAGAGCAGATTTTTGAGGACTTTGCGGTGCACAAGGCTCACTGAATAATATTCAGATGGGTGACCACACACACTGTGTTGCCTAGCAATGTAGCATGTTTGTGTGAACTGCACTGTGTGTAAAAACCATGTTGAGCAGTGTTGTCTGCTTTTTTACTGTTAAAGTGGCAGTTATTGCATTTCAGTGGCCTAATATTGCTTGTTGTACCCAGCCACAGTGTCCAAAGCTATTTTTATTTATTGTTGGTTATTTTTGTTTAATTGAGTTTTGTCCTCTTTCCTGGTTAAATGTATAGCAGCCATGTTGTTTGCACATCAGGGCTCAGTGGCATGACTTTGATCCAATAGTGTATTTTCAATGCAAAAGATGAGATGAAAAGTACAGTATGAGGATCTAGAAATATACTATTTCATAATTAATTACTCTATGCCAGTATTCAATCATTTTGATGCTTTGAAGGAACAGCAATTGCACTGCCAATGAATATTAGGTTAAAAAATACATTTGCCTGGTTTAACATGACTTGCAGTACAAACCACGGCCACTTTCGACCTTCTATTGAAATACAGAGACAGATAATTTTGCTGGTTCAACAGATACAGATACACATAATAATGTCACTGTGTACCTCTAGTATATACTGTATTTTAGTAGGTGTCCAAACCATGGTCATGTACACTCTGACAACTTAATTCATATGGCCATGAGTTATTTTTAAATTCTTATGAGTGCAGCCACAACAACATCGAGCTGAACACACTCAAAACTGTGGAGATGACGGTAGACTTCAGGAGAAGCCCCTCAACACTGGCCCATCACCATCCTCAAAAACATTGTTTCCACTGTGGAAACCTTCAGGTTTTTTCCTGTTCTGGGATCCAGTATGTCTCAGGACCTAAGATCGACCTCAAACATAGTCTCAATCATCAAGAAGGTGCAACAGATGATGTACTTTCTGCATCAGCTGAGGACAAGAACAGACAGCAATGGAGTATACGGACTGCTGAGGAAATCATTGGCACCAACATGCCCTCCATTCAGGACTGACACCCCTTCAGACTGAGGAAACAGGCAGGAAGCATCACTGCAGACCATCCTGGACACAACCTGTTCTAACTTCTTCCCTGTAGTGAGCACTAAAGATCTCGGAACACCAAAACAGCCAGATACAAAAACAGTTTCTTCCCACAAGCCATCACCCTGATGAACAGTTAGCTAGTCATACAACGTCACTAAACCTTTGACACCAAAACATTTGCTGATTGGCCATTTATAATCCATTAATGCACAACATGTACATTCACTACTCACTGTCACTGTCAACACACATTGTAAATTTCATTGTATACATTGTTTATTGCCTCATCATTCTTCGTATATATTGTTTATTGTTTATTTTATATTTTTGTACTATTTAACTTATTGTTCAGGTTTTTTTCTTTACATTGAGTGCAATGTTTATACCTGAGCAAAATTCCTTGTATGTACACATATGCTTGACAGTAAAGCCCATTCTGGTTCTGATTTTCATTATATTTGGTCCGTTGGCTGTATTAAAATTCAGTTCCTATCATGGGCACTAGGTGTCCCACCATATGTGTGATTTCTTGTAGATTGTTCTTTCAATACCGGTCACAAGCAAAGTCAATCTTCTTTGGGAGATATTGTGTGGGCTTACAAATGGTGGTGCTCAGGCCATGACAGGTGAATAGAATACAATGGCATCCCTGATGTGCAGTAAATTTAGTCTGGAGGAGAGGCCATGAGATTGTATTCTATCATACATCAGAAAGCATTCTGTGCCAGAGAGCCACCCAGCTGGGCGACGTGATGGGGGAAAAATATGAATCTTGTCTGGTCAAGAACACAACAAATTTGGTACTTCCCTGTCAGAAACTGATGCACAATACAGGGATGCATTCTATCAGATGTGCATTGAGTTAGTCATTACAGTGGCAATGATAGGGGCAAATCAGTGATGACACACTTCTCCAACTCTGTGAGAAATAATCCCCAGTTTCCCAAGTGTCAATATTATTGTGTAAATAGGGAAATTTGTAGTCAAACTGAGGTCCAAGATGACTGACAGTCACCTCCCTGATCCAGGGACTGCAGACTCCTACTACAAGACTTACACCCAACCTGACAGCAACTCTTCAGTCCAAGGCCCAACATCACTGTTCCCATTAGGGGTAGTATTTTCTGGAGAGTTAAAGTTAATAGTGCTGAAAGATTCTTACTAGTGCTGAAACTAAAACAATACTAAACAATCTTAAAGTGCTTAAACTCTCTCATAGTCTCTTAAAGCAAAAGGCTCACAGCACAGGGATATTTTCTCTATATGGCCCCTGAAATGTTTGGATACAACTGTGTTAAATACGGAAAAAAGACACATGACAAACACATTCAGACTGATCATCCATTCTGGCCTTAAAATGCCCTACCTGTGCTGCTCTGGATGGTTCTTACAGTGGTGGCAGATGTGCGTGGTGGGGAGGATGGAAGCAGGAGCAGCGGCCTCCCTCCTTCTCCTTCCTCCTCCCCAGCACAGCCCTGGTCAATCGCCCTCACATAGCTGTGGCTTCGCATCCGGAAGCATCCTGGCATTGGCAGGGTGTCCATGGTATCCATGCTGTCCATGGCAGCCTCCATGGCCTGGGCCTGCATCTCGCTGTAGACCTGCTCACACACCTGCTCAATCTGCCCGTTCACCTCCACCTCACTTAACTGGAGGTGGAGAGGAGAAGACATCAGAGATGGAGCAGGAGAGAAGAGGGGAACAGTGAAGAGGGTGGACATTGGGGAAACTTCCAGACTCATTCAAAACATTCTACATTCTCAAAAATCACACACTATTGTTGTTGCTATTATTCTTGCAAGAGATACTTTAGGTGTGCAGGTCAATGGGCATAATAAGGGCTTGCTTGCTGTCAACTGCATATAAATGCAGTCCATTTACCATTTAGATAAAGCTCCTGTTGTTGGGAGGCAGGGATGTGACCTCTGAAGGAGAACTGAGAATCACTCAAAAAGCTTGTCATACTCCAGAACTACCTTGTTTACTCATCTCTTTCTAGCACCTCAGTTTACTGAAAAGGTGCACAAGGAGGGAGGTGAGGTCACTCTTTACCAAAAGGTGAAAGGTGAGTAAAACCCAGCATGAAAAGCTTTTGTCTTACATCTGGGGGTGGCTGCTTTCAGACTTCTTGGCTGCACTGAAACAATACCTTTCAAGTGAACATTCTCTTTTTTCCTAAACACAAGTCAAAACCTTCAGCACATGCACATGTAGGGGTGACCAGCACATTTTAGAAATTTTGGTGACCACAGGCAAATTAGGTGCAGCCCTGAATAAAGCTGTAGTCAGACTGAAATTTGACTCCCATTCATGTCTATGTGGAACAGGATGAGACATATTTGCTATAGTTGCGAAGTGATTGGCCTCCTACACTTCATGATGAGTAGAGGTCGACTGATATAGTTTTTTCAGGGCTGAAAAAAGGAGGAGGAGAGCTCCCCAACAGCATTTCAAAGTTATATTAAGTAAATAAAATAAAAATACATAGTAAAAAAAAATAAAAGTCTTGATTTTTGAGTCCTCTTGAAGGCTTCACTGAAAAAGTGTTCACTTGGAATAAACGAGGGTAGTGTGCAAGGAAACTATTTTCAGAGACTCTGAAGAGTGACTGATTTAAAAGCCATTACTTTTGCCTCCATTGAATGAAATCCTGTAGGCAATGATTTCGGGAATTTACAGTGGTCTAACTGGGAAAGTGGGCAAGCTTGTCATAATAAAAAAAGACCATAAAATTGTGGTGTTTTTGAACATTCAGCAATATCTGGTGCCCCAACCTTGAAACACAGCTCCACTTATCACAGGATCAGCTCCAGACTGCAAATGTGTTCCTCTTTGCCTGTCTGTGGCACAGTACCCTTCAATATTTATGGAAGGTTATATTGAACTGTAATGGTTGTGACCCACAGGAGACAATCCACAAATGTGTACCATGATCCCCAAATATTGCACATTTCAAATGTAAATAGTTTCACCACAACAAATATAGGCAAAATCCAATTTGTATCACAGCCAATCTGTAAGAAAGATCCACCAATGTATCCTGATCCACAAATATCTCACTGTGCACAAACAAATATTTTTATTTGTGTTGTGTTAAGTCATATCAACAAATGTAAATAGTTTCACTACAACAGTACCTGTGAAGTTATATTTCCGTATTTGTGGACCCATTTCTACACGTGAAACAGGTTTTACACATATGTGGATCACACTCTGTCAGTTTGTGGGCCACTTGAGAAATACGTGTACAAGATATCTCACAGCTATACTATAGATGCTGACAACTGTAAACTTGCGAGGTTAGTGTTAATGTTAGGTAGCTTAAAACACAACCAGCATCTGTGGGCGCAGTTTCAGCACTGTGTAAGACTTGGACATTCAGCGTAAGAATATGAATATGGTCAGGGGTAGAAGAAGTATTCAGGTCATTTAGTTAAGTAAAAGTACTTTTACAGAACGGTTTGGAATAACAGTGTCTCCTTCATGGATTACCAAGTGCCTGGATGGATTATAACAATTGCAGGTCGCTACATACATCCATTACAGAGATATTATTAAAAGTATGAAGTGAGAGCTTGTGAGATTGCAAATGACTGATGTTACCCAAGAGGAATCAACATTGGTGTGAGACATTCATGTAGCCTAAAGTGGAAAATGACTGCGGTGAAACAGGCTAGTGGCATACCTCCTTCAAGTCTGCCATGTATTCTGAAAATATCCCACATTGTTTACAATGTTGTTGCAGTTAAACGTTAGCAACTCATCCCGAATCAGTTGTATTTACTGTCGTGACCACATCCCATTCCTGTGAATGAATGGTTTGAATCACTCACTCAGTGAATCCCTGCATGTTCACTCGCGGCTGACTGAGAGCTCAACTGAACTGGGAAATGAACGGATTGTTTCAGGAAATGATTGGGTTCAGTTCATTCACCCAAAGCATTTGTTCTTTTGAATGAACTTGATGCAAACAGAGAAGCCAAACTAAACATGTATGATAGGTGTTTTGTGATTCTGGAGAGGCCTGTGAGAGTGTGCTTTGTTAAGAGGTTGAGGTCTGAGCAGGTCTGAGCAGCTTTTGATGCAAACGTAATTTCATGCCAAAATGACCACCAAAATTGCATGATGCCACCTAATCAGGAGCCTCAGCTTCCCTTCTCCTCCTACCTCAGTGCAAGCATGTTCATCATTTAGTGTCAGGAAATTAACAAACAGGCATAGATGGAAAAAAAAGAGTGCCTATGGAAAATTACAAATAAAAACTGCATATCCCTTTGCACTGGCATGAAGTTGTTGTTCTATAGTCACCATCCAGCCAGGCTTTTCAACTCAAGATAAGATTTCTACTCCAAGGTCTTTCTACTACAGTGGCAAATCTATTCCCTTTCAATTTCACATAGATACATCGTTGCTGCCTTGCTCTCCCTTTAACACATACACAGTGTGCCTACTGCAATATCCCTTTATTGGGATTCTGTATCATGTCATTTTTATCGCCCTGTTCTTATTTTTTTAATTTTCACATTCACATGAATTGTAAAAAATGCAATTGAATGGATCTCAACTGCAAGACATAAGCATATTGAGGCAAGTTCTTTAAGGGGGGGGTTATGCTTAGATCCATGCAGAGGAGGACATTTCAAAAGTTAATAGAGGCAATTCATTATGGTAATGGCAATTAGCATCACATTCAGGATGAGTAATGAAAGTAGAGGTTCAAGGTGAGGTTAAGGTGGGGCAAATGAAGGCTTACTGGGCATAGCTTCATTTCACGTGCTGTAGCTCTGAAGAAAAGCTTAAACAGTAGCCTACCAGGAGAAAGTGCAGAGTTAAATTCATTCTAGGTGCGGTAGGGAGCAGCCATTTACAACTGCTGCAGTCAAATTTATTCAAAGGTTGGCAAAAATGGTGCCAACACAAAGATTCAATTTTAAGAGCATAGTTTGATCATGGGCCAGTGGCCACGATCATGCAGATGAGCATAATCATGAATTATCCCCTACATAAATAACATTAAGTTAAATAATTATTCAGAGAGGAATAAAATGGAATGCTGAACTGTCTCCTTTTCCAGTTTAAATCTGTATTTTTCTTATTGTCAATAAAACAATGAAAAGACCAAAACCAACAATGTTTTAGTCCCTGCCTCAATACTTTCTGACTTCTCTGCTCTGTCTGTGGCTCTCAGCTCCAAGCACATTGGTTCCTACTGAAGATGTAAATTTTTATGGCTTCATGGCTCACATTCATTTCTAAAATAAGATCACTAATTTCCTAAAGCAGCTGGATACTGTAGTGTTAAACAAATGGCACTCTAACACAAGGAAATAATGCATTTGTTTCATTTGGACTATTTTCAGCAATGGATTGGTAATTGTTGGTTTGGCTCTGCACATTTGTTGACAAGAAGAAAAATCTAGGATATTACCACATATGGACTCAGATAGTATTTGAAATCATTTTCAAACAAGGAGAGGTGCACTGTTTTTCAAACAGGACTGTACTCAGTCCTGTCATTTATGACAGATATAACCAGTGGTGCAGTGGTATGTTGGAAGATGGGTATAGTATCGTCTCCACTTGCTACCATTTTAAATCCTGAATACTTTTCCAACAGTATGGAAAGGGACTTTTGTTCCTCAAATTGATCTTCTCAGGCTTGGTGTCATTTCAGGGAAGGTACAGACAGACAACACTGCATGAAAAACAAAGCAGTATTCTCAGTCAGTTGAATAAGGCCAAGGAGCTAATGCAATGTCATTTGGCAAGGCACTATGCTGGGCAATCCCATACATGTTGGTGGATGACTTTGAAATGTGAATGGCGAATTTCTGCTGTTAACTGCTTGCCTGTCATGATGAATGGATGAGAAAACTTTCCACAAATCCTGTCATGGATCTTTTACTGAAACTACACCTCCTAGATCCTATTTCATCCTGTCACCAGTAATTAAAATGACATTCCTACATAAACACAGCATTTTTTTTTATTCGTTGGGCTTTATTCTGAGTGCCTGCTTAGAACAAGACCTGAGTAGCTTCATTTTCTAAAACTCAGCTCTCTAAAGCATCTTATCTCAATCCTTTGGCCCTTCAAACCCAACCATGTGATGATGACCATGCAATATGGTCAAAAGCTCCAGAACAAAGAGAAAGTGGATCCTGAAACAACCCAGACTTCCAACAGACTTCCAAGGCAGTCTGTCATTTTGATTGTATTTAAGAACAATGGTAAGTTTTTCAACAATTAAAGTGTAGGTAAATTGTGTTATATATATGATTATTAATGATGGTATATATTCTAATAAGGTCTGTGTTGGAAAACAGTGAACCTGTCCTTTAAAGACAGCAAAAGAAATACAGCTAGTAATTCTGTACATATATCATACCCAAGCTTTCAATAAGTTGCATGTGCTTGGAGTCATCTCCCAGATGAACAAATCAGAAAAAAATCTGTGAAAAATAATGGCATTAAGTAAAAGTCAAGGATTTTTTTCAATCTAGTATAGACAACTCTCCACACATTTTAAAGCAGAGTGCGGGAAAATGAGTTCAAACACTATTTCATCCATCCAAGCCTTTGTGTACCTATGGTGAAATGACTGGGTGGAGCATACTATCAATATTAAGGCAGCAGTGTTGGCAACCAACCTGACTGATGGTGCTCATGGCCCTCATGTAGCTTTCATTTCGTGAGCGGTATTGGGGTGAGGACAGCAGCGATTTGGGGTCGAGGAGGGTTTTGGGGTCCAGGGTATCCAGGCTTCTATTGATTGAAACCTCACTCACCGCACGCAGGTAACTGTGGCTCCTGATCTGAAGTTTGGGGGAGTGCTCCGTCGAAATCCTGACATATGGACAACAGGGATGCAGCGTTATATACAAAGTTATCTCTAAACATTGCAATACTCTCTTTCAGTCAGTTTTAAGCTGCAAAGCCTCTTTCTACAAAATAAGAAGGTGTCAATCAAACATATGGTTTCCACGTGGCAATGAAATTTAGTAAATTTGACATAAGAAAGTTAGATGTATGTAACTTATGATGAAAAATGATACATATAGTTTTTCTTTCTTTTCTTTTTCTTCTTTTAACTGTAACAGTTGCTTGTCATAATGTTCTTCTTGAACATCTATGACAATCAGCTTGTTCATTTAGCACATAATCTAGGACATTTTGTAAATGACCATGGGTATGCAAAAGCAAAGTAATACACTTGTAAAATGTATAGGATTTAATCATTGCTTGTATGTGAATGCAATGTATGATAAATTCCTATTCTCCTTTTCACAGATTTGGAACTTCTATAATGAGGAACTGTTAAGAGTTATTTTATGGTCATTTTTGACCACAATATTATGCATGTAGTTTCTATCACTGTGGTCTCGTGGTCAACATGATGATATGTTATAATTTAAATGGTTTCAAATTAAAATATTGCTAACATGTCTTAAAGTAATGATGGACAATCATTCCTCTTAAGTTAGTTGAACGGTTCTTGCCATAATATGGATAGTATGGATCACTACAGTCGTCATTTCAGATATTCATACTTTGAATGCTTATTTCCTTAAGAAACATCTATATATTAATGAGACATGTGACTGATCTCATCAATTGTTTGCAAATTCGCAAACAATTGGAAAAAGTCAGTCACTGCATCAGTCTTCAAAGTAGGGGATCATGATCTGACTTGCAATTATCACACTATCCTTCCTTGTTCTTCCTGTCCTGTCAAATGTACTTGAGGAGGTTGCGGCAGCACAGCTAGTTGACAAACTAGAGAACAATCAACTTCTTCATCTGCAACAATTTGGTCTTTGAACAAAACATTCCACAAAATGTGCAAATTGTTATTTTAAATAAATTGAAAATGGAAAGCATTCCCTGAACCTGGGTAATGTTATGGGAGCAGTGTTTGACCTGAAAAAGGCGTCAACCTTGGCATTCTACTGTCTAAGTTGTCTACATTTAAATTTTTGAAACAAGCAGGTGATTTGTTTGAGTTATATCTTCAAACTAGAGAACAGTGTGTGAAAGTTGATCAAAGTCATTCCTTTTAACAAGAGAAATGGTATTCCCCAAGGTTTAATTCTTGGTCTGCTGCTTTCCAGCCTGTTTATAAATGACCTGCTTACAAGTTGCCAGAGGCTGGTTGCCAGCTTTAAGCAGATGGCATAGTCATATATGCACCAGCTAAGTCACCCAGCAAGGCAGCGGAATTCCTCACTGCATACTTGAATGATGTCCAACAGTGAGTGCAACATAATCTTGTAATGAATTTGAAGAAAAAAGTTTGAACGTATTTCTCCATTGGAAATCAAGATATGGAATGAAGAAATAGAGGATGTGAATGATTGAAGTTTTTTGTAATAAACTTATATCCACAACTCAGATTTAGTAAACATTTATAGAGGATTTATAGAGGATTTCAAAAACAGTAAAAACTAAGCTCAATTGTTTCAAATTAACCAGGCACTCTATACCCACTCGGGCAGCCCTGTTACTTATGCACTTATACACTTTTCTCTCATTTTTCATATTGTGTGACAGCATGGGCTCAAGCATCACCATCTCCACTCAGACACCCCACGTCCTTATACGATGAGGCAGTGAAAATAATGGACAGAAAGCCTGTCAGGGGGCAGTCCAGGAGCAGGCTTTTTGTCAAACTTTTGGTATCATCAACTTTTCCATTACCAGTGGGAATTGTCCCAGTAAATGAAAGCCAACAAGAGTGATATCAATTTTGAAATCTGGAGCAGTTGATCAGACATGCATCTACAGCAGTTGCCAACCTTGATTGGAGGTCATTCTACAGCACATTAATGCCTTCTTTCTCACTACCTGTACCGTTCCTCCACTGCCTTTTAAGTTGCCTTTTCTCTTGGACAAGTCTATCAATCTCCTGTTGACTCTGTGACTAACATTGTCATGCCATATACATAAATTAAATCTCCCATCTTTTCTAACTCTTCTAATTTCACATTCGTTCCTTCCAGCACTCCCAGAGGACATATCAAATCTGAATTAGCAGTTGCCCATATGCCCTTCTTACTAGACCGAGGCCAATTCACTTTGGGTTTCTGTCCATCACTCATCTCTTTCCTTGGCTGCCTCCTCTGACCACTCCCCTGGCCCTGCCCTTTTGCGTGCTGCCTTTTGCTTAGTCTTCGGTGGCTGGGATGCTGACGTCATGCAAACTTTGGTTACTAGCTGGGCTAGCTAGCTGTTAGTCTTCACCCAACTCATTTGATTGAATTCTTAACAAATACTGATTGGTGTGGTGTCCCTGGCTGCTCTCTTCACCTGCCCCTAAGCACCTTTCTTTCCATTCCTGTATTTTAAGGCCCTTGTTGAAAGTGACCTTATTCCAACCATAAGGGCATATCTGCAGTTTACTTTCCTCTACCTTTGATATTGTGGCTCCCACTGAAGTGCTCTGCCTGCTCGTTTTCAGTTCCATTGTGAATAGCCTGGGGTCCTGCCTGTGAGTCATCTTCTTGCTGTCACTGACTCTGTGGGGATACTCTTTTTCCTTACTTGTAGCATTAAGTGGTGCTGCCTAAAATACTAGGCTGCTTCTATCGCAAGTAAATATTGCATTGGATATGAAGGGAAAATGTTTCTAGTAGTATTTACAGTAAAAAATGTGGATGTAACTTTTGATAAAATTTTAAAATTTAATGGAATATTGATTTGTGCAGGTTTCAAGATGGTGTTAAGCAGTTTTGGTAAATAGCTGAAACGTAGAAAACTTTAACGCTGTAATGGGATTAATTTCTGAGAAAAAAACATAAAAACAACAACACAGTAATGGTCTACATAATGAGTATAGCTTTGTGGAAATTATGATGTGTAGAGTGTTGATTTAGATACAACAGTAAAAAAAAATATAATATTGAATATAATTAAATAAAAGAAGAATTGATGAAAAAAAAAGAAATCATAAAAGAAGAAAGATTCATAATTATAATGAGCAGCTAACCTCATGTTCACCTCTGGTTCTTACTGATATGAGTTCAGGTTCATCCCAACGAGCCCCATCTGGTCCTTAATTAGCTAATCAGACTGATGTTAAGGCAAACATCACATCCAACTGCAGGCTTTATATGACTGTAACATGGTATCAGTGACAAAGACACCAAATGCACTGTTCATCATAACACTTGAATAAGGAGAAATAATCTGAGTGATTTTATTTAATTCATGAAATCCGGAAACAATAGTGAATTTGTGAGTAGTTTCTGTCTCTAACACACTGTACGAATCGCTGTTTCTCAAACTACAGCTACAGCTGACTTTTAAAAATATTTGATCATTAGAACACAATCACTGCAAAACCCTGTGAACAGCACAGGCACATTTAACCACAACAACAGTCTCTCCATGAAATGAAATGTAACTGTTTGGTCCAACTTGAAGAGGAAGAACAAAATGAAAAAGAAAAGCAAATCTTGTGAGTAGACAAGATTCAGGTCTTACATTAAGATACAGTATAATATTCAAAAAGGAAGGACAGAGATGATGAAATCTTACTGTAGTGTGGTCATCTCAGTCAGTGATGGCTGTGTGGCTTTCAGGTAGCTGGCCCGGCGTGCCTGGATCTTGGGAGAGGGTTTAGGACTCCCATCAGAGTCTCCACTATCGTCCTCAGCCATGGCTTTGACATAGCTGCCGCTCCTCATCCTCCGACAGGGGATGTCGTCCTCCTTCCCCAGAGGAGAGAAGCCGCTCCATTCATCCTGAGGTACCTGATGACCGGGTGGAGAGGACAGAGAAACAGTGTCAGGAGGATCCACTTCACTGCTGTCTGAGTCCCAGCCACCAAACTGGCTCACTAAACTGTCCTGATGGTACATGGAACTTCTAAAAACAGAGCTAACATGCAGCACCACAATAATCACAATGCAGAGATTATTGCATCCAAAAACACAGACTGAACTAAGACTACAACACACTGGTGTTTTTTTCAATCCATCCCTCTCTTTCACATATGCACGTACACACACTTCACACACTACTGTGGTAAAGTCTGTTGGCTAATTAGTGTAAGTAATGTGTACAGGTCTACGTGGATCAGTCTGAAGATTCTCTAAGGCTAATTCATACATCTGCTTTCCAGGAGTCAGCTCAGTTCACAAACTGTGTCCATACATAAGCACAGGAGAGTGTGTAATTAGTGTATGTGCATTCATATGTGTGTGTGTGTGTGTGTGTGTGTGTGTGTGTGTGTGTGTGTGTGTGTATGTATGTGTAAACACACACACACACACACACACACACACACACACACTGCTGCACTCATCTAACATGAGGGTGTGTTTGTTACTACAGAGAACTTGTTAGATGGGGTGTTAGATTTGTCTTATTGAAAATAACTACACAAAGATAAATGAACTGATCAAAATCTTTAGATTCATCGAAAGATGCAGCACCAAAATTTTAGCAGTGGTATTAGAGAAGAAAAAATTGAGGTAAAGATATAAAGCAGGATGTTGTGTTTTTCAGAAGACGCTTGAGTTGTTGAGTTGGGTCAACCAAATCACAAAAAATTAAATAAATAAATAAAATAAAATAAAATAAAATAAAATAAAATAAAATAAAATAAAATAAAATAAATTCTCACGTCCCTCTGTGACATCTCTCCAGTCAGATAGGTTTATTAGTCTGCTGTCTGTCTCTGAGCTTTCTGCCTCTACCCAAATATAATGGAAGTGAATGGAATTCAGTTTGTGCTGCTTACTTACTGCACTGAAACAACAGTTACTGATCTCGTTCCCTTTGAAATTGTGAAATCTGTTATCAGCGAAGTCTGTTTCTTCACAATAATAATACTGTCAAGCAATCTGAGGTAATAATGTGCAAATGTTTAAGGTTATATGCAGAAATGCTGTTTTAAAATCTTAAAATTAAATGGTACTAGTGCTACAACTACTTAACAACAATACTGTATAGTGCATTACTGTACTATACTGCCATAGCTTTCACTAGCCTCCTGATGCCGCTCACAGAGCTGTTTGACTGAGCGGCAGCCGGCAGCATGAGCAGAGGGAGGGGGCGGTTCGCAGCGTGTGTGAGTAGTGATTGACAGATGTCAGACACTCCCTCAGACGCTCCTCTGGCTCTGATTGGTTGTTCTGTGTCGGGCGCAGTGGATTCTTGCAAATCACCTAGTCACCTACTGCAGCTTTAACCGAATACTGATAACAATCATATGTTTAGCATGATGTCAATATACTGTATGCAGGATATAGTCTATGGCTGCTATATATACAGCCCATCACAGCTCACTATTTTTAATCAGCCACACCTTTTTAGTGTGTTTGTGCCAGCTGGAGCAATTCTAGCACTGTGTGTCAAACTTATGAGCATTTACTGTCTTCAAACTAGAGGCCAGGGTGTGAGAATTTGTCAGATAATAACCAAGACAGACAGCAGAAGAATTGCACCGCAACTCTGACTAATTATATATGAATCACCGAGGGAAAGAGGCTGAACAGATCTGCTGGGCTCCATGTCTGTGTGTGAGTGTGTGTGTGTGTGACGTCAAAGACACACAAATGAGCAGTTTGGCTATAAAAAGAGAATGCGGGGAAAGGACCAGCTGCAGTAGCATCGGCAGCGCCTCTCACCCACGCACTTCCACTGCAGCTCAACACTCATTCTACTGTAATGGCTGAGGAACAGTGGAACACTGCTTGCTATGGTTACACTGTCATTAGTGCAGATGCTGTTTGTTGGAGATCGGATGTATTTTTGCAGTTTAACAGTACAACCAATAGCCCGTCCCTGTTTTAAGAAATAAGTCAGTGTGTGTGTGATATGCACAGTGACTCAGTGTGTATACAGTATGTCCAGAGGATTCACTGTGCATTTTATATTACAGCCTGTAGATTGTTTCCTTGGCAACACTTAGCTGTTTTGATAGCTTAAGGCAGCAGCATTAGAAATAACAGGTACTGTAGCAGTGCAGCCAGAAGCTGTGCTGTTGAGATTGAGAAGACAATAATTTGCAGGTTGAACATTCATAGCCGAAGGGACAGCTTTAATGTGTTCTCTTGACACGACTGATACAGCATCGCTGATGTGTTGCTTGTAGTTGATGCTTGCCACAATCAAAGATGTTTGAAAGGGAAATGTAGTTTTTCCTCAGCAGTCCTTTTCATGTTTAGCTTTTGACTGTATTCTTTTTTAGCCTGCGTTTTAGATTGTTTGTGCTTCAGGTTTTAAAAAGAATCTGAGACTCTCTCTCTCTGAGAGTACTTCAGTGCTGTTTAGTGAATTATGTTCCAGTAGATGTCTAATCTGCAGTTCAATCAACAATCAAACAAAATTATTTGAACAAAAGTCACTGAGCTTTTTTTTAGACTTCCAAGCCAAATAGCAAATGGCTGCACATGTGTGAATAGGTCAACATAGCCAAACATCCTGGGCTATTGCCCTATCCATGTCCACTTTGAAGGACATCAGGACCTTCAGGGAGGAGATTTGGCCCACAAAGTGTGTAACTTTGACTTTTTCCCTTGCCATCTCCTACCAGATTTTTTTTTTTTTTTACCATGATCACAATCTTTCCCTAACCATACAAACCTAGTTTTGTTGTCTCACCTTACAGAAATCTAAAATAAAGACTGCGTAATTTTTCACAGCGGCAACAAATAAAAACTATAAGATCATTTTGAACGCTCAAACAAAGTAGAAGAGTAGCACAAAGCAATTTCTATTGAAAGTTGAATAAACTATAATAAACTAAAACTCATTCAGGCATTAAACTCATTTGTAGGTATTAGAGAGATTTTTATTTTTCTTTAAACAAATGCAATCTGTCTTGAAACATCATGTGTATGTAAATCATGTGCTTTCATTGATCAAATCTAGGCTGTAGGTGATTGCAGTATACAGTGCTATATGAGGACATTCATTTTGCTGTCAGAATTTGACACGCCATTTTGACTGAGGTATCTCTCACTTTCATATCTGTTCTATTTTAGACAGCTGTCGCCAATCAATGAGACGACTGATTTATGACAATATTGGATTTTTCTATGATTTCTGCATTAAACTGATCTTGATCTTTCAGATATTTAATTATACTAAAAATGGACAATCCTGACTGGTTATTTTATTCATGGACAGTTTCTTAAATGTACTAAAAATAAGAGTAGTGTACGTTTCATGAATACTTTCACCTTTTTAACAATATTTGAAATAAGCAACCTATTGTTCATGAAATTCCTGCTCTTCATTTTATCAGCTGAGGCAATGAACACAAAACTACCCAAAACACTGTATATGCCCACTTTTCCTCCAGTGCATTGCTTGCAAAATTCAAGAAGACATTGACAACTAAACAAAAAGCGTGCTTTCACTGTCTGTCAGTATTTTGGAATAAATGTCTGTATCAGCTTTAATAAATGAGTCACACTGCTGCTTGTTGAGACTGACAGACGGCAAAGAGACAGAGAGAGACAGAGAGAGAGGATGTGAAACATGTCCGAGCCATTAAATGAGCTCTTTGACTCCTGCCCACTCAGGTCTACATGATCCTGAAATACACAGCACTTCTGATGATGCATTCCATCAGAATAGCCCTTGTTTGTGCCTTGCATGTATTAGCATACATTTGGGCCACAAAAGTAATCATTGGATTCTCTCAATGATAATTAACTAGTGATGTTTGAAAAACCCAAAAAGGGTTAAAAACATTTTTACCATGCAGTGGACAGAATATTTTTTTTTTTTTTTTTTACAAACAAGTGGTTAGAGGATTCTTTAGGAGTTTTTTGGATATACAGTCAGAGCATTGGGACATTTCTGGGATTTTTAAACATAACTAATTACAGTTGTGTGAGAAGAGTCAAAGATGTTTCTGTTTGGGTTTCACAAATTCTCAAATAAAACACAAATGTTGACATGATATTTAAAAGAGTGACTATCACAAACAAAAGAGTGTCTGTCTTTAAAAAAGCCATGTAAAAAAACATCCAGGACACTGGAATAACCTATGCTATAATACGTTGTAGTGGAGTCATGTCATAGTTACCACTGCTGGTTTCACTCATCGTTGCTGTTTTTCATGTCCTTTGAGGTGGTCGTAGGAAGTGCAGATAGTTATTAACAGGACCTGAATGCTGATTAAGCATCATTAGACGGAGAATGTCGGAACTGCAGTGGTGAGCATGACAGGACTCGTAGTGGTTTTACAATACACAGAATTTTTCAAAACAACCACTTATCCACATTAGTTCCTAACCATACACACACATTCAAACACGATTATCCCACACACCTCAGTATGGGTCACAAATAGACATCACTAGCAGGTGCTGGGGAGGCCATTTAACTTTCAGAAGTACATGTTACTACACACTGTAACTTGGAGTTGAACTACATCCATCATTTGACTTTGGTGCCACCAAAACAGCAGCTCAATTGTTGCTTGCGGACTGTCTGTCAGAAATCTACATTTAAATGCAGTCCTGTAGATTTGAGATTTTCCCTTCTGCCCTTCATTCCAATAGTTGGGGTTTAGCAGAAATATTTATCAGAGTCAAATCAGGTATTGAATCTGATTATTGAATCCAAATCCCTTCAAATCCCTAAGTTAATCTCAAATCTCATTCAAAAGTTAAAAATAACTCAAAGTTCAGTTGAGACGTATAACATTTTGTTCACTGAGAAGTTTTGAGGAGCAGTCAAAATATATTTCCCTACCTGAAAATTAGATGAGGAAACATAATAGATACAGCATTGATTAAATATGTATTGGACATATTGAAAAAGCTGTACCCTTCTTACTTCTATGCACCTAATGTTTCACGAGTTACTTGGTCCAAATAGTGGCAGTAAGAACTTTTACAACGATTATATTATTTATTTATGTTTTATCATACAATATGGATTAAAGTTTGACTGGGAGGATTGGGTAACTAAAATAGATGTGATGAGATCAGTTGAGTGTTTCACTAAAGAGGACTCACCCCTTTGCTTGCTGAATTACAAAAAGTTACAAGCCACTCGTGATGGTGGACACATGGTGGAGTGTTAACAAACAATCTCTGGCCAATTACAGACAGCAGATTTCACACAGCACATCATCACTAAACATCAATATCTTTTGACTATTAGGCAGGTTTCTCATGGAATTGCATATATGGCAATTAATGTTATAGGAAATGTTCATAGTTTAGCGTAAAATAAGGACATTACTATTGATATGTGGTATGTGACGTAACTTAAGTATGTTAAGTCAACGCTGAGTTGTGGTTTCACAGGGGACACAAACTGGTCTCCTGGGTGGCAGTGCTGTGTTTATTCGACCCACCATCCTCCATATAAAGACAGTACAGTACAGTACATCACCCAACTTCCTTGTTTGATCCTGTCATAATTACTACCCAAGAGGGAATAACAGTAAATATAGGTTGTAATAACCTACTTGCACAGATGACCTGCCCATACGGTTGTTTTTCTGATGAGGACGAACTGGACAGGAAGAGGACAAGAAAGCACATTTCCACCATTATTTGTGCATTTCTATTGTCAAAGTTGTGGATGGCACCAATAGAACCACACCAACCTTTCCCATTTTTCTGTTACCCCTCTGTTGATATACAGAGCAGAGTGATCTGGTGCTGAAAGGTGGAGGTGGATTTCCCACACTCTCCTGTTTTCTTACCAGTCTTTCGTGCTGCAGCCTGCAGTCTTTTCTCAAACAAAGCTTGCCTCCTTGTAATACACAACCATACACCAAGAAGAAAGAACACTTGGTAAAAGAGTAACATAGCTCAGTGCTTAATGTGTGTGTGTGTAGTGAGTGTGTGGTTAAGTGAGTGAGACAGAGTGATTATGAAAATTAATATTCAATTGCAGGAAAAAAAAGCAGCACAGCCACAGTGGATGCACTGAATGCACTGCATCATGGACAGGAGTCACAAAACCAGTTTCTGTTGAACAAACATGAATGGTGAACCTTGGCCCATCCTTCTTTGTGAACAGCTGGGCCTTTCGAAGATGCCCCTTTCAGATCCAGTCATGATATTATCACCTGTTACAAATGATCTGAACAGGTGTTTTTTTCGAGCATTCCACAACTTTTTCAGTCTTTTGTTTTGTTCCAACTCGTTTGAAACATGTTGCTGGCACCAAATTCAGAAATTTTGCAATTTCAGCAAATTTGTACTGTATTATTTATTAAAAGGGATTAGCAAATTATCACATTTCTACATTTTACATAGCGTCCTAATTTATTTATTTATTTATTTATTTTTTTTATCAGGGTTGAGGTTTAGAGCCACTGACCAAGCTGCAGTACGTGATGTCCTGGGAGTGAGAACAGGCTGAATATTGTTGGATGCTATGTTTACATTCAGTGTTTCTCACAGAAATACCCTGAGTGTATCATTGAGACCTTTGCTGGTGCATTGCTGCATATCTTGCTGTGTTACTGCTACCTGTTGATTAGTGATGTAAGAATGTGTATTGTATCACCCGCTTGCATGTGCATGTGCATCCTCGTGCACAAGCACAAGATAAACAACACAGGGACCCACTCATAGATATACAGCTCTATAGCACTACTAGAGGCCAATAACTCCAGAGAAGGATCATAAAACATGTAAAACAATTGCTATTGTGCTTCATAATTTAGTTAGAAGTCATGACATCACAACACAACTTTGGCATCTCAAAAAACTTTGATAAGCTCTAATCCTATTCACATTTAAATTTAGTTGAACTGCTCCTGGGTAAATGCCAAACATACATTAACTCTATTACTCTATATGTAGTTAAATATCTCCCCAACACAGCTCAACACAGCACTTCAAAAAACAGCACAGCATAGCACAACAGGTCAACGTGACAAAATCTGTGAGGAAAGGCAAGAAAACTGGTAGAGAAGCAGGAAGGGAATCACTACTAAATTAAAATGAAGTTTACAAACAGGAAAGGATTTTGTTGTTCATGAGTTCATGTCATTACCTAGCATTCAGAGAGTAAGGCTGCTACTGGCTCTGCACTTACTTCTCTCTTCAACTCAAAAGGAGGGAAGAGGAGGAAGAGGAGAAGGAAGAAGAAGGCTCTCCAAATCAATAGGAAGTAAAGGAGGTGGAGGTGGATTGGTGGGTGGCAGGGGGTTGAGTGGATAAGAAATGTGGGAGTATGTTGGGTGAGTGGAGGAAAGGCAGGAGGGGAGAAGTAGTGCAGAAGAGGGAGGAGGAGGCAGTGGGGTTCTTGGGAGATCAGAGTAATAAGATTGGTGGTAGGAGCAATGTTCCCTCTAAGGCTGCGGACGCACTACAACATTTTTATATTATCTGACACTGAATACTCATTAAACAGTTGATGTATTAACAGTGGACATGGTTGGAGTGTAAATTAACTCTAATTAGGAGCAATTCTGGGATGTTTAACACCACAGTCGATTATGCTCTTGTCTGTTATTATGTGCAAAAGTAACTAAACCCCATAACTGAATCTGTGTGAAACCTCATGACTGCTGGTGAAACCAAACACTAAACTGGTTATCTGCTCTTGACCAGTCTTTTGTTACAGATGGGGGTGTCCATTATGTCGATTAGGCCATCTCGATGTCTCTGTCCCTTTGATATATCTAACTGTGTTAGACCATTGCAGGCAATGTTCCAAATCACTAAGCATGGCTATTTCATTCATTCTACTTCACAGTATTAGATTAGCAGGATATTTGCATTGACGCTTTGAGTTTGAGTTTGAGTTGGTATCAAGTATCAAGTAAGCAGTCATAGTATCATAGCATTTATGGCAACTTTAAGGGAAAAAAAGCCAAAAATGTCTTTGTTCTACCAACTTTCCTTCTGCCAGATTCTTTCTCTAATATGGAAACCCAGTGAGGGATGCTAGCTGGCTAACAAGCCAGCAGGCTAATTAAAAAACAAAAATTATCAGCTACTACTACTGCCTCATTGTTTTTCATTTTCAAAAAGGACTGATGGAGCTGGAAGAAAATGGCAGAATATTGTTCTACTGACAAACATTGACTGCTATTTATATAACAGTGCTTATTGACTAATTCTTCTGCACAGCTGTGGGATCATCTGCTTATGTTATAGTTGAAGTTGTCATGATGACTGTTGTTAAAATGTCTTATAACTGAATAAATTGTCAGATTGTGGCCATTTAAAATGTGTGTTTCTTGATCCAAGACACTCATCTGGTTAGTTACACTATCAACCACAGTCTAGTTTTCCATGACATGGGTTCACTATTGTGTTACAAGTTAATAATTCAAAATTATAGTGTCAGTAAAATAATTTTTATATACATATTTGAGAGATTCCACATAGCTTTTTCTTTACTCATGTCATTCAACAATACGCTAATGAGAGAAAGTTGAAACAATTAGTTGATTCACTGATTAGTCGATCAACAAAGTCATCTGCTGTAACTGTTTTGATAAGTGATTAATCATTAAAGTAATTTGTTTTTAGCAAAAAAGCCAAACACTCTGTTTCTAGCTTCTCAAATATGAATATTTGCTCCTTTTCTTGTCTTATCTTGTTTGAGTTTTTATCCTGTTGGTTGGGAAAAGAAGCAATTTGAATGTATCTTTGGGCTTCATGAAATTGTGATGGGCAATTTTTCAATGTGTTCTGACATTTCAGCAACCAAATTATTAAGTAATAATGAAAATAATTCTTAGTTGCAACCCTAAGGCTAATTAATATAGTATACTCTCAGCACAGGAGCATTTTTAAATAAAATACTTGTATCAATCAAAATTATTTAAATAGACTGAATGATTTAAATTCATTTACGGAAACATTTCTAAGATCAAAGTGTCCATTGGCAGTCATTGACATAGACACAGCAGTGAATAACTGGATGGTATAAATTTACTGTTACTGCCATATTTCCTCAAATAGTGATTGGACCCTTTAATTACCTCAAATGCAGAAGGTAACAGGCCCTTATTTGAAGAAGGCCTACATCACAGACAGGCCTTTATTTATAATGCCCTCTGTTTGCTTGCCTCTTCTTGCATTATGCTGTTTCTACAAACTCACACTTGCTGTGCTCATTTCAAATAAAAAGACCTCATCTTTTCAGTACTTCAGTGAACAAAAAAAAACCCAAAACAAAGTTTCTTAACAAAGCTTTTACTATGAAAGATGTGCAGGAACGTGCTTCGAAAACTTGGGCAAGGTTCCCACTTCTTGTGGAATACAGTTTGGCTGAGACATTAACACATGTACATGACTGAAATTGGGCAATAACGCTTAAGATGAGCAATGCAGAACAACAAGGTGATTGATTGTATTGTTGACTTTACAAAATTAAAGTGATGTGCCCTGTGTTTTTCCCCTGGCCATTATTTTTATTTGTCTGTGTTGACCATAGTGCCGGCCATTATTCAAGAACTGGCTCTTTGACCACCAGTATTTATTATGAGGGAATATGGTATATATTTCTAATATCATCCTGAACAGCTCAAAGCTGTCTATCTGAAAACTGAGTCATGCCTAAAGTCCTCATATTAACAGCTCTAGTGCCTCCCCAGCCTTAGTCAGTGATATCCAGTCATCGTTTCTCACCATGTAAATCTGAGTTGTCATTCCAACCAAACACTAAAGCAATGCAGGTACTTTCGTGCCCAAACTGGGATGCATCCACTGATCCCTGGCAGGGTCATCATATAAAGTTGCATTTACCAAAACTGCTCATCCAGAAAAGCATGAAATGCATGCCCTAAGCAACCTTGACCATAGCCCTTACCCCTACAAATCTAATTTTAGCTACCTTTACAGCTATCATGCAAAAGACAATGCTGTTAAGTTTTAAGTGAACATGGAACCATGAGGAGATGCACTCTGATAAAAGCTCCCTTAACTTAACTTAGGTCTCCAACTGTGCCATGTCATCCATTCTAAAGAAATATACATACATTTTGAAAGATATTTCCCTTTCCCTAATCTAACAATATTGTTTGCTGATTTTCTCACTACTGACTCTTTCATCTCACTACAATTCTCCTGACCTTGAAACCAAATGTCAAGTGTGCTCTGCTTTTAGTTCTATATAACTTGATGGATGTTATCCCTGGATTAGGAGGTATTGAATTTTTCTACAGTGTCTCAATGCCAAAATGGTTACAGTCCACTGGATGTTGAGCTCCCTTGAAAATCCGAAGAATACATTATATGGTAATCAAAAACTTTGACAGGATTTTTAACACTCTTTTCTCTTAGTTTTATTCTATGTTTATGTTTATTGTTTAACCTACTACTGCACAAAAGAATTTCCCAAATTGGGATCAATAAAGTTGGGTTTAAGTCTAAGTCATCCCTGCAAATCTAGTACTTCATGACATACATAATAATGGAATGGGCCAGGTCAGTAGCTGTGCATGTCCTGGCACTCGTATGGTGGAATTCTCCAAAACTTTAGAATGGCTGCCTGACCACTCAAGAAATGAATTTCAACTAACCGAAGCTGTCCTTCAGGGAAGTCAGAGTGTAATATTTGGTAGGAATGAAAACTTGTCTTACAGGAGTGGACAACACTGACTTAGAGGAAACATTGGTGAAGAAAGTAAGTTGTGGAGAAAAGGAATGCAACAGAGGGGAGAAGGGTGAATCGACTGGTTTTGGATGGGAGTTGGGGAAGAATTATTTACCTGTAAGAAATGGCAAGAGCGCTCCTGCTGCTGACTGCCCTTAGATTTGACTAGAGCTCTATCTAGGTTTAGGTTACCGGCTCCTGCGCTGGACCGTAGCTGGTTGTGGCTGCTGTTGTTGGTGTAGACCTCTCGGGCCCTGCTCACCGTTAGGCTCGACGACCATGCCCCTTTCTTCACAAGGGGCCCGTCCACAAGGCCCAGTGGCAGCAAGGGGCCACTTCCTCCACCGATACCGCCACCGCTGTTATTGCTGCTACCACTAACTGGCACACATGCCGACGACGCTGCATACTTCACATCGTTGTTGCTCCGGGAGGCTTTGAGTGCAGAATGGTGGTGTGTGTGGACATGGTGAGCGTGGCTGTGTGTGTGCTCGTTGAGTGTGGCGTAAGGGTCCATCATGAAGTACTGCTGGGACTGTGAGGAGGAGAGACTGGGGAGGGGTGTCTGGGGGAACTTGTCAGGATTATTGCCGGGGTACCGGCCCATTGTCATGGCGATGGGTGAGGGGGAAATGGAGGGTGAGGGTGGAGGTTGGTGGTGGTGAGGGTGGTAGAGACACAGCTCCCGTTCCAGGTTGTCATCTGAGCTCCAATATCCGGAGCCCGGAGCAGATGCTGAGCCGTGGAGCTGGTGGTGGTGGTGGTGGTGGCTTCGATGCTTGGGCTCCGCTGATCGACAGCGTTCACGGCTCTTGCTGCGCTTCCGGTGGCGCACTCCCACTGGTGGAGTTTCACCTTCTGGGCTGGCCCTTGAACCACCACCACCACCTCCTACACCACCACCACCACCACCACCATTAACGCTCCCATTATTGGCCCCCTTGGAGGACTGTGTGTGGTGTGGCCCCTCCAATGAATGTGACTTGGTGAAGAGTTTTTGGACTGAGTGGACCAGGTGGCGAATTCTCCCTGGGCTGTCACTGTTGTTGTTGTTGGCCCCCATCCCCCCACTGTTGGCCAGCACTCCTCGTTTATACTGCAGTGTATGGTAACCATCTCTGGAAAATGATGGCTGATGCTCAAACGGGTCTGCAAAGTTTGCTGGTACCCGGGTGGGCGTTTTACCTCCATAGCCCCCTCCACCTCCTCCTCCCCCTCCTCCTCCTACATATGGTACCATGGCCACACACTCATCCTTTACCTCAGGATGGTGAGATGAGGAGGTGGAGTGGCACCTCCTTGGGAAGGTTCCGTATGGGACGATGCTGTTGCTGTCAGAGGGGTACGAGGTACGCTGAGCATTGTAGTAGGGCAGCTCAGCTGGATGCGGCATGGGAATGGGTACAGGCATGTCATTCTGACTGATCAAATATGGCTTGCAGTCAACATGGTGACCCAGTGGATCATATGATGGTTCGTAGGAGACCACATGATGGTGACTCCGACTACTGGACAGGCCTTTCATGACAGGGGAAAGGATGGGTGGGTGGAAAGAGGAATGATATGGATGAGAGATGCCAGGCAGGCCTGTGACCAGAGAAGGGCTGCAGAAGACTGTCCCTGAGAGGAGAGATGCAGACTCTGGAAAACAGGAAAGAGAGAAGAGCAATAAGACAAACAGTTAATACAAGGCAATAGTCCAAAAAAAAAGTGATAACATGGAAATGATATAGGGCCCAATTAAATGTAACAAGACACAACCTTCTGAGTTTAATCAAATGAAAATGTTTTAGATGTTGAGACTTTTTAACTTTTGACCTTTAATTATAGCATCCACATGTGCCCCACAGTCAGTTTTAATGGGACCAAGATCTTGTCCCATGCCCCCCTTCAGAGTTTGATGATCATCAAAACATCACAATCAACTAAAGATATGCAAGCCATCGAGAGACTGGGATAAACTGGGAGATATGAAGTGCATATGTAAAGAAATCCAGCAGGGAAGAATAAACATGTTTGTGTTTCAAGTAATCAGGTTTGATTTATTTTTTTAACATATCACTTTAATTTGAGTTCAGTGTCATTGTTCCCTTATCGCTGCTTATTGTGTGCAGTTTCGAGGCAACTGGAACTTGCCTCAGAATACAGGGATGTCAAACTCATTCCACAAAGGGCCGAGTGACTGAAGGTTTTCTTTCCAACCAAGCAGCAGCACACCAGACCTGACTCATTTCATTAGCTGATCTCAGTCTTCAGACAGCTGATTGGTCAGACTGCGTGCTCGTGATTGGTTGGAGGAAAAACCTGCAGCCACACGGCCCTTTGTGGAATGAATTTGACATGCCTGCATTAGGCTGTCACACAAGGTAGACGTTAAACAGTGTGCCGGGCTATCACACACAGACATAATAACATATTCACACTTGGATATGTTTTGTATACTAGTTGTAATTTAAAGTCTCCAGTTCAGCGAACCTACATGTCTTTGGGCTGTAAGAGAAATCCAGAGCAACCAGAGTAAACCTACAAAGACACACAGAGAACATGCACCCCCACACAGAACAGCTTGGGGATTCAAACCAAGAATTTGCCAACTTCCACACAACATGTGGAGTATAGTTGAATGTTAAAAAAATAGCTAGAATGACAGGGTGTTTCTCCAAGCCTACTAATGCTGTGTGACAAATTAACTTAAGAATAATTTGGTGAGCATACTGAATTTTAATTTATATTTGACTTTTTTTCCTCATGAGGACTGAGTAAGTGCAATGATGAAGCTGTTGATCGCTAATTTGTACAAGATGTCCTGATCTGTGTGACTGTGAAACCGCTCGATAATGTCATTACCTTTCCCTCCCACCATGGCCCTGAGTGGCTTGTTGGTAACTTTGAAAAAGTTAGCCTAACAAGGCCTCTGATTATCCTACCTGTTAACAAAGAACAAGTTGCTGCTTGAAGGCGGCTTAAAGGTATAGTGAAATTAGCCTTCCGCTGAACGAAACTGATATACTCATCTTGAAAAATGATTGTGATGCCATGATTCCTGCGGAGGTTATCAATAAATATTCAGCATAGACTTTGAGCAGCCTACAAGAACAATGCTGCAGAATGTAGTCTCATGGCGTAATGATTTACTGTCAGGGTTATGACACACTAGAATAATGACCTTTCCATTTTTCAAACATACTGTGGGGCATAAGTGTTTCTATTGGCCATTCGTGCACATCCATATTGTCAAAGTCGCATAAAGGTGAACTCTGACCTGCAAACCCGCTCATCATCAACTTTAGTCCCACTCACAAAGGCCCTGAGTGGCTCAGCTGGTAACCAAGAACAAGCCAAACAGATTTGGTTTCAGTCCAATAAATCTAAACATAAACACAGGAAACAGAGGGATGATAAGGATTAAAAGTGGCTGTCTTTTTTCGGTCCAAGGCCTGTCTTTTCATTCCAACACAGTGTACTAGACAAACACATCCATTCAGCCTGCACCCATTAGTGCAGGTAACAGTACTGGACGAAATCCCCCCTCTCTGACCTTATATAACAGTGAGTTCACATCCCAGGCGACTATGGGAAAAGCCTCCAGGGATCAGACTGCTTGCAAGGCAGTTTTATTACAGATGAACAGCCATGCAGGGCCACAGTGTTGGTGTGTATGCTACATTCATGACTGTGTGCGTACTTGCATTTGTGGTGGAGTTGTGGGATAGGTATGTGTGTATATACTGTATGTGTGAGTGTGAGTTTCCTCTGTCCTACTTGGCCTGTAACACAACTGCTTAACATAACCTGACAGCTCCACTGGTAGAGGCGCTGCATACAAGCTAGAGTAACTCCCAGTAACTCTCTCTCTCTCTCTCTCTCTCTCTCTCTCTCTCTCTCTCTCTCTCTCTCTCTCTCTCACACCAACTCTCCAAGCTTCCAACTCTCTACTCCGGTGCGGTTCATTTGATGTGTGAAAGCAAATGGGCCAATCAAAGGACTATTTCATTGTAGACATGAATTAAAAGCATGATTTCAAAAGCTAAACTACTATTAAATCCATCTCTTGGTCATAAACTGTTCAGGAAGTAATCTTACAATCAATCTGTTTAAGTGCAGGGATTTTCCCTGATCAAGCTAGCAGCCAAAAACAGTAAAAACTGCAGTTTGCTGTACTGGTATCCTCTGTGCACTTGCAGTTCATTAAGTCCATTAAAAAGTGACATATGGATCCCACAGTAATTTGTCTGTGGAGAGTTCCAGTCATCCAGTTATGGTTATCCAGTGAGGGTCGGATCAAGGGCATCTGCACTTGATTGTAGAAACTTGAAGGCATATCAGCTCTCATCCAAGGGGATTCTTCAGTTCTAACTGACTGGTGGGGAGTCCCAAGTATTTAATGTCTGTGGGGTCATTGTCAAGGTCATTGACACTATTTGGGTCGTTACTGCTCCAGGCTGTGCAGTGACAGTCGTTGGAGTTGTCACACAAGAACACCTTTGATACACAAATGCATTCCTCACTGCATTGGAGAACATATGCTAGATTGTTTTTCTTGTGTTTAGGTGTGCACTTCAGACACGATGACTGACAATGCATTGGTTCGTCTTTTCTTGATCCGCACAGTGTTTGTGTTGTTGTTTGGCTGTTTTTGCAAATAACTCAATTAGGATAACTACAAGCTTTAAGTGTGTCCCTCAGATGTTTGGGTTACTTCTCTTCAGCCAAGGGACTTGTTTGTACACTATCATCTTCGAGTTGCAAGGTTCTAATAACTCCTAACTTCTACTCCAGTGGGTGGTGAAAGTCAAAGAGTAAGTGTGTGTGTCTGTGTATGTGTGTGGGTTTCCTGTATGCTTTAATGTGGAGGCTCCCCTTCAATGACTATGGCACAGTCGAAAAAAGGTCAAGCTGTTGTTCCTAAAGTCCTCTCATTTGAACTTGATGTTATTGTCCACAAAGCTGATGTGTTTTGTGAAGACTTGCGGTGCCTTTTGACCGCATATATAATCCACTGGCTTGGTGCTGCTCCTCTGAATCAGTTCAGGGCTCTGCATTGTACTTCTTCCATGTGAATGTTGGCTTCAATGGGGGATATTGGTTAGCCCGTGGCACAGCCATGCTTTGTATTTGAAGTATGTGGTGTGCACCTCGACAATAGACTTAAATGGAACACTAACATCAATGCTGTTTACAAGAAGGGAATGAGCAGACTCTATTTCTTGAGGAGGCTCTGATCATTCAACGTGTGCATCAAGATGTTGGAGATGTTCTACCAGTCTGTTGTTACCAGTGAACTCTTCTTTGCTGCAGTGTGCTGGGGGAGCAGCATCAGAGCCAGCGACACCAACAGGCTGAACAAACTGATCAGGAAGACTGGCTACGTTATTGGCTGCAAACTAGACACTGTTAAGGAGGTGGAGAGGAGGACACTGGACAGACTCTTATCCATCATGGGTAACCCTGAACATCCTCTTCACCACCTTGTGGACAGACAGCGGAGCTCCTTCTCCGATAGACTGCTCCAGCTCTGTTGTCACAAGGACCGCTTCAAGAAATCATTCCTGCCACGAGCCATCACACTGTACAATAGCAACTTAAACAGTTAATCCACCAACCTCACAAACCTCAATATTTCAATGTTTACGTATTATTTGCACTACTGCAATATTGGATAAATATTATACAATATTGCAGTAGTGTTTATGTTTATTTATCATTTGCAACTTGCACATATTCTTTTCTGGTATATAGTTTGTAGCTCTGGCTCTCTCTGTCTCTTTAGGAACTGCTGTTAATCTTTGTTTATATACTTAGTTATATTTTAAGAGTTGCTACTGTTGTATGTTTATAGACTTAGTTATATTTTTTTTCAGAACACTCTTTTCTCTAAGTTTTATTCTCACCCTTATTCTTCTTTATTGTATATATTTTGTGTTTATGTGTGTGTTTAACCTGCTGCTGCAACAAAGGAATTTCCCAAATTGGGATCAATAAAGTCTCTAGTCTGCAACACTTGTTTCTCTATGGTTTCCATAACACCTCGCCTTTCCATAGTTAGAATGTATGTAAACAATGAGGTCACATCAAATGACCTTGCCCTCTCTTTCTCTCTCTTTCTCTCTTTCTCTTTCAAGTAAGTATGTGGTGTAATAAACGCCACACACTTACTTGCTGTTTTATACTGGTTATTGCAGTTGCTTGTGCTTAGACAGAAGTTGCTTGTTATTGTAGTGGAGTTGTAGCTGGACAGTAGATTTTATTGAAATATTACTGAGAGGTACAACTTTATCAAATTTCTACAACCAAGTCCAATCGCTTGATTCAACCCTCACTGGATCACTTAGTAATCCCCCACCTGTCCTTGCCTTTTGCATCGCGTCTCGACCTCTACCTCATCATTATTCGTAACATGCAGTCATTGTACAGTCTACAGTACTAATAATTCTGTTATTGAGTCGTTTGTCACAACAGAGAACATAAATATCAACTTGAGAAGCATTAAAGTGCAGACTGACCTGCTATCGGTCACCGGAATTTGATTTCCCCATGGTCCTGTTGCACTAATGATGCATGATGGCATTCACCAAAGCTGCCCCATCTGCATGACTCCAAGTTCACTCTTACTGGTTCATTATTGTGAACATGAAGAGGACCCAAAGTGAAATGAAATGTAATGTCAATGCTGCTCTTGGTCGGGACCAAATTGACTATTTGATGACAAAGCTGACACTCCTGTCTAAGTCAATGTAGAAATTCCCACAATGGAATTATAATCTCGATTTACTACCTATTATGTCCTGGGCATAATGATGATATACATGCTACCATCTGTACACATTTGTTACTGTCTGAGGCTGCGTCTTAATGTCAGTCACAGGAGATGTGATGGAGTCCCACTGACAACCTGTTTTGCTCAGGTGCGGGCAGTCCTGTCAACACTCCCATTTTTCCAGGGACTCTCCCATATTTCAATGATCTCTTTTAAATATTTTGCTGTAAATCTCCCATTTTTTTTTTAAAGGGTTTGCTGTAACATTGCCAGGAGTCATAACCACCTATTTTAAGTGTTTGCTGCATTACCCTCCAGTACAGCAGGTGGCAATATGTAGATTAGCTTTAATATTCAGGGGTGAGCACTCATTCACTCAAACAGCACCTGCCAGAAGAAGAATGAACATGATGAGCTACCTGCCAAAAAGGATAAAAGTTTGTCCAAATATCTCACCAAATGGAAGGGGGTTTTATGTTGGTCAAAGTCATGCTTTTTGCAAAATACACCACAAGAATTTTAGTGGATCACACGGAGGGAAAAGCAACAAATCTGCCAAGCATAAAAGAGGCCAAGACACATGGTCTGCCAATCCATCCGTTCATACTATCTCTCACATCTACTTTCATAATCACCCTCTCCTACCAATTGTCTCACTTGCCAGTGGTCTCTCTCAAAATCACAAGAGAAGCATAATGTGTAAGGGATGTGCACGTATCCTCCAAGTAATACATAAATAAACTTAGTGCTGAATTTCTATGTCTTTTTGTTCTTTCATTTTTACAATGCAGGGATGTTCACTGCATTTCTCTTTCAATCAGGTATCTAATTCTGACCATCTAATTGTAGATGATATTTTAAAGCAAGTGGTTGCCTAGTGGTGATTTCAGGATTCACTGTGTGCAGTCTTGTTGTTAAATGTTGTGGAGGTACAGCCCAGGGTGGCGTGCCAGAAAATTTCCTGTATTCTCAAATCCCAATGTTGACAGGTATGGGTGCAGGAGATTTGTTTTTGGATGAAATTCATCCTGATCCAGGTGTCTACCAAATTATCAATCCCATTTGGGTTCACTTGCATGGGTTTAATTTTGTCCCTTAAATAAATGATAAATTAAAAACTACTACCTGTACATTTATTTAATGCACACACACTCACTTTTTAGCTGCTCTTTTTTTCTTTTTGCCCCCTCTATTTGTTGTCAAACAACCAGATGTGCAGAATAAAAAAAACAATTGCTGCTCTTACTTTCTAACTCGGCAAACCGTATCTAGTTAAATCTATTTGAGATCATCTGGTAAAAATAATACATTTTACCAACACTTGTATGATCTCAAAGAGGGTGAAGCAAGACCAGGGTGTCAACTGGTGTCCTCAAAACCTGATTGCTGTATCAGTTCCACAGAGAGCTCCTAACATGCTTTCCTATAATCAAAATACATTAGGAAAAGCAAGAACATATCATTCTCTGCATTGGAGAACAGCTATTTATACATCTTGAATGCAAATTTCTAGGAGGAGAAGCAAGTAAAGAGAATCTATGTGAGGGGAAGAGGAACGGAGGAAAAGGAGTAGACGGAAACAAACTCTACAAGATTATTTAGAAGAGATAAAAAACGGATGAGAGATTGACAGTAGAACCCCCACCCCCACCCATCTTTTACCATCACCTCCTGTATTTTTCAAAGAGCTATATGTACCCTGCAGGCTGGGTTGATGCTGTGTGTGTAGGTGGAAGGAGAAATGAAAATAGGGCTGAGATCAAGTTATTTTGGGCTAAATGGAAGCAGGCGAACAAAAAGCCTTTGAGTCACCCTCTGAGGGTGGATACCAACACCGGAGGCAGACAGGATACGCATTTAATGTAGCCTGATGGGCATTTTTTCCCCATACAGCAGCACACACACACACAAGGGATCTGCCTCACGACAAAATCAGTCAAGCACTAATTTTGTGTTTTTTGTTTTGTTTTGTTTTGTTTTTACAATAACATGTTTATTCTGAATGCATTCAATATTACTTGTATTGAGAGGCCTTAGACACTTTTTCTACAGCGCAGCTAACCAGCTCAGCATGTCAAAAAATAAATCAAGTGACTATGTGTAAAGGAAAAGGGGTTGTCTGTATGTTTTGGGAGAAATAAAGATACATACCGAAAGATATATATTCAGTCAATCATCAGAAATGTTGCCATTCCATTTTTACAGAGATAGCTAAATGTTCAGGTTCAGGGTTATGGTTAATTCATCAATCAGTGAAATTCCTCAATTTATCAGGTACATAATTTCTAGATTTCACAAATCAGACATTCTATTCTGGTCAATTCATGCAGTAATAGAGGATTTTATCTATATCATCCACTGTTAGTTCCTCCTAGTGACAAATCACTTTCAGTGTGGCAATTTTATGGTCATGCATTTAAAAGTGAAAGTCTGAGTTGGCTGCAGAATGGTGTTGACCTTTGCCATGCAGTTGTCCAAAGTATCAAGCCTTTAATACTTTTTCGATTCCATGTGCTGAAAATGATATGACCTTAATTATAAAGTTGCATGAAAAAGTTTGGCCACTCCTGTTCAAAATTTATGTCATTGTGCATTTTTTTTTTTTTTGTGTGTGTGTGTGTGTGCAATTTTTGAAAAAGTAAAGGGGGCCCATACAAAAGTTTGGGCACCCAAACAGATTTGAGCTTTTGTAACTTTTACCAAGGTCTCAGACCGTAATCAGCTTGTTTGGGCTATGGCTTGATCAGTCATCGTTAGGAAAGGCCAAATAATCCAAATTTCAAAGCTTTATTGCTGTAAATCCTCAAACCTTGTCCCAACAATCAGCAGCCATGGCTGCTCTAAGCAGCTCCCAAGCACTCTGAAAATTAAAATAATTGATGTCCACAAAGCAGATGAAGGTGATAAGAAGATAGCAAAGTATTTTCAGCCAGTGGCATGGGAAACATTTCACTGAATTGAAATTGAATTGAACTGGTAGAGGGAACAATGGACTGAATTGAATACTAACAAAAACTGGAATCAACTATAAAAAAAGCTGGAGATGAAAAGGTGATGGTTTCTGCAGGACAGTGATAGGAAACCCACCCCACAATCCACAATGGACTTCCTCAAGATGTGTAAGCTGAAGGTTTGTCATGGTCCTCACAGTCCCCCGACCTGAACATCATTGAAAATCCATGGCTCTGTAGATCTTAGAAGAGTTCAAGACTGCCTCAAGAACGTCACAGAACTAGAAGGCCTTTGCAAGAAAGAATGGGCAAAAATCCCCTAAACAAGAACGTTCTGGCTACAAAAAATGGCTACAATTTGTCGTATTTGCAGGAGGGGTGTTACTAAGTACTGACCATGCAGGGCACCCAAACTTTGGCTTTGGGCCCTTTTCTGTCTTTTGTTATTTTAAAACTGTAAAAGACAAATAAAAAAAAGTTGTCTTTTTTGAAATATTCAACAAATGTGTCATCTTTAACTTCATGCTGTTTGGAAATCAGGTCTACAATGAACCCAAGGCTGCACTGATGAAACAACAGGGAAGAAAATCAACTGGTCTTCAACCTGTGACTGGTATGGAGTTCTCTCCAGCATCAAACCCACCCCATGGCTGGAGGCAGAGGCACAAGCAGGAAGCACTAAGCAAGTGCATATAGAACAGCCAGCGAGCGACCTGTCACTGTTTCCACTGTACAGAATTAACAAGTGAAGCAACATTAGAGAAAAAAAGAAATAATATTAAAAGCAATAATAACAACATAAAGAATGTGTAGGTATCCAAGGTAACGTTTAAGAGTAGTAATAATAATGTTAATAATGTATGTTAATGATGTAATGTAATTGTAATAGTGATATTAAATATTATTAATATATGTATATCTATATATCTGAATTAAACAACAGTGGCATTTGTAAGTAATAGATACTACATACAGTGCATGCTGTTATATATAGGATATGGTATTGATATTATACTACTTTATACTATACAGTGCTTGAAATGATAAACTCAGTCAATTGGTGCTTTTGTTTTAATGTTTCAGTGCTTGTTGATAATATTTTCTAACCACATACTGCTTTAATTTTCCACGCAGGTTGGCTGAATAACACATCTCCTACTGCCTCGATGACAGAGAAATATAATAATCAATGAACAAATCAACAAATTCCAAACTTAGGCTAATTATTATTTTGTATGCAACCATGCACATGGAAATGGAATTGGTTGAGCCCCTCTGCAGAAGTAAAGACTAACATTACAATAAGTGTTTCTCCTCAGAGGAGTGGAGGCTGATGGATCTCAGTGGTGAACTGAAATCTTCCACATGATTTTCTGTTTAACTGTGATGCAGTTGATGATACTTGTAGCTGAGATAGCTGGTAGAGAGACAAACCACACAGCTCAGTATTTTGTATTAGCTGCACCTTTATGGTCTTGTTACCACCAGCTTTGCACATAATGCTGCTGCTGTAGAGTCTGCCATTGCATATTGCAGCCAGTCATAATATCCAATGTAATATCATAAAGATGTTTGTAGTGTCTATAACATTTGTTTTGTTGTTTGGTTAAATGCTGTGTTTTGTTATGAATAGTTTTATAATGCAGTGAAATACAATCAAATCCTGCAACACTGCTGTGATACTAGAGGCCTGGATGTGACGGCCATGACCATACCTCAAGTGATTTCCTTTGTGTTTTCCCTGTTTCCCTGTTGTGTCTCCTGTTTTTGTCTGTGTGTGTGTGTGTGTGTGTGTGTGTGTGTGTGTGTGTGTGTTATGTTGTGTGGGTGTGGTTTCCTGCCTGTCTCCCTCCTGATCGCAGCTCATTCATCTCACCTGTTCAGCCTGCACATCTGTCTTCCATCAACAGTATATCATCTCCGGTTTTTCATCCACTCATCATGAGATCATTATTTCAGCCGCTACAGTAGTCGACTCTCGAGGCATCTCTATTATTCTTAGTGTATTGTTTTCTTGTGTTGTGTTATTGTTGCAAGATAACCGTAATTTCTTTCCTGTGTGCTCTAGGATCATCATTCATTTGCCCGTCTGCCTGCCTGTTTGTTAACCTGAAACCACGTTCATCCACCCTGCACAGTTGGTTCTGCCATCCCTCATTGCCGTCCTGCACTGTGCTTCAGCCAGCTATCTCCTCTTACATTCCACCACCCTGATATCTCTGAAATAAATCCCTTTCATTCATCATAGTCTGTGTTTTGGTCCTCATTGCAAAACTATGACGGAATGTTGCAGCCAATAATGGACCCAGCTTCCCACTGGACGATCCTGAGGAGGTGAAATCCCCCATAGATAATTTCTCCTCTTGTCTGAACAGTGCCAGGGACATAACTTCTTGTGAAAACATAATCAACTCTAAGCCCTGGTTTTTGGAAGTTCCAGGCATGGCCAAATTGTTGTCCAGCACAAACCTGCCTTCCTGTCCCAATTTCAGCTAGCCTCCAGTCTGCTAGTTTTCAGCCAGCTAGCACCCACTGCACTTTGGACCATTCAAATCCGGCCCACTCCAATCAGCTTCAGCTTCTGTGTCGGCTATCCATTGCCCTGCTGACCTCCTTCCAGGTCGAGCTCCTAAGTCAAATAGACAGCAGCCTTCTAGCCTCCAGCCAGTACACCTCCGATGATTCCCAGGAGTCCCTTTTCTAGGGGACCTTTCTAGCTAACATCATGGCCCCCACAAGAAAGCAAGGCTCACTACATCCAGGCTCCCTGTCATCTGGCTCCCTGCTGTTTAGCTGCCTGGTCTTGCTTCTGCTGGATCTTGCTCTGGACAGCTCTGGGAAGCCCACCAGAAGCTCCTCGTTCTCACCACTGCCCAGCTCTGTGGAGGTCCTACTGCCCACTACACTGATTGACATTTCTTCAGTCCCTGGGATGGCCCTCACAAGTCCTGAATCGGCTGCAGTCCCTCCTGTTCTTGAGTCCACTTCTGGGTTGACCGATACCTTGTGTGTTCCCGAGTCTATTCCTATCTCTGGCGTCTCTAAAGTTCCTGACTCAGAGCAAGCCAATGTCTCTTGAGTTCCTAGGTTCCTTCAGTTCCTGAGTTGGATACCTGTTTCTGGGTCCCTGTTGGTGGCCACGCAGACACTTGCTCCTGGTTCCCAGTCAGCAGCCTGGCTTGCACCTGCTCCTGGTTCCTCGGTGGCGACAATGTGGCCGACACCTGCTTCTGGTACTCAAACGGTGGTCGGGCTGACATCAGTTCCCGTTTTGGTGTTGGAGAAATTCTTGTACCCTGGTGTTTGATGGGTGGACAAGTGGACAGACTAACTGACCAACTTTGCTTTTGTTTTGCTCCTGCTGCTTGCAATACAAAAAGGACACCAGTGTACAGAAAATTATACTGCAATCTTTCTGAAATGTTGAGCTACTCTATCCCATTTGCCCTTATTTTTGCCTAATTATTTTAAAGTGAATAGAAATTCATCAAAATAATTGTGAATTGAATTTGTCATCTTCAGGGTTTCCCACTCCAGCTGAATCATAATGTGACCACCATGTGACCATCAACTAGGGATGAAAAACATTAAAACAACATGCTACATAAGCAACTATGTGTGTGCGCATGTGTGTGTGTTTGTGTGTGTGTGTGTGTGTGTGTGTGTGTGTGTGTGTGTGTGTGTGTGTCTTTTCCAGAATTTTCTCTCCCTTTCACTTGTCTCTCTTTCTGTCTCTCCTTGCCTTACACATTACCAAAAAGAGAAAGGATGTGTCACCATGGTAACCACAGCAGTATGTGAAACAGACATGAGTGAACAGAAATTTAAAATGGCACACTCTTTACACCTCCTGCATTCCACATAATTTAGTGTTGTCCTTCCAGTTACACCTACATGAACACACAAACAAACATGCACATTGAATGTTTTGTCCTTTGGATTCTAAAAATATATATTCAGTTAGTACCATAGAAACCACTGTCTATAAACAGCACAGGCATGTGGCTTTCTTCTGTCATTTAGCTGTCAGATACTGAAAACTAAGACACATCTTACAACTTTCTCAAATTTCCTGGAGCTGTGTCACCACCACATGCAATTTATATTGTATTTTTTGTATTTTTATTCAAGTGTGAAGATTACTTCCATTTCCTTTGAGCAAAGAGTGAGCAGTTCACTCTGGGATCTAACTACTGCAGGTATAGGAAAAGTCAATATTGGACGATCAATTAAAACTTTAAAATCTGCCAAAGAAATCTGGTGATCCAACAATAGCTTAATCTTACTCTACCAGAGTGGGTCAAAACATTTAAGCAACTTTTTACTGAGCTATGTTTTGTACTCTGGAGCCTCCAGAATGCTGAATTTGTCTATGTTGTTAAACAAATGCAAGATAAATCGACTATTTTCCTAAAAGAGCTTCATATACTACAAGTCTTTTCTAACTGACAGAGAAGGCCAACCTACATTCCTATACAAGCCACAGTGAAAGCCATCTCCTAATATGAATCACAGAGCGTTTTGAGAAAGAACATCTAAAGAGTAACATGTAGATGATGTATATAAATAATATCCAACATAGTGCAGCACTGACAAAACTGTAGATGGAATCAATTGTTGCCTGAGTGAAGCTACAGCATAAATAGTTGTATCATCTACATAGAAATGACATTTTGTGTTAAACCTAACGCCAACCCTTCACATATCATTAACAGCACTCTCAGAAACAGCAGATTTTGAAAGCATTCTGACATTTTTGAGTATATGTGTGTACATGTGTTGGTATAGCCAATATTACTGTTTTATCACAGATATATTTGTATTTGTCATACATTCCAATTGATAAGGGAAAACAATCACTAATGTTGCTTTGATGTCATTGTCCTACAAATCGCATCTCACCTATTTGCATTACTATCCATCCACTGCATACAATAGTGTTATACATTGTTAAATTAGATTTTCCAGTTGCTTCTAGTCATTTCATTTAATGTAATGTAATTGCTGTTGAAAAAGGAGGAATCACCCAAAGTGTAAACAATACCCTACCAGTTATAAAGAGAGGGGCAATTTGTTTCTTAAAGATAGACAGAGAGGGTTTGCTGAAAAATATCTGATGACCTAATTGGTTGGACTTTACATGTCACACCCATGAGTGCAAGACTACATCACCATTCAGGATACACTGTGTTCTAGAGGTGAGAAGTTCACTGGCCATCTCATTGGATCTTTAACTCAGTGGATCTAAGTGCCACGTGAGTCATTACACTATTGCATTCACCACTGCAACTTATATGAAAAGATCAGACACCTGGAAAAAAAATCACATCATACTGTATTGGGTGAATGGTAGAGATTAGAAAGACTCCCATGTTAATGAGTGTCCATGTCATCAAGATGATTGCACAATTACACAGTTGGTCAAATGAGTAGCAAATCATTGTACATTGAGAATATAACACTACAACAATTCAATTTCAGTTTAATTGTATTGAACAACCATCTCTGGCTAATGTAAGGCAGTTCACTTTTTATTACTGAGTGCCAAGTCATAATTACAAGATAATTACACTATTTACAAGCCAGACTCATAATAACAATAACTATTGTAAGACACAAACTAGACATCAGCTTACCTATTTCCATTTATAAGGTCAAGCTTTTGTTTTCTAAGTTGTTGAGCTCTCTGCAACCATGACAGCAGATCACAGGAGAGGTTTGCTTTGAATGTTCCTCATACCAACTCTGAACTGGGGATGACTAGTTTCAGATGTACCGTACTACTGGAATTAAAGGCAACACAACTAAAAGTTAAAGAGACAATGTTCCTGTTACATGTAGAGAAATTAGCAGAGAACGTAGCAGTAGACATGTTAAGGGCAGTTTGCAGAATGACATGGTGTTATCATTGAATGTCAACTGACTGCTTTGATTCAGTGTTCATGTGCTGTCTGTATGTATGTGCATACATTTTTAGCTATCTCTGAATTGTGTGTTAGTGCTCCGTGATTAGTTTGTCCCTTTTGCTGCTTGGATTCTTTGAGAGTTCCCTCCCACAGAAGAGCCTTTACTGGCTAATCGACCTATAGAGCAATTTGCAATATACAGTCAGTTGATGTAAGTATTTCTGACTGAAGTCTGCTTCTGCACTGAAGAAAGCTGTAAGGATTACATCCAAATGATTTTATGAAGAAACAAAACAGCCATTAAAATCCCACAGAGAGAGGGAGAGACACTGCTTAAGGCTATCAACAACTCCCTATTCATCCATTCCTCTCTTCCTTTTTCTTCCATCATCCCATCCATACGACACCCAATCGACAAGAAATGTACGTCAGAATCTGTGTGGAAAGGATTTTTTTCTCTTCCTTTTCGCCCACTGACTGTTATGATTCAACTCAGCCTTTAGAACAGGGTTGAGAAGAGACGAGAAGAGCGTGGGCTTAACCTGCTTCTCCCTGTCTCTCTCTCTCTCAGTACCTGCGTCCCTTCTGCACAGAGATGCAGAGCTGCTCTCTGGTACTCAGAAATTAAATCCTGGGTTTGTGCATGCCTGTGAAGCCTACAATATACAGACAGATAGAAAGGAACAGCTCAGTGGTGGGATGTGTGAAGGAGGTGGGGACCAAAACGACCAGATGACTGTGAAAGAAGCGTGAATCATATCTTTAACGCCTATCTTCTCCTGTCATATTCCTCACAAACTATGATAGACTGATTACTTTAGACTGCATGTCTTAGGGTTATTTTTACAGTATTTCTGCAGCAATACATAATTTTTATTAGAACTAGTTGTATGTCTCAGATGAATTAGGGAGTTGACTTATGCCTTGAATCCACATCCAAATTGTAAGCCAGCACTGGCCCTGGTACTGGTGACAAATTGAACAAAAAAAAAAAAAAAAAAAAAAAAAAAAACTGAATAGCTGAGTGTGTAAGTGTAAAGAATGCAGAACTAACAAATAGCACTGAAGCTGTTCTGGAGGATTGTTGTCTTACTAAAAAAATTGACATGTTGGCTTTTAATTCTGTATATCTATTTGGCTGGGTGTGGGGAGGGCTTCACAGGTCCAGTACATACTCACAATCAAAATGAGGCTTCCAACCAGCCTTGACTTTGTCAGTCAGTGACCGAAGTCAGACAGCTAGAGACTTCTGATGATTCACAGTTCCCTCACAACTAACAAGCCAAAATGGATTGGTCCAATAGCCCACAGTCAGTTCCTGCACTGAACATTCACTTTGGATTTATTTTCACTCATCATGAATGTATTTCATGTTCTCTTCGGCAGCAAAACAAGTTATATGAGCCTTCAAAAACTCCTGTAGGTTAATCTTGGCTAACAAAACGCTTTGGGGACTGAGTAAACCTAAAAGGCCAACTATAAAGATCATGAAGACACTCACTAGCCTAGCAACACTAAAACTAAAAACAGCACACTATGCTGTCTGTAGGAGCCGGTGTTACCATACCAGTACACTCTCAATTCAAAAGAATATCTGAACTTTTCCTTGAACATAAGACAACCCTTGCTTTTCTAAATGGAATGTCCACAATAAATAAATAAACAATAAAACTCTTACATTAAGGCAAATACAGAACTTGATTAAAAAAGTGATGTGTTTCAAAGCTATTTGTGATTTGAGTGGACTTAACAGAGGACAGGTACATCAAGATTCAGGTACATCAGTTATTATTATTAGTTAATGGCTGACCTGATGATGAAAAACACACATAAAATCTACCTTTAATATTAAAAATACAAAAGCAAAAATGATGCTCTGAGTTCCAAGTGATCTCTGAGTTAGAGCCATTGCCTCCCAGTACATATTTCAGCCAAATGGGGACAATTGAGAGTGTTGCTGGACTCAGGACTCGGCAGAGTCCTTGGAGTAAACTAACCCTTCAGTATTCCAGGTTGCATTTTTGCCTGTTAAAAATTAAGAGTGAAACTCATGCCCAGACTAATGAAAACAAACTAAAAGTAAAGCTAACTATGCAAGTCCAAGCAGCAAATTACTGCAGTCCAGTAGGCAGATGGTGGCAGTGGCACTCTGGTGGCAGACAAGGCAGTGAGGTCTACCTGAATGAGCTCCATAACTGTTTGTGACCACACCAAATTCTCTGCAACAGGCTGTTGGAGAGCTCCAGGGAATTTATGGCTCACTGGAAGAACTCAATGTTTTGATTCCACTTGGTATTCACACAAATTTAGCATGTATGGGAAAGCCAAGACATTTGTTCTGATGAATCAAGAAGTCCTCCTGATCTACACAATTGTCATTGAGGATAAAGTTTACGTGACTGAGGCACATATATCGATAATTATAGTCCGCTATAATAATGAAGATGGCAGATTTACTTCTCTATCAATAACAGGCAGTTGTGGCATAATATTGATTTTGTTGGTTTTAGGTTGATGTGCTCTTATGAAACATGATGGACAAGTGGACAATAAGAAAAAGCTGCTAAAAAGTGTTTTTTTCTGGAGTCAAATGTGGGTAGTTTTGAAGTGTATTTTGTATGGATTAAGTAGATCATGAAGGTAGCGACAATTCAATAAAAAGTAGTATAATATGAGAGTTCGATAGTGAGTTTAGGTCCATGCTCACTCACCTCCTTTAAATCCCCATCATTGTAGAGTTGTCGCTAACTGGAAGGGACTGACATCTCTGTATATCTGGTCTCACATTAACTCCAGCTGTCTAGGAAAAGACACAATATGCACGCATACACACACAGACAACACAAGCACAGACAGACACACAGTTACCACAGTTATATATGGGAAATATTGGTTGTCAGTAGATCCTGTGAGCTGCATCTAGTCCCATTACTCTGACATGGCCAGATCTCTGTTTGGTTAAAGCCCACACAAGTGTAAAGAATACATCAGGATAAAGAAATATCAGGACATCAAGTCCTTCATATTCCTCTGGCAGCCATTTGATTTGTTATGATGTCTCTGTAGTGCCTTTCAAACACATCTTGGTAATCGACAAATTCAGTTGTCTAAGAAATAATGTTACTGTTCAAAAACTCCATTGTTTTCATCTCAAATGGAACACATCACAAACGCTATATAGTCTGGGGTGGAGCTGTCCACCCAACTGCATTGCTCATTACTGTTCATGTACAGCATCTTGCTTTCCTCCTACATCAAATGTGCTCAACTGTATGTATTTGCATTGCCACGTTTGTGAATGGATTATGTGACATTTAGCTGTTACTAGTAGGAAGAGAGATGACAACAGTACGTACAGGTTGTATGGATGTTAAACATGTAAACTTGATGTTTAGAGTGGTTGCAGCATCATATTTTACAGTGAAAGAATGGAAATGGAAATATTTTATGTGCACAAACTATTCCCAAGTATTTCAGCTATATTCCAAAAAGTGTTTCTCACATTGGCAAATTGGACTGTGTTGAATTCCCACTGTGGGCTTAAAAGCAACACTGGTTAGCAAAACATGATGGAATTAAGCGACATTATCAAGCTTTCTTTTTTCATTATCTGATCAAAGGAAGCACAATTTGTCCTTTGTGAAGGTGAGACTGCAGAAGAATGACTAGTACTTTCATTCCACCACCATCCTCTATTAATGTGTACAACGGCTGCTGCACCTCTCAGTGTTCTGTACAATGCTGCACCATCCTAGTTGACCTCTGATTTCCAGTGATGGATCCTAATGTCAGTGAGTGGCACAGCTAAACTTCCAACATGCCAACAAGACTTTCACTATCATGCTGTCAACAGCTTTGATTGACAACAGCACTGTTGATGCTGAAAGTACCTGCACGTAACATGTTAAGTCACAGTAAAGACTTGCAACAGAAGTGGAGATCTCTGGTGACACATAAATGCTCTGCATGTGGGTTACATTTAGACTCATACATGTGATCAGCACATCATGTATGAAAATATAAGAGGCTTATCATCGGGTTTAACCACGCATGTAAACTGTCCTTCAATAAACCACGTTAGTGATCTTTAATTACAATGTTATTGGTGTACACCATTGATGCTCTGAATTAATGTGCTGTACTTGGTGTATTCAATATTTTTCTTGTAATTTACAGTGACTGTATCACTTTATTTCACTGTTTATGACCTTTTCATTTGATGCTACACACAGCAATGCATAAACTAAATATGAACATTCTAAACAATTGAGTACTTGTCTAATGTTAGAAGATGACGTAGATGCGATTAATTCATTAGACAAGTGCTATAAATAGCCACAGCTGCGTGTAATGTCAAGTGTATTGACAGCTGTTTTGAGACCTCTGTAGAAACTAATCGATGTTGTTGCTTTGTTGTTGCATTTAAACAACTGATGACATAATGCAAACACCATGAATCACATTTTATCATTGACATTGCTGACGTGCCACAAATAAGAACTTGCCAGCCTTAGCAGGTTACAATTGCAAAGAAAATGGTCTAAATTGCAACAATTTTCATATTGCTTGCTTTACAGCTGAGATACATTGCTGAGAGCAGGCCGACAGTCAAGGTAAAAGGATTCCATTCAAAAAAGGATGTTCATGGACATCCAGTGCCTGTTCTGCCTTTGCAGTTTGTGGACAACATTGAAAACAAAGTGAGTAACTACAGTATCTCCCAGTCTGAACTGAGATTCTTGTTAGTTAGTGTCCATGCAGTGGGAACAGGTTAAGCAAGCTGTTGGTCACCAGATTCTGGCAAATACGGACACTATATAACAATGTTTGAGTATTGCTATTATAGTTCATGAAGCTAAACAACATACATACAATCACCTACCTAGCTTTCAGGCAGAATGAAGTGGATGTATTCTGGCATGTTTTGCTGTATTCTATTTGAATGAAGATTAAAATCAGTATCACTATCAGACCTTATCCTGCCTACCAGATCCTTACCAATACTTTGTGGTGAATACTACCTCCTGAACCCAACTATACAGTGCCTGAGAAGCTACCAAACAAACTGGAATAAACCCAGCAAGTTTAATATGGGAATGGGCACAGGTTTACCACATGCTTTAAACTAGTGCTGATTCTGAAACTGTTAGCTGATTAATCAACTGGTCAATCAATGGAAATTAATAACTTAATACTTAGTTAATTGTTTAGTCATTTGTCAACACAAAATATAGTTTGATGTAGGACTTTATTGATTGATTGATTGATTGATTGATTGATTGATTGATTTTGTGTGTGTGTGTGTTGTATCGCACGCGTGCTGAGGCAGACCAGAGGGCGGGCCCACATTACACCAGTTTTACAGTCGCTGCATTGGCTCCCTGTCTGCTTCAGGATCGATTTTAAGGTTCTTTTACTAGTTTTTAAATGTCTTAACAGCCTTGAGCCCTTTTACTTATCTGACCTGCTTTTACCATATCAACCCTCGCGGACCTTGAGGTCTCTGGCACCGGGCTTTTATCCATACCAAAAGCCAGAACTAAAACCCACAGTGAGGCGGCATTTAGCCACTATGCTCCACGCCTGTGGAACAGCCTGCCAGAGAGCCTCAGGTTTTCAGAGACTGTTGATATTTTTAAAAGAAGGTTAAAGACACACCTTTTTAATCAGGCTTTTAACTGAAAATTCTTCTTATGTTCTTATCAGGTTTTATCTTATGTTGATGCCGTTTATTTTGCTGTTTTATATTTTGTATTATTTTATCCTATTTTATCTACTTTACTTATTATCTTATGTTTTTCTCTTCTTTTAACTATTTATTTTATCTTATTTTAGTTCATTTTATTTTAAATTCCACTGTTTCCTCAGGGGGGTCCTGCACACTGAGAGTGGTGTCGGGTCTGCTGCTGGGGATGCTGTTCTCGGGTCCCTTCGGCCCGGCCGGTGGGGGGGCTCCCCACCTTGGTGTGGGGGTCCGCCTGTCTGTCAGCTTCGGGGGGCCCGGGTGCCGGTGCCCGCTGTGCTCATAGTCTGTGACGACTCCTCCCAGTGTGGACGGCCCCAAAGGTAGCGTTTTCCTCGATCCTCAGTGCCTTGCCATGTCTCACTACTCTCGCAACTGTCTGTGGTGAGAGTGTCTGTGTGTGTGTGTGTGTGTGTGTGTGTGTGTGTGTGTGTGTTTGTGTTTATGCATGTAGTTGAGAGTGTGTGTTAGTACATACAGAGGGTGGGAGGGATGGGTTTCAACTGTTGCTGTTTTCATTTATATTGTTTTTAACTGTTGCAAAGCACTTTGTGTTGCATTGTAATATGTAGTATATGTAGTTTAATATGAAGTTTGATTTGATTTGATTTGATTTGATTTGATTTGATTTGATGAATGACAATAATTAGCAGTTGCAGACCCAGGTAAAGCTCACTGCTTGGACACAGTGTCCACTCCAGTATTTACCACCACCACAATGTTACCACTCTACTGATAGGATCACCCTACAATATGATTTTTACGTAGGTACCCAAAATTCCCAAGAACCTACACAGGATTTAAAGGCTATAGTTGGAAATCCTGCAGGCAAGAGTGGATGCAAGACAGGCCAACACATATTTCCAATATTTATTCCACCATGCACTCAACTCTGAAGCCTTTACATTCATGTTTCAAAATGATCTTTCCATTTGGATTCAGTCATGCCAAGTCATGAAAAATATCGTCTATTGTTTTCCATTTTCCTTACTGTTTACTTGCCATTCTAGTTAAATTCAAGTCAACCCAAGCAGCATGTGCAACGTTTTGAATGCTGAATTTTAATGCAGTGGAAACAATGCATGTGAATTTCTCAGAGAGCAGTCAAGACTTTTTGACTGCATTAATTTTCTGCAATCAGAAATTTTAGAAAGCTGTGCTTCTTAAGGCTTTTGTCCACTGGCCATCAGCAATGGTGGTAGCTGCATTGTGTTTACACACAGCCATAGACAAACACAGAGACACACACAGCAACAGCAGGTGCCTAATTGTCTACAAATAAGCAATTTCTAGCTCCTGTGTTTCACAGATTAATTTGTTAACTGTCTCAGATTTGTCCCACAGCTGATGATGGAAAATGACACCCAGGGGCCCCTATTAAGTTTTTATTTTTCTTTATTTATTTATTTTTCATTACTGTGGTGGAAACCTGATGAAGTTGTTGCCTGGAAACAAGCTCATTAAAAACATGCAGCTTCTGCAGTTTGAATGGCAGACGTGTGTTTAGCCTATCTGGGCCTATACTGTGTGTGATAAAAGGATCAGAGAGCTGCTGCACTTCAAACAGCTGACTGTAAACACGCTCCACCACACACTGATTTACATATTAAAACCATGCTTTGCTATTTCAAAATACATTGTGGTTTTCTGAAGCTTTTATTTACTGCAGTGTAGGATAGAATATGACCTGCAGTCTGACGATAAGACGTTACAACCTGAAACATGAAGCCCTAGCAATAACAGTACTCGAAGTTTCACCCATCATTCAGGGCATTTACACCTGGGAAGTTGAGAAGAGGATGCAGTGTGTTTCATTCGCAATTGGGACTGCATTACTCTTGCTGACATCAACTGCTCTGGTGGCTGTGGTTGACAAAAATGATGATGATGAACTCACTGTAATGTTTATGTAGAATAAAACAAGGTCTAATATCGCACGCCACACTACCTCTGTTCTGTTTCTTTGTCATTTATTATTAACAACTCAAGGTTTTGGATTGTCAGCTGGACAAAAGAAGCAATTTTAAGATGCCACTTGGGAAACTGTCTTGAGCATTTTTCACAGTTTTTTGACATCTTATAGGCTAAACGGCCCTGGTCCTGTCCTGATTTTATATATCTATATATAGACATATAGATATCCATAGATGAGTGATTCAAGTCGTTTGTTCACAGGAAGAATGGCAGAAAAGACACAGGCGATTCGGTTGAGTCAACATCATTGGTCTTGGACAACAATCCAGATGAATACCATTATCTACATTGAAATTACACATGCACACACACAACATGATTGTTTTGAAAAGACAACAGCTATAAGGAATCTGAAAAATCTCACCACCGTTGTGGTGAAACCTGCCAGCTTAAGACCATCTCAGATCCTTTCACTGCAAGGCAAACGTACATGTTCAGTGATTCATTGACTGAACGTACTACGCAGTGAATGTGAGCCCTGAGACAGTCACTGAGCTGCTCAAGACTTAGACTAAGACTTAGATGGTTTCTTTATTGATCCCAATTTGGGAAATTACTTTCCCTCTCCTGTCTTGAAGCCTTGATGTACGAAGTAGCACCCAATATTGCATTAACAAGTAGATGTTGTGAAAATATAAATGCTGTGTGTCATAGGGTAGGACTAAACGGTGTCTTTATCCGACTAAATTCTCAGCTCACTGGCTTGTCCCTCATGAGTGACTGTTCTCAGTTCACTAGTTAGCGAGCTGAACTGAACGTTGGGCCGTGTTTCAGCTCAGTGAGTGGGACTGTGCCATCCGAGCTGCGGTCAAGCACTGAATGATTCAGTGAATGAATCTTCTGAACAAATCATTTTAATGAACTCATTCTAATGATTCGGTACACCGAAAAGAACTGTGCTGCCTATCACTAGATACTAAACTGGACACATTATTTTTCAGATCCAGGTTTAAAAATGTCAAGTTGATATTAAGATTAAATTATTGATATGAATGACAGATGAACTGGGAGAATGGGACTCCTGATCTGAATAGAGAATATGCATCTTTGGAATAGTTGGAACTATAGAAACTCTCCACTTGCTGTTGTACAACAGAGTTACAGAGTACAGACACTGGCTGCAGAGACAGTTATTTAATCGGAATTTAGCAACAGCTATGACCTGCCACCGGTGGTGTTTGTCATTTTAACTGGCAAAATCACAGACTGAAAATGACAAACTGCTACCTGAATGCTTTGCTCTTTTCTAATAAAAAGACCGAGGGGAGATAATGGCTTCTTTAGCATTGGAGCTCATGGCAAATCCAAGCATTTTGTCAACCTCAGTGTCTGAGCTCACAGTCACTCTGTGTGGTCAAATCATTTTTCACATTCACACATACTCTAATTTTCAATTGCATATCCTATGAAGCAGAACGCTGCACATTAGGGCCCAGCTGTCTTGACAAAAGCAGCACTGCACTACTAGCAGGATGACGTGGACAAAACACAGAGCCCATGTTTTCTTTTTATCTAAGCAACAGTCTAGAACACAAGGATAATCATTTTATGATGATATAAAACAGAGGAAAGCTGCAAATCCCCTCATTGTAGAAACTTCAGCCAGAGTGAAGTTTCTGCTTGACTAACCAATCAGTCATCAAGTATGCTGATACTGATACCAAACTATTTTTGATATCTTTCTGTTTTAACAAAATAAGCCATATTTATGAAATACTGTTTCAAATTTCAAAAAATATGTAAATCAGTAAGAAGCTCATCAAAGAATATGTAAAAGGGAGTTCAAATCTGTTGAAGCATTCAATATCAGCATCAAGGACTCAACACACTTTGGTTGGTACCAAGACAATACTGGCCTTGAATATCCAGCCATATTTATTTTGAATGTCATCACTAATGCAAAAGTTTTATGTAAAGAAGACTACATGAAAGCCAAAAACACTGGCAACATTACTGCAGGCTGTGGAATATACAAAACAGAAAATGACCACTAGAAACTAGCTGCTGTGTTCATTAATATTTGGCATGTCTGTTTGTTCTTGTGCGCATTCCTCAGCCAAGATTTCATCAAAGCCTCAAATTAGATGCATGACAGAAAAATGTAGGATATTGCATAACCTGCAGGATACAAGTTCTTCCATGCTGTTTTTGTGTAGCTTTTTATGTCTGCACAGTGATGACCTCTTTTATGTTAAAAGTTGACAGTGTTTTGGCTGTTTTGTGTTTCAGGCTCTTGAGAGGAATCTTATGTGCGTTGAAATGTTTTGGCTGAGGGCAGGGATTAAAATGGTTTAATGGATTATCATTTTAAACCACTGAGATGATTAGCTCCCAAAAGCGCAGCAGTCCCCTACCTACTCATAAATAACACACTGTGTGAAGCAGATTCCCCTCTGCTACACCATAAACACGCCTCACACAAAAAACACAACTGACGCCAAGATCACTATTTCACTGACATATTGAGATTTTATTAACAATATGTGGACTATATTTTAGAATCTTCTAGGACAGTGCATTGTTACTTGAGGACCACAACACGCCTACAAACAGTTTTCTTTTTCTTTTTGTCTCAGCCAGGTAAGATGATGACATAGTGAGTTGATATGAGTTTTTCAGCCATCAGAGACTTTGTTTTTCTGTTTTATACCATGGTAACTCTCTGTTTAATATCTCCCAATATTGCTGGTGCGATTAGGCCCTGTGGGCTGTGTTATAAATCACTAAGAAGGACTGTTTAATGGCAATATTGGGTTTTTATATCATTTTTGGCCATTGGAGCAAAGGTCTAGACACATTCTTTGTGTTTGTGATTATGATTCTGAATTAATGGGCTATGTCACGATGACATATAATCCCAACACCAGAAATCACGAATACACTTAAATGCCTAGGCACCTTTGCGGTCTTGTTTCTTCCCTTAGTGACCATTAAAGTTATCACAATGCTTTATATACTGATACTGATGTTACTTGCCTATGGCATTTTATTGACAACTGGACATGGTACAAGCAAAGCAGGATAATAAAGTTCGTAACATATAATAAGTAATAAAAGTAAATAAACAAATCAGTCACACTAGATGCTTTTATTTGCATACAATCATGACTTGCACATAGAGACACATACATAAATATGCCTATGGATCCTCATGTTGCCAGAACATAGATAATGGTGATAATTTAATCATTTAATAATAATTTAATAATTTAATAATAATTCATAGATAATTTTGCTCATGAAACAAGATGTCAAAAGTACTTTTGAATCTTAATTGAGCATACCGTGTCTCAGATGTTTAGAAAGGCATTTGTTGTTTATAGTCTAAGTGCTCTGTGAGGTCCATGAATGCACACATCAACATTGTTTAATCACCCAGGTCCAAAGAAACTTTGTTTTTCTCAGAAGTAAATGAGAAATCATTGAAACTGAGGGCCATAACAATGACCTATCATATTGTTGAATGGTCAAAAACACTTTGGTGTTTATGTGTTGACAAATGTTGAAGATATCATTAAAAGACAACCCTAAAGTTGGAACTGTCAGCAAGGAAAACACTTCTGGGCGACGTGGACGGCTCATAGTATCTTATAGCACTGTGGTCAGATTGATACTGCAGTGAACAGACAGCCGGAGCAGCTGCTTACCGGAGGGAGGTGACAGCAATGCGCCTTGTCTGTCGGAAATCCAAAGAAGAAAGACGTTATCACGAAGGAACTCAGGAACTCCTGAATGAGAGCCAGGCTTTGAATGAACCAATTTCACGCTCTAAAATCTGTTGTTTTTTTTTTTTTTTGAAAGAAAATCAAACATTTGCATAAAATAACATGAATAATTCAACAGCTCAGATAACTACATCATACAAAGACAATGATTCAGACATGCAAGCTACACGGTTTCACACGGTGACTGCAGAGTCCATTTTCAAATACTGCATTTTCCACTGAGAATAAAACAGATTTGATAGTCACATGATATGGACGCAGGCAAATACAAAAGTAGAGGGCAAAAAATGTTAAAGAAAACAATTTATGGATGAATGAATGGATTAAGGACAGGACTGGGAGACGGGTTTGTGTCCTGTGTGGAACTATTGTGAACTTATTATTTTTAGACTTACTCCACTTATATTTTTTCAGATTTTTTTTCTTGTATTTTCAGTTTTCTGGCGCAGTTTGATTAGGTTTACGCAGAAAAACTAATTGGTTAGGTTACAGAAAAGATTAGAGTTTGGGTTAAAATAGACCTTTTAACAATGTTATTCATGTGTTTTGAAAAACTAACTTCTCCCATCATAACAATGTAACTGTTCCTATTTAAAACCCTCAGTTAACTTTGATTCCATGATTAATTTCACGTGACGCTATTTGTAATTGGTGTCTTTTCAACAGTAACAATTATTTCAACCATGCTTTGCTGCTCTGTGGCAGAGTGGCTAAAGCACATGGCACATAACTTAGACTTAGACTTAGACTTAGACTGTTACTTTATTGACCCCAGTTTGGAAATTATTCACACCACATGGTGTGGGGTTTGACTCCTCACCGCTTCACTTTAAGAAAAAAAAAATAAAAAGATTTCCAAACTTGCTCTGGAGCTAAGCTAGCGGGGTAAGTATCTCCTTCTGTTTACTTTAAACAAAAAACTTGAATGATCCACTACCGCCATCTGTCTTAGTCCCTGCAGTCCTCCAGCATGGATGGTTCCACGTAGAGCCTAAGTGATGTTTCTCTACAGACACATTCGCCCTTATGACCAAGGAGGTGGGCAGGCTGATGATGACTCACCGCCAGGTGTGGCTGGCCAAATACTCATTTTCGGAGCCGGGACGGAGGGCCTTCTGCAGTCTCCTTGTAGTTCCAGGGGAGCTGTTTAGACCGGCTCCGCAGCAGCCTCTCACCTGGATGTTACATCAGGCTACACAGAGGGGTCAGGAATCTGGTTACCGCCTCCACAGGGACTCAGAGGGCTAAGTGGGCAAGCCCTAAGGCCCCGAAGCTGGTGGTCAGATGCTTCTCCCAATAGCACTGCATCTGCTAGGAGATTTGTACTATAGACCCAAGGGTGGTGGTCATGCTTGCCAGAGGGTCCCGTCTTTAGTGGGATAAAGCTGACAATAGTCAGTAATCAAAGTCCATGGCACTCAGACAGGTAATACCCACCCTCCTGCAGAAGGCCGCCATCGAAAGAGTAGATCCCATTACCTTGTAACTTTAGATCAATGGCCTCCATTTAGATCCAAGTTTGCTTTGTTCCAAGAGATGGGGCATTGTTGAAAGGCATGTTCTTGTACGCTCTGACAAAAAGTCTGTGGTATACCATGTCAGTCGTCAAGGGGGCACCAGATTGCCTTGGTCGTTGCTGGTGGCACAGAAGCTCATTTGGACCTTTCCCTGCTTTGCCAGCCTCAGGGCCATGTATCTGCCAGGGCCACAGAACGTGGTGGTGGACCTTCTCTCCCATGAGACACCTCCCTCAGGCTCCCCCAGAAGTGGTGGAGAAAATATGGCGCATGTATGGCACAGCAGAGGTGGACCTGTTTGCCCTGGAGACCTTATACCACTGTCATCTCTGGTTCTCACTGAAGGAGACCTTGAGCCCATTAGGACAAGACACCCTGGCATGGCCATGGCCAGATCACCTCCTCTATGCCCGCCACTAATAGTGGTAACATGGCACAGTGTGCAGCATGGCAGCAACAGACTTCTGTTGGTCGCCCCAAATTTACCGGGGAGGCCCTGGTTCCCAGGGATACGCAGGCTTCTGGAAGGGGTTCCTTGGTGCCTGTCCACAAGGCAGGACTTGCTCTCATAATAAGTCCAGAATGCCTGCAGTTCAACCCCCATTTGTGCTTAGAGATTTTTCAGGCAATTCATTCAATCATATATTTTGATGCATGTAAGTAATTATTTAATAGCATCTTGGCCTTTAATGGCCTTGATGCCAATGATTGCCAATAATGTCTTCTGTACACTAATACAAATGATAATCAACATAAAAAAATGTGTTAGACGTTTAAGTGCAAGTTCAATTTCAAAAAGGTCACTTGTCCGTGCAAAAAAGAGAACGACAAGGAAAAACAGTGCTTACAGTTCAGAATGTTTAATGTTTTTCATTCCATAGAAACAATTTGGCCTAGTTCTCCTTTACATTTAGCCAACTACAGACCAGCCTGTGTATATCATCAGGGGACAAGTAGTTCTCCTCTTATGGATGATGTCAGAGAGAGAGAGTGAGAGCAACCTTACACACGGCACTGTGGTTGCAGGTGTTGACAGGTACTTGCATGCATTAGGTCCCAGCTTGGCTCCTTCTCTCTTTGACACTCCTCTATATCCAGTTTGAGCTCAGCATTGTTCTATGGACTCTTCCTCTTCATCTGTATCTGAAGAACCCAGCAAGAAGACAGACATTCTCCTGTTCTTTGGTGGCTGTTTCTGTTGTTTCTGTAGATTGTTGTTGTGCAGGCTTCTCTCCCATCACATGTTGCTTAGTGACATCCACATCTCAGTGCTTTGCCAAGTGCAGTAGCGATCCTCAGCCATGTGAGGTTGGTGCTGTCCTGCCGTTTAGTTAGGTCTATGTTAAAGAACAGGAGACATGTTGCTCTCACCCCAGCAGGTCAGTCACTTATCTGCAATGGAAAGCATGAGATATTTTATACACATTAGTAAGTTGTTATTAATTACACAGAGAAACATTTCCTTCCTTTCTGTTGGCTACACATATATGCACACACACACAGAAGATACAGGGGGAGAGAGTTATAACACACACACAGAAGACACAGATCAAGGAAGACAGACAGAGAAAGGGAAGAAAGAAGTATTATCTTACCTGCAAGGTTCAAGTAGTTGGCAAGCTTCTGTGGAGTAAACACGCAAATGCTGCTTTTTGCTGAGGCAGGGCAGTGGTCAGTGGAGATTTGTTTCGCTAGAATTGCCTGACCATCTCTAGGGTAGAATTCCATCTTGCTGCAATGTCCTGAACAAGGGATTCTTGCTTCTGTCCAAGTGCAACTTCCTGTTTTCTTAATTCCTGAGGGTTTGATGGACTATCCCTAAAATGCCCAACAACCTTGCAGCACTTGGCCAGAATACTTTTCAATCCACTGTCATGAAGGGAAACTGTAACCATTCTTTGCAAACTGTGGGCAGCACAGTGCCACTCTTCTGTGTTACTCATAGTTACTGCAAATGATTGCAGATTTCATTCTTTTTCAGTGAAGTGCACTGTCATGACCGAGTAGTTGTCAGTGCTCACAGAAGTCCAATGGTCCCTTGTGAGAGCGATGTCCTTTGCTTGCTCAAGCATGTTCATCCTCTATGCCCTCTGGCCTTCATACAAGTATGTATTGACACAATGGTTCCTCTCAAGGTTACAGTTTTAAGAGATCTATCCAGATACAATTCTAGTCAATGTCCTCAACTTGAGTTTTTTCATCAGTCCAACTATCCAAAGAATTAGTAGCTTTCTTACTTACAGTCATGTTTCCATCATTTTTGGGGACATTACATGGACTGGAGACCTACCCAAACCATAACCATGACCGCTACTAATTCAGCCTAAAACTCTGTTTTTTTTCTTATCCATCTTTGATTTGATTTTGTGGCACACGTTGTTACATGCCATAGGTCAGTCAGCACAGGAAGTACAAACAAAAAGCAAAACCCTGTAAATTTTTTTTTTTAGCACATTAAATATTTGAAATGAATTACTTTTTTTTGTTGACATTTTGCTTGCAAATCATCAAAACAGTTGCTGATACATTTTCTGTTGATTGACTTATCTATCAATTGACTTAGTGTTCCAGCGCTAATCAATAGCTGTCTAACAAGCTAAGAGGACAGGTCTTGACAAATATGAGTCTTTTAGAGCAGTGGTTCCCAACCTTTTTTCCTTGAAGCCCCCCTTGCCTGTGTCTAAGACAAGACAGGCCCCCCAACCCCAACTCCTACCTGCATACATGCACTAAAAAAATAAAGTGATTAATTACAAACTTTTATTTGTAAAAATAAACAGCTGTTGTTGGTTTTTGATCTTATCCAATTGGGTGTGTTATTGGGATTTTCTAAATTTAATGTGCACAAATATAATTTTGGTAACCTCACAACCTCAGCGCAGATAAAATTGGGTGTACCCTGTGATCTTTGGTGCCCTCCAAGCTGTTTTAGAGGGCAGAGACCAGGGAAGTGAGACCAGAGGAAGAAGACAGGAGAGTGGTGTGCTGCTGAGATTGCAACTCTTTTAGTTGAGACTGTGATGGACACATGTTTTGGTTTTGTTTCTGTCTGTATCTGTTTGCTCACCTAAATTAAATGAAGACAAATCCACCTCAGTGTGCAGTTGGCAGTACAATGAGAGGGTGCGGAGGCGAGTGAATGACAAATGGAGGGACGACAGAGAGTTAGCCAAGCCTTTTCTTGTTGATTGACACCCCAGGCATTTAGGTATATTGGGGCCTATTAGTAGCTGGTACAGCCATAAGGCTTGGTAGGAATTAAATCACCTAGATCTAATTAATTCAACCAGTACTACCTGTGCTGTGAGAACATACATGAAAAGTGAATATAAGGACATCATCTATGCAGCCACTACCCGCTGCATATCGGTTTATCCTCTGCAAGGTCACGGGAAGCTGGAGCCTGTTGAGGTACACAGTCGCCAGTCTGGACAGTCGCCAGTCTATGACAGGACTTAGACCATTCACACTCACATTCACACATACAAGCAGTTTAGAGGTGCCTGTTCACCTAACCTGCATGTCTGGACTGTCAGAGGAAACTGGGATGCCCAGAGGAAACCAATGCAGGAACAAGGAGACCATACAAACAACATAAGAAAAGCCCCAGGCGCCTGGTTCTGGATTCAAACCAGGAACTCCATGCTCCGATATTAGACTACCCTTACTATAACTGAAACCAGTCCATTACACCACAAGTATATGTGACACTGAGTCAACGAAAACTGAATATTACACATGGGATTTAATGTAGGACTGTTGTGATGGATTCCATGTGAATGTAAGCTGGTAACTCTGTTTGGACTATTTCGATATGCAAGAAATATTACAGTTTGAGCTGTGTGCAATAATGAAAAAAAAAAAACAGCGCCAGCGCCAGCGCCATACAGAACTTATGTTACCAAGTGGAAAAAACCACAGCAAGAAAGGATCAATAACTGTCTTTTGCCTCCTAACTCCTGTACTTCCACTGTTTTATCTCACAAGGGCATATAAACACATGCACACACACACACACACACACACGTACACACGTTAGTTAGACTTACATTCATTTCCTGGAGACTTACCCTAACCATAACTGTAACCACTACTTGGCTAGCCTTAACCCTCAAACTACCTTTAACCCAAGTCTTCACCCTAAAAGTTAAAGATTTACATTGTGGGGACCTGCATTTTGTCCCCACAAGTCAGGCCAGTCCCCACAATGTGACTGTGCAAACAACAGCTTTATGTCCACACAATGTGAGTAATACATGGACACACACAGACAAAATAAGAAAGGTACAATCTTGAGGCACGTGAAGTTTGTTAGTCTCAGTCATATTACGATGAATGAAAGTCTCCTGGGAAGAGGCTCAACAACAGCCAAGGAGCAAACATACTCTGCCCTTTTCTCTCTAATGTCAGAGGGTTCATTCAACAATCAAGGTCATTAAAACATATCAAATCAGTCAAAGTTAGGTGATATCCAGTTTATCTGCCAATAAGCAACCTCAGTTAGTTAATGTTAATTCAAATATTAGCAACCATTCACTCATCACGCCAACATTTGTCCTCAAATAGCTTTTAAAAGCTTTGTTGACATTAATGTTTTACAAGAGATGCCTGTTGGGATTTATGGAACAGTCTTATATGTTTTTCTCTCCAGAGGGACATGGATTAGCTTCGTTTCTCTCATGCTTGCAAGTGTTTACAAATACAAGCGTTTATATAGTATAGTAATAATAATAATAAATTCTGGTGTTCCTCCAGCCAAGGGCATTGATTGACTTGTGCTTGGAGTAATGCTCCAGAGTCTTCATGCTACTGGTGTGCATTAGTCATATTATATCACTTTATCTGATTTTTAACTGCATTTTAAAGGATCAGTGTGCAAGATCTGGGGGGATCCATTGGTGGAATATGGCAGAAATGCGATATCATATTAAGTATGTTTTCATTCTTGTATAAGATTAGTTGTGTTTTCGTTACCTTAAGTTGAGATCTTTATATCCACAAAGGGGTCCTCTTCCACGGATTCCATAAGATGCGCTGCCATGTTTCTACAGTAGCCCAGAATAAACAAGTCAAACACTGCTCTAGAGAGTGACTTTCATGTTTTTCATGACTTTCCTACATCCTACAGTCCTTTGGTCCTTAAGGGTGGTTGAATAACTATTTAGATGGGCTATCCAGTTATTTATATTGGGGGGAAATCTCCTAATTTCTTAAAAGCTTCACCAGGTAATGTAAATTCAGTTACCAACATCTGACCTGCTACTGTCATTTAATTGCCATCAAACAAGGTTTAATGTTCACACAGTGTCCCTTAACTGTACTTCAATATTACAACATCATTCCAACATTCCCATAGACTCTAAGAGTAGCCACACTTGCCAAGCAGCATGCTAATACCAAGTTCAATAGGCTATAACCTACAAAATAAACAGTCAAACAACATAAAAGGTGGTGCTGTGTTGCATAGTGATGCAGACTGAAGAGGCATGTTTGGCTGGAGTAGTTTCCTGTGGGAGACAATAATTCCCATTGGGGTGAACTCAAGGCTTTGTACCTTTGCTGACATTTTACATGCACAAAAAGCTACACAAGACACTAAAGGGACAAACCCCTAAAACATAACATGGCCTCATCAGTAATTTAATTACTTTTTACTCATGCCTGTTATATGTATGTATAAATACACACACACACACACACACACACACACACACACACATACATACATTTATACATAATTGAAATAAGTCAAATAAGATAGGAAATAAAGAAGATACTAGGCACTAGTATACAGTACATACACACGCTACCCTAAAGTTTTTTGAGTTGTGCTGTTGCACTGGGTGGCTAACGTCTAAGCTGAAAAAGACCAGGTGCACAATGATGGACAAAAAACATTCATCTGATACTTGATTCTAGAAATTATTATAAAACTGATATAAGAAAAATGTCGGAACTACATAACTTTATGGCACGAACATGAAAACATTGCATATACAATCCATACAGAAGTTGTGTTAGTTTAACAAATAAGAATTCAGTATATTGAACTGGTCTCCCCAAAAAGACCATCTCTAATCTGCAGTTATTACAGAACTCAGCCGCACGTGCTGACGAAGACCAGAGGGCGGGAGCACATTACACCGATTTTAAAATCGCTGCATTGGCTCCCCGTGTGTTTCAGGATCGATTTTAAGGTTCTTTTATTAGTTTTTAAATGTCTTAATGGTCTTGGGCCCTCTTATTTATCTGACCTGCTTTTATCATATCAACCCTCGCGGGTCCTGAGGTCCTCCGGCACTGGACTTTTAATTATTCCTAGAGTTAATACAAAAACCCACGGGGAGGCTGCATTCAGCCATTATGGCCCTCGACTATGGAATAGCCTGCCGGAGAGCATCAGGACTGCAGAGACTGTTGATGTTTTTAAAAGGAGGCTCAAGACTCACCTTTTTAATTTAGCTTTTAATTGATTTCTTTTAAACTTTTAATTCTTCTATTATGTTATTTTTATTTCTAATATTTCCTATGACTTCTTAGTCATCCACTTTATCACCACTAGATCTTAAAATCTTATTACTATTATTTATTATTTATTTATTTGTCTATTTTAACATTTTGAACTTTCTTAAATCTTTTAATTTTTATGCATTATACCTGCTTTTATTTATTGCTTATATTTTTACTCTTTTAGTTTTTAGCTTCAGTGTTTCCTCATGGGGGGCCTCCACACTGGGATGTATGCCCGGTCTGCCCATGGGGGGCGTTGCCCTGGAGGCCTCCTAAGCCCGGGGGACTGGGGCGGCTCTGCATTAAGTGTGGAGTCTGTCCCTGTCCATCGGTGTCGGGGTGGTCTCTGTGGCGGCGCTCCCTATGGCCGTAGGCTGTGGTGCTTCTCGGTGTGGATGGCCCCCATAGGTGTTTCCTCACATGGTTCCTCAGTGCCCTGCCATGTCTCAGCACCGGGCATGGGTATGTGTGTGTGTGTGTGTGTGTGTGTGTGTGCGTGTGAGCACATATGTGTATATATCTGGGAGTGGAATATTGTCATACTATGCTTTTATTCTTTCTGTTCTTGTATTCTTTTATTCTGTGAAGCACTTTGGGATGCATTTTATATGGATGAAAAGTGCTATATAAATAAAGTTTATTATTATTATTATTATTATTATTATTATTATTATTATTATTATTATTATTATTATTATTATTATTATTATAACAAGAATAAATAATGTTCAGTAAACATGATTTTAGTATGTGCAAGCATGGTGCATATTTTTCAAAGGGACCTTTTTTAATGTAGAAAGTTAAGACATTCTTATCAGTCAAGCAGCAGACCCTCTCAATAACCTTCAGTGAGCCTCCAGCACAACACACACAGAGATGCATTGGATGCTAAACCAAGGGTTTACATTACATACGAACATACACATTATGGGCATTGGCATTATGGATTACATCCTCTGTCAGATTAGTAACTGTCAGGGCTGAAACTGATAAATATTGTCAATATCAATTAATTGACAGATGAATGTCTATGAGATAACAGAAAATTGTCAGAAATGTCAGTCACAATTTGCAAAATGCAAGGTGACATATTCAAATTCCTTGTGAATGTGACAGTCCAAAACCCAAAGGTTTTTGGTTAATTTGATTAAATAAATACTTTACAAATCAAGAATACTTCCTCATATTAATCCAAAAATCATGCTGGGCCAGCAAACACTGGGTAGGAGGTGGATTACAGACAATTTAGTTCACTAAATTATTCAGACATGTTTTTATGATTACAAGTAACCATTAGCCAGTTGACTGTTTAGCTACAAAATATGCTTTCAAGCTCAAACTAAATTTCACAATTCCGGGTTCAAAGCAATCAGAACATGCTGTGGACATGAATGGAGGGGTAAAGTCTGGTTGTTAGCTAACATTACAAGCTATCGATAACAAAATCAGCAGTGTAGTTGCTAAGTTACTAGCTTATGACACATATGACATAAACTTGTTGACTAATTCAATTTTAATTTCATTTTGGCCAGGGTCTAGTCATACCTGCAGACTTGGGTCATTAATAAATTCACAACTCTACAATCTGTGTCAATCTGTCCAGAGTGCTCCAGTCTGAGATCAAATGGTCATACTGAATTTATCCACGTAAACAATTATATTTCAATGATTACATTATAGTCATGGTAACAGTGGTTTGTTCAAAACAATGCTGTTGCAGTTGCAAATCAAGAATATTAATCTATATATAGTGCATATGAGAAAATGAAGTAAAGGTAATTATGCTCTTAATTTGTTTCATTTCTTATCTGACAAAACAAATGAAAGAAGTGATAAAAGTACCATTAAAGTACCGCATCGATAAGCAGTATCAGTAAGAGATCCATCAGAGGCAGTGTTCGCAGATTGGTTTGATGTTTTCCTGCCCAATAATTGCTCAAAATAAGTTCAACTGCAAAGAAAAAAAAAATTGTGGTTCATCACAAATTTCAATATGAGATGTAATAAAACAATTAAAGTGCTCAAACAGGAGGCTACATTCTACATTGCAACTATAAAACTGTCTTCTCCCCTCTGCCTTAAAAATAAAGACAAAATAAAAGGACAGCTCAATTAATCAAAATTTCAGGTTTTATTTAACTTTATAAATCATAAGCGCTAACCTAAACTGTACACTACACGTGCATGAAGAGAGAGGAAGAGAGAGAAGAAGTACAGGCAATCCCATGCTATCGAAATATTGCAAGCATAGAGGTCTGTGTTTCAATGAAAACAGAATTGCCAAAATACTACAGCCCATGTGTGCTTATAGGGTAAGCCATGGGTGGGTGGTGGTAACTCATATCTCCTCTCAGCAGAATGAATAAAAATGATGTCATATCAAAGTGCTGAATGGCTGAATGTATTTGCATAACTAAAGCATACAATTTATGAATATATTTTCAATATACTGTAATTTTCTTTGTGAAACTCAAACCAGACTAAATTCTGTTGACTGCCCAAGCCCGTATTGCCCCACACAATGCAACCCAAAACCGCCCGACCTGTGACAACACATTCAGGATGTCCAGGAGTGTAGCACGTGTGCAAATGTCTTAATTACCATAAGACTAATCAATCAATCATGATCCATTTACAATTGAAGTAATACACATATAAACACAGGTGAAAACATAAAATAGAGAAACAAATGTATTAAGTAACAATTTCAAAGAATGTCCTCCTATGAAAAGTCTTCAAACTAAATAGCATCACGACCGAAACTGTGTTGATGCAGAGAAATGTTGCTTCCAAGGAAATATTGATTTGTCCTTGTGACCTGCTGCACAGACACATAAGGTCTGTTTCCAGGGAGATCTCACATCACATGGTGGTGAAAAACTCTCCGATACCAGTACTAATCGAATCAAGATGTCCTTTCTACTTCACTGGTATTCAAAGGCATAACTGATCAAGCTGTACACATGAACCACTGATTAGTTCAAGAAATGAGAACTTGAGAGAAGATGGCAGTGTACTACACACACACACACACACACACACACACACACACACACACACACACACACATAAATGGATGTTTACCATCCATTTTTCTCCTACTTTGCAAGAACACAACAGAAACACAAAGAATACCAAACTGAGAGGCTGAGTTGATTTGACACCTTGTATTGAGAGGACTCCCAGTCCTTTCAACAAATCAATTACCTATGTATTTCAGTGTTGCAGCATAAATGCAGACTTTCATTCGAGTTTTCAAAATGACTTGCTGTTTTGATTCAGCTGTTAGAGTGATTCATGGGAAACACAGGTCTTAGAACACAGCAGGAATTTCATGTAGGTACATGAAGGAGTGGGCGGTATGACTATATATGCTAAAACAGTAGAAATGTGTTTATTTAGCTGCAATTGAATGTATTCTTCCTTGACAGCTATCATTTTAATATCTATATGTCTTCCACTATTGCAGGTAATGGTGCAATATTGGATGACATGAGTTGCAGCATGTTTGAGAAAAATAGATGGGCAGTGTGAGACAGATTAAGAATTTCCCCAAAAAACACAGGATGAGGAAGAATCTTTTGATAACTCTAAATCATGAATCTATGAAGTAGTTTTTGCTGGTAGTGTTGGAGTCTGCTATTCCCATACTGGATCCAAATTGCCTTGGCATGCACAAGGGATTCACAGGAAAGAATCCAGTATGTCACCCAGGTTAATTTTACCTCACTAATAACAGCCTTTTTACTGTTCACTGTCACTACCATATTACCATGCCATTTATATATATATAAATGGCATATATATATACAGAGCTGACCTTATTGACTAGTCTGTTAAGGCTCTTCCTGTCAGCAGTCGAGATGCTGCTGCTCCAGCACTCCATAGAAGATGGATGGTATCACCACAGAGTCAGAAATGGTCCTCAGGAGCATTCATATTGTCAGTCCAGTCTAGTTTATTATTCAAGTTAACACCCAGGTACTTGTAAGATCCCACCATCTCAGCGTGGAGGAGTGTTTGCACCTGCGGAACCACCAGCTCTTTAGTTTTCAATGCATTCACCTGGAGTCAATTCTGCTAGCACCAATACACAAATCCCTGGGTCAGCTCCCTGTCGTCCCATAGGTGATGAGGCTGACACTCATCTGAGAACCTTCACAGGTGGCAGTTAGCAGATCTGGACGTGAAGTCTGCAGTGTAGAGCAGTGTTTCCCAACCTTTTTTGAGCCACGGCACATATTTTACATTAGAAAAATCACACGGCATACCACCAAACAAAAATCTCACAAAAAGTCTATATAATGAAAATCTAGTCTCAATTTACTCACAATTTACTTACTCAGTGTGAAACCTGGGCCTGTTTAGTTGAACACAACGCTGATATCCTTGCAGGAATTGAAGAAAGACACACACAAAGATCTTCCTCTGAGCTATGAGTCTCTCTCTTTTTTTGTCTTTATAGCAGCCAGGCACTATTATTGTCTCTGCCATGGTGCATGGCAGTTTTGATTTAGCAACTCACAGTTCTGTATCCTTAGATACTGTGGTCAGTTGGTGAGGTAGTCCATGATCCATGCTGTGAGTTGTTAGTTCTCCTTGTACACTCCAACTTGTCCCTTAGCAGTGTGGACTGTGTGGTATTTAAGGCACTGAAGAATTAAAAAAAACATGATTCTCACAGTGTTCCCAGCCTTCTCCAGGTGTGAGAGAGAGATCTATGTGGGAGGTAGATTACAGTGGAGGAGGTTATAAGTGGAGGGATAGGGCACTGGAAAGGAAAAAAACTGAATGTACAGAATGGGATGGGGTGGTGTGGGATTGGCTCCTTGGCTCCATGGGATTGGGCTCCTTGTAGCCTTCAAAGTTTCATCAGCCTTGTTGGACCATCTTTTCACTGTATGAGTGACTGTGATCTGCAGGGCTCTACACTAACTTTTCCGCTGGTAGCACTGGTGCGACCAACTTTCTCAGTTGGTCGCACCAGCACATGATTTTCCTATGAACTGGGCACATGCCTTGTCATTGGCATAGGTTGGGTTCACATTCAGCCCATTTTTTTTCATCAGTGCGATCTGGGATTTGAATTGTGTGAACGGGAGTTCCTCTTTCGCTATGTTATAGGCAGTGTTAAACTTAATGACCATTTCGTTCTCTTCTGTTGAACGATTACTCTCATCCATCCACTGAAAAAAAGTCGGGAGGGGCTCAGTGTTTCGGGTGATGCATTGGTCCCGACAGGCTTTGTGTTTTATGCTGTCGTTGTGTAACTTCACAGTTTCCAGCTTAAATTGTCTCGACCCCGTAACAAATTTAGTGTTGCCTGCAACAGACGGGCCATACTGTCGACACCAGACACACAACATAGTTCCCCCTTTGTACCGCAACCACGGGTACTGTGTCAGCCATTGTGGTTGAAAGCAGTACTTTTTTTTTTTTCACCTGCTGCTCGGCCGGTCTCTCCCTGACCTCCTCATCAACAGTAGGCCTACCGTCTGATTCGGCACCTTTTGCTGGCTCTACCTAACCACCAGTCTCCTCCTCTCTCTCCTTATTTAGTTTTTGGAAAAAATCAGCAATAGACCGCTTCATTTTTGAGAATAGCGAAACGCTAGTCTTGGTGTCTTGAAGTTCTGTGCGCTGCGCGTGTACGCGACGGCTTATGTGCACGCGACAGCGCTGTCTCAACAGGAGAGAGTGCAGGTGGAGGCGGCTGACTAAACCAGTGAAAAAAAGGACGACTTTCAACCACAATGTCTAACACGGAGCAATAAAACTGATGCGCTCGCACGAACGCGACCAGATGAAATTCTTACTCGCAAACTCTGAAAAAAAGGTCGCATATGCGACCATTTTGGTCACAGTCTTGAGCCCTGGATCTGGCTGCCTCTGTATAAGAAGTATGTACACAGGCAGGAGGTAGACCAGGTTGTGATCAGATCTCCCCAGGGGAGGGAGAGATGATGAGTTATATGCCTCTTTGGTGTTGTTATAAAATAAATCCAGTATTTTATTGACTCTGGTGTAGCATGTAACATACTGAGTGGAGGACAGATCTAAGAAAAAGGGCAGGGAGGTGCAGTCTGCTAGTAACTGATTGGATGACATCATAGGCCATGTCAGCATTTGCAGAGGTGGAAATATACTCCCATATTGTCATAACATTTGAAGTAGTATGCAAGGACAAAATCATCCGCTTCATACGCTATGTTGTTGCCAACTTGCCTCAAATTGTAGTTGTGCTTATGTTTGTATAAGAAATTACTGATCTTGAACTGAGTCCTACCAAATTTTTAATGACATTCTGAGATTGACTTGACAACACAAAACTTGTTGGTGAGTGTTGATGTTGTAGCCCAAGACCCTGCCTGATATATGCTATAAACTGGGATAGACATTATTGTTGTGAAATCTCAACATTGTTGGCCAACAACCATAGACTCTGTGCTGAGAGACACGCTATAAAATGAATCTTTTTGCTATGAGACAACAGCTATAAGAGCACAGGCACAAATTAATATCAGGACAAACTCCAGACTGATATGATTGACTAGGCACTTTACAAAGATATTTTCAGCCACTGCATTAAAACAATGCTAACCAGTAGCCTTAGCATTGGGAACAAGCTAAAGTTACACCGACTGCAACATCACAGCAACAATAAGTCATGGGCTACCATAACACATCTGAACAATGTGATTTTATTTTTCGAAACAGAAATCAAGCAGTGGTAATTAGCTGTGAAGCAGAGATGTGGCTAACTAGGCATCGGTTTTGAATCCTTTCAGATCCTGTAGCTCTTCCCACCTTGGAAAAGCCACTCTGATGTTTACTCTTGTTTTATCTCAAGTTCGGCTTAATTCCTTCTTTTCAGCTTGCTTCTGTCTTCTTCAGTCTTCTGTTTACTTGTCTTTGTTGTGTACACTGTTGTTGGCTAAGGAGGGATGAGCAGTGTTTTCATTGCTGGTGGTTGTTCCTCATCCATTGTGGTTGCAAAGCTCCTCCTGAAGCCACACACTTAAGATACTGAGCTTGACTGAGTGTGAGCATTTGTGGTAAAGGTGGGCTGCACAGTGTGTTGATGAGCAGCAACTGACACTTCGTTAGAGTTGTTACTCTTGAGTAAAATTTAGAACTACTCTTTCAACTGTGAGAAATTTCAAAATTTGAGGTCTTTAAGTACAACTGGCTACATCTTGTGCTCTAGTAGAGGCTGACCTGCTGCTCCTATTGTACTCACAAAAACTAAGACTAGCTCTCTTTGCTAATGCTACATAGGATCAGACTGCACAATATTTTTGCCTGGCCACCATGTCAGATTTAACAATTACAGAGCCATGAACTCTTGCCATGTCTTGGTCAGGTAACTGGCAAGACTACATGTATGACCCTGACTAACCATGGCACGTCTCATGTCACTATCACACGCAAGCTCAGAGGTCATCAAAGAGGTGGGTGAAGCAACTGTCAATCATGGTGACAGAAGCATTGTGTGTGATGTTGGCAATCTTTTGTAATGAAAAAAAAGAAGAAAAAGCTATAAATGTGCTCCTGGGTAGCACCAAGAGGACAGTATGGGCAACAGATTTTTCTTCTCTTTTGCTGTCCTATCAGACAGCAGCAACCTCAGCATTCCTCCTCCTCCTTTGTACCATGGTCACCTGTCTGCAGGTAAACAGCAGGTCAATGCTAAGGCACACGTTGTGGGAGATGTCACCCTAGGAATGTCGAGACAAAAATTTCTGATACGCTAGACTTTTTTTCGGGGTGTCACGGGGCATTGCAGATGCTGTACAACAGGTTGTTTAGTATGTCAAACTACATGGATATAGACACCCGATTGTCATTGATGATCGCTTGTCATTCAGTGGCTTTGACAAAATTGTCTCGAGCTAGGTTAGTGTAAGATGATCCCAGCACGACGTGGAGGAGGAACTAACAAGCTGTGCTGAATGGGATGGAATCATGACACCAAACCATGTGAGAAGTAATGTGTGGAAACAATTTGGATTTAACACTATGGATGGAAAAATTGTCAATGTTCGCTGTGAAAAGTGCTGCTACCTTATGGCAACATTACCATGGGAACAAATCTACAGTCACCACTAACACCACTAACATCTGGCTTTTATCTTCAATGGGAAAGGATATAATTGCCATTCATTCCCAGGTCAGGTAATAACGGACATTCATTGTGCTGCTGTTTAATTGTTCCCTATTTCCTTCCATGTTTGTGATATTGAACATGACACACCAGGAAAAAAAAGCAGAAAGGCAAACTTGTCTACTGACAGTGGGAACAATCACTTATTTTTAGCAGCTAATTTTGAGAAAACATGGATGATTAGCACTTTGCTAGCTTCTGTGGATTATTATTGTGTTTTGGAAAAAAATATTTTACTGGATTGAATCATCTGGCCTTTGCCAATGCAACAACACCATTTTTTTTCAAACATTTTGTTAGGCTAATCTTTATCATAGCCTCACAAATGTTATGGTGTTATCAACTCATCCACAAGCCATAGAGTGTTAAAAGGATTTATATAAAAAACTCTATTTTTATTTTTGATGACAACAAGATTAAACAAAATATTGAAGACATTTTTTTTTTCAATGCAGCAGCTGTTTGTGTGCCATGTGCATATCATGATCTCAGAGAGCATGTCAGTAAAAAGAGGTTTCGGTTGTACGCTGGAGTTGGTTATATGCAGTGGGATGGCGAGGTGACTGCAGCAG